>NC_056523.1:141250261-141445742 GCF_019175285.1 Sceloporus undulatus | reverse complement strand
ATACTTTTATTGATGCAGCCTAAAATTGCATTGGTCTTTTTAGCTGCCGCATCACACTGTTGACTCATGTTCAACTTGTGGTCTACTTGGACTCCCAGATCCCTTTCACACGTAGTCTCGTTCAGCCAGGTGTCCCCATCCTATATCTGTGCATTTCATTTTTCCGCCCTAAGTGCAGTACCTTACATTTCTCCCTGTTGAATTTCATTTTGTTAGCTCTAGCCCAGGTTTCTAGTCTATTCAGGTCATTTTGAATTTTGATCCTGCCCTCTGGAGTATTAGCTATTCCTCCTAATTTGGTGTCATCTGCAAATTTGATAAGAATGCCTCCAATTTTGTCATCCTCCAAGTCATTGATAAAGATGTTGAATAGCACTGGGGCCAGGACAGAGCCCTGTGGGACCCCACTGGTCACTTCTCTCCAGGATGAAGAGGAGCCATCGTTGAGCACCCTTTGGGTTCAGCTGGAAAACAATTACAAATCCATGTAACAGTTGCCTTGTCTAGCCCACATTTTACAAGCTTGTTTGCAAGAATGTGATGGGAAACCTTATCAAAGGCCTTACTGAAATCAAGATATACTATATCCACAGCATTCCCTTCATCTACCAAGCTGGTAATTTTATCAAAGAAAGAGATAAGATTTGTCTAGCATGACTTGTTTCTCTGAAACCCATGTTGACTCTTTGTGATTATGGAATTGCCTTCTAAATGTTCACACACTCTCTGTTTAGCGATCTGCTCCAGAATCTTTCCTGGTATTGATGTCAGACTAACTGGACGATAATTGTTGGGATCCTCTTTTTTACCCTTTTTGTCTGCTGAGACTTCTCCTGTTCTCCAGGAGGTTTCAAAGATTATTGCCAATGGCTTCGATATTACATTTGCCAGTTCTTTTAATATTCTTGGATGTAGTTCATCTGGTCTTGGAGACTTATATTTGTTTAGATTAACAAGGTATTCCTGTACTATCTCTTTGCTTATTCTGTGCTGAAATTCCCCTATTCTGTCCTCTGCTCCATTATCCTCAGGTTGAGCACTCTTTTCCTTTTCTGAGAACAGGAAAGAGGGTATTGAGTAACTCTGCCTTTTCTCTGTCTTCTGTTAGCATTTTGCCATCTTCTCCACACAACGGCCCTACCATTTCCTTCTTTATTCCTTTTGCTGCGGACATATCCAAAAAAGCCCTTTTTATTGTTCTTAACCTCTCTAGCAAGTCTGAGTTCATTCTGCACTTTAGCTTTTCTGACGTTATCCCTACACAGGCTAGCTATTTGTTTGAATTCCCCTTTGGTGATGTCCCCATTTTTCCATTTCTTATACATGTTCCATTTAAAACTTAGCTCAGTTGAAAGTTCCTTAGTCATCCATCCTCCCATTTTTCTTCCTCACTGGAACTGTTTGAACTTGTGCCTTCAGTATCTCCCTTTTGAGAAACTCCCATCCTTCCCGAACTCCCTTCTCTTTTAGTATTCCTGACCATGGGATCACCCCCAGTATTTCTCTAAATTTACTGAAATCAGCTCTCCTAAAGTCTAGAATGTGTGTCTGACTATGCCCGGCTTCTCCTTTCCAGTGTATAACAAACTCCAGGAGAACATGATCACTTCCACCTAATGATCCCACCACTTGCACCCCACATGCACTCACATTTGGGGAAGATGAGTATTGGGAGATTCATCTTAAAACAGACATTCTCTAGAGTGAGAAAGGCTGGAACATATTCTTTCCTGCAAAGAGAAGCAAAGGGCAATGCTCCTGAGACTGTGGTTGCTATAAAGTGCAGCACCATCACACAAGGGACTGCAGCCTTTACCTCAGAGAGTGAAGAGGGTATCAAGCTGGAAGAGATTACCTAGGAAGTGAAAATCTTCCTCAAGTGTGAGGAGTGCAACAAAATCAGGGGGAAATCAAAGGCTGGGAGGAACACAGCTGTCCTAGGCACTACACCCCTATGCCCTATCCAAAATCAGGTAAAAATCAATATATTGTGCACCCTTCCTCATCCCGGCAACCACTTTCCCAGAGTTCTGAAGCTGTTGTAGCATTTGCTCATTTCCTCCAGCATCCTGCCAGAAACAGCCACAGCACATGCCATGCACATTTCGACTTGGCTAACAAATCAAATTTCTCCAGTCCAGTGCTCCCCTCTGCCTTCACAATCTCAATTCCTTTCCCATCATTGCCACCAGAAACTCAACTCTGGTGGAAGAAATATACCGTATATACTCATGTATAAGTCGACCTCGTGTATAAGTCGAGGGCAGTTTTTGAGGCCAAAATCATGGATTTTGATATGACCTGTGGATAAGTTGAGGGCATGTTACAAAAGATCTAAAGGGGGAAACAAAGCACCACTTCCCTCTCTACATCTCCCTCTTTGAACCTCTCTCAAGAGTCACAGTATCAGCATGGGGAAACAAGTCTGGGTGCATACATACACATACACATACACACACACACCTCTTTGCATCAGCATTTCCAGGCTCATGGCTTGCAAAAAAAGGGGCACCAGCCTTGCTTTCTCCCTGCCTTTAACCCCAGCATTGCCACTCATGGCTTGCAAAAAAAAGGACACCAGCCTTGCTTTCTCCCTGCCTTTAACCCCAGCATTTCCACTCATGGCTTGCAAAAAAAAGGACACCAACCTTGCTTTCTCCCTGCCTTTAGCCCCAACATTTCCAGGCTCATGGCTTTCAAAACGGGGTACAAGCCTGGGCATGCTCTCTCTCTCTGCGTCTCTTCCCTCACCAGCTGCTTGTTAGCTCCAGCTGTGAGGGAAGGCTGAAGGATCTCACGCACACACACACTCGCGGAGAGAGGAGAGAGACTGCTGGCCAGGACTCAAACAAGGAGCTGTTTACCTGGCTACAGAGGAAGGTGGGCACTTTTTTAATGAACTTTATCAAAAGTAGTAACCTATTGCCCCGTACATAAGTCAATCCTTGATTTTGGAGTCCATTTTGGGGCATAAATTTCTCAACTTATAGTTGAGTATATACGGTAGTTATTTCATAACTAACCTAGCCATACCCTTGCTTGAGAGTAAGCCACACTTAATACAGCAGAGCTTATTTCAAATAATGGAGAGCCACAAGCTGCCCAGGTTGGCAGCTTATGGTCTTGGAATTTGCCCTGCAGAATTTTGGTGAAGATTTTGCAGCAGCATAGAAGAGAGATTGGGTTTTAACAAAAAGAGTAGAAGAATGTCACTCTAAGCAGGTCACTTTGGTAAAGCAATCAACAACTTGCAAATACTGAGGAGGGCCATGGTCAGAAAGCCTTCCAATCTCATATACAGGTCTGCAGAGGCATAGGCTGGCACACTGGCAAAGAAACCACAATTAATGGGAGTGCATTGGTTAACCGCTTCTCTTCTAGTTTTCAACCTAGGCAACCAGACCTCTGTATCACTGTCCAACCACAATCTCCTATGTCTTTGGTAACTCATCAATATAAAGAAAGCTGTCAAAAAGCCCAAAACTAGTCAAGGAAGCAGACATAGCATATCCTAAAAATGCTAAGATGGAATCAGACATACGCCTACAAGCCTGTCCTGTTTGTCTCTGGGGTCTCCACCTCACCTTCAGCTCTTTTATTAACCTGCATCTCTAAATTTCATTGGTCGTACCATTTCCATAAGAACTATCCCTTTTCAAAATGAAATTTAAACAAAAGACCAACATCTTGAGCATGGCTGGCATCCTCTTGGATCCCTCCACTTCTCAACATCTTTCATTTACACAACAGACTTGACTGAGCTACAGCTCTCTCCTATTTCCTGCTCATTAAACAACGTGGTCCTTCTGGGACTTCTTTTTTGCTGCCCTTGACTTTCCGAAAGTCACCTACTCACCAATCTCCAACCAAGGCCCAGAATGCCAACTGAATGAGGGAGAAGGCAGATGCTTGTGTGCAGTTCTTACCCTGTGCGGAGTATATGTAGAATAATAACAGTGTAGCAGCTCTCTGGTGTCTTCTCCTGTTGGGTCACCACAGATAACAACCTGCCCAGGAATAAAACAGAATTAAGGATGTGCTTTGAATGTTCCCTAAAGTGGAAAAAAAGCAGCCAGAAAAGCCCTCAGTGGAGACAGATCAGCAAAACACAACTACATCTTGAGTTCATAAGGAGAGGAAAAGCACTCTGTCTTCATTCCCTGATGTAGACTGTCTCATTGTGCTCGCCACAAAGTAGTGATCCTGAATGCCCAGGAGCATGTGGGAACACATCAACACTGAGACATGAATCCCTCCACCACTCCCTTCTCCTTCTGTGTCATGTCTTTTTAGATTGTAAGCCTGAGGGCAGGGAACCGTCTAACTAAAAAGATTGCATGTACAGCGCTGTGTAAATTTACAGCGCTTCATAAATAAAGGTTAATAATAATAATAATAATAATTCACAGTGACCTCTACTCTTGAGGTGCTGGGCTTCTGACTGAAGCCCTGAGAATTCAACAGGAATCCAGGCAACTTTTGCAGCTCCTCAGGGCTGCTATCATGTACACTGGAGGAGGGGTTGATCTTGCTCTTCTTCCAAGGAAAAATCTAGCTTCTGAACTTTAAGTGGGGCTGCATCCTGACAGCAGTCAATGGACAGATTTCCTTTCCACTCTCCTCACTCAGTCCATTCAGAAAGAAACATTCTAGGCTGCAAGATCAAGTCTGACCAAAGAAATGGCTTAACAAATTTCTGGCCAAACCATTCTGCAGGTGGAAGCACATATCATTTCATAGACTGTGCTAACAGGTCAGTTTCTCAAAGTGCCCCATGTTAAAGAGTATTGAACTTTTTCCAGCCCACAACAATACCTGTTTGAGGGTCTGGTGAAAAGCAGCTGTGGCTCGAGCCATCTCAGGGAGGACCACAGGAATCTTCACTAGCCTCTCTGAGAATGCAGCCAGAATCTGCCCAGCTTTCTTCACCCATTCTTTGTGGCCAGTGTAGCTGGCTGCCCGGAGCAAGTTACTGACAGCAATAGAGTTGGGGCTAGGCTCTGCACCATCTTGATCTAAAATTAAGGAAAACAAGTCAGCTACCTAAGGAAGCTTAGCTTTCCCTTGGCAAAATTCCCACACTGTAAGGTACAAGGTAAGATGGGTCATGCTGGACAGGCCTATGTGATTCAGCAATATGTTCACACAGTAGCCAGCCAAATGTTTCTGGGAAAGCCACAAGCAGGGTAAGTGCAATAGCATCTTCCTACTCATGTTCCATAGTAAATGGTACTCACAGGTATTGTCGCCCCAGTACTGCAGGTGGCATATAGCAACCTTAACCACTGATAGCCTTATTTTCCATGAATTTGTCTGATCTCCATTTAAAGCTGTCTTAGTTAGAAACCATCATTATATCTTATGATAACATAGCCCATTGTTTACTAAGGATTACCCCGTGGCTATTGATGGCCAATGGATTTTTAGCTTAAGGCTTTGAGCCTTGCAAGTAATGCACATCCCACCAAACCCCCATCATACCTAAATACTAAGGCTAAGCTTCCAAGGTACTTTGGTATAAGTCCAAATATTACTTTTTAAAGAATAATTTCTTCTGCAACTCATTTGGACATGCACACCCACCCATCCTGTAATTTGGTAACAGTCTCAGGGGGAAAATGTTTAGTTACTCAGTACTTGGACACAGGAGAAAAAAATTTTGGATTGATAATGGCAAAACAGCTGAAACATTCCAAATGCAATTAAGGAGTCAGACAAAAAAAGGGGGGGTGATATTCTTCCCACTTATTACTTTTGTGAGGTGGCATCTCTTTACAAAAGAAAAAAGAACCAAGTTACAGCCAATTACATTACTTGTCAAACATTATTACTAAGCTCTAGTCTCATTGAATTCAGTGAAGCTTACTCATGAGTAGAACTTGAAATCTGAATTCTATTGCCTCATGTGTCCCTCTTCACTGCTATAATCAGTGGCTCCCTGGTTACCTGTTCAATCTTTATGTAACCTGCAAGAAACTAATTCAGTCGCTAGATGGGCTCTGATTCTCACCACCATGTATACATATATACTATGCATATCAAATCATTTCACTCAGTGCCAAACACTGACAATCTGTAAATTGTGAATATGCTAATGTAACATAAAAGTGCAATGGGTGCAACAAATGTATGAGTAAGAACAATTGTGCTGAACAATCAGCATTGTCTGCTGCTTCTGTATGTGTGTCAGGTTTACTTCAAGCCAAAAGAGATGTTCTCCTGGTTCATATCCATTGGGCCAAACCATACTCCAAGTCTGATATGCCCATGATTCTCTTTGAAGGGGGTAGCCAAGCTTAGCATGATGTGGGGCTATAGAGACACCTCCTTCAGGAAGGGTACCAGGATGACTCTGACTTATGACAACCCCATCCTAGGGTTTTCTGGGCAATATTTGTTCAGAACAAGGTTGTCATTATCTTTCTCTAAAGCTGAGAGAGGATGACCTTAGGCAATCTGCATTACCCCGAAGCCATTGCATCTTGATCTCCTAGTCCTACGTCAAGAATCAACCATTACACATGCTGGCTCTGATTACCAAGGTGCTGACGGGGGTGGGGGGGGAGGAGAATAAGTCTTCAACACCCATCAGTAGGCATGTCAAACAAGGAGAAAAATTCCTTCTGTCCTTTTTTTCCACACACAGAATAATTCACACAAGAACTTTTCGACATTTTTTTTTCATTTAGCTGTCACCACATTTCATGTTATTGTTCTCTTGTCAGTGATTAATAAAAACCTATTCAATTCTCCCATCAAAGAGCAAGACTGGCAAACTAGGACTGGCTCATAACCTGTCCATAAAATGCTCTTTTAAAAGAGGGGCAAGCATACAAAATCTGCCAAATTGAAACAGAAAGCACAAACTGATGGAGGAATAAATTAAGTTCATTTCAACGCTAATCATCAATGATAACTTTGCTGGCGGGCTCCTCGCACCATGAAAAATCAGAGAAAAGAGCACATGCCAGACACATTTATTACAACAGGGATGACTGGTTTAACAAACAGTATGCAGTTGCAGAAAAATGAGGTAGCTATTGCAGAATTTTTAAGCACCCCACTTCATTCCCTGTGGAGTAAAATATTAGCTAGCAATAGTTGCCAAGTCCTTCTGTCTAAAAAGGAATGGTAGACTATTAGCTATTTGTAATCTCAAGAGATATTTTTTCCTAGACAAGCAGAGCGCTTCTGAGACAAACTCCCTGAGTTCTCCTTGAAATGAACTTGCCATGGATGGCTATTTCCCCTCAAAACTGGACTCTGCCCGTGAATTTCCTGAGCCCATTCAAGGATTTGGGGATTTGGAAAACAATGAACCATCTCTCTGTGCTGTCAGCAGCCCAGCTTCAAGATAACCTCTCCTTACAAAGGTTCATAGGCAACGAGTGCAGCAGCAGAGGGGGGGAGAAGGAGGTGCCTCCTGAGAGGGCTCTCAAAAGTTGCCTCCTTTGAGCTGAGCTCTTAAGAAATCCAAAAGTTTATGTTCAGACTAGGTCTGGAGGATGCCCACAGCTTCCTTATGCAGAATTCATGGATCCTTTCAAGTCTCACATGTAAAGCACACATGACTCAATTCCACTTTCCTTGCTATCATAATTTTTTGTGCAGAATTCTGCGTATACCAAAAGCAGAAATAACCACTGCACCAAAACAGCTCCTTTGTTTTGTTGCTAAGATTGTCTCATCATCCAGGATGGGACTGCAGGCACTACTGTCTCTGGGGACACCATACCATCTTTCCTACGAGGAGCAATGAGGGTCGGCAGCTTCGTTGGAGAAATAGGCAAACCCCTTTGGGTCCCAGAAGAGCTCATCTTGCTTGTGCTGCAGCTGCACAGCCCACTCTAAACCAACTCGGTTCAGCGAGGCCTCATAAAGGTCAAAGAGGGCTTGGATTAAAAGACCTAGTCCTCCAGGAAGCCGTGGAGCGGAACAGAACTGCAGAGAGCCACAAGATAGAAGAAAACATCATCACAAAATATGTTTTGTGACCAATTGCCTCTGCCTTTGATTATATATTATCTGTATCACAAATAACTGGATACTCACATGCTATGTTCACTTATTCCAAGAGGAGGACCTTCAGTATTGACTATGCCTGTTCCAGACAGCCAAATAAGCTGCTTCGAGTCACACTGGAGGTATGGTGTTTCAATGATGCATGTGTCCTAAGGTCCAGAAGTCGCACCAAGCCACGCTCCAGCCCTAGACTGGAGCGTGGCTTTGGTGTGACTTCTGACTCTTAGGACGCATGCAACATTGAAACACCATACCTCCACTGTGACTCGAAGCAGCTTTATTTTGGCTGTCTGGAACAGGCCTATATAAACGTAAAGCCCAACAACACAGAAGGAGATATCTTTGATAATGACTCAAAGCATCCATTTCCTTGGCCCTCAGGGTAACTATTTTGACTCAGTCTGTCTCCCTCAACACATTCCTTCTTCCTTTTGACAATGGGCTTGTAGCTGGGGATTGCAACACAATGGGCTTGTAGCTGTGAATTTACCATCATCAGCACCAGACACCACTACTGAATATGTAGCAGTTGTGTTTTTAAATTACTGCTGAACACGTAATAGCAGTATTTGCCTGCTTGAAAAACTGTAACAGGAAAGCAACCTATGATATTTTATAATGGATAGTTAATGGAAGAGTTTATTGTTTCCCCAGGAGGATGCTTGGGAGGAAGCATGGGTAATTCTGGAATACATCACAGAGGCATCTACCTTCCTAGGAGACAATGAGGAGGCACCCCCCTTTGCCCAGGCAGAAGCTTCCATTTATCTGTCTACTCTCAGGACACAGCAACTTACCAACAGAACTTCAACACCTCCCCCCCCCCAACTCCTGTGACCATACCGACAGCGAGTGAAACAATTGCCAGGGAGCAAGCTAGCACTGTAGCATTGAAAATGCACATGTAAATTAGTTTGAACATAGTCACCATCACACACCTGCCTCCTCCTATACACTACTTACTTCCTCTTTTCTTGTCATTTCTGCCCCATCTCAATTTGCCAGCTACTTAAGCAAAGTTCAGCCTGACATGCAAGAGGAGGTATGGAGGGAGCGGCTGTCAGAATAATAGTAGCCAGGCAAATTGTCCTCTTGTTCTGATTGCCTTAATCTCTATTGACACAGGCTTAATTTGTGTTTGCTCAAGAGCAGAGCAGACTTTGGAAGCAGTAAGTAAGAGAAGGGTTAGTCCCCAGCTTCTGTTGTCAGGCTTGACATCAGTTTATTATATATGCAAAGCCAGCCAAATGTCAGGTGAGCAGCTGTTAAGCTCCCAGAAAGCCAAGAGGAACAGCAAGCCTCTCCCTCGCAAATGCTTGCACATCTCAGCGATGGAAAGCACTGCACACACCTTTTGTATGCATGCTCACATTGCCAATCAACTGCTGTGTGTGTTATGTGTGTGTGTCTTCTAACTCCATTCAGTATAAACCTGTCATATTACACATAACATGTTCCAACAGAATTCACACTCTGTATTTAATTGCTTCTATCACTACAAGTTGGTTCCATGTAATGGTTTTTCAGCCTAAAAGTCACTGCACCTGCAACATAGCCTCAACCATGAACTTACAGGGAGACCTAAAGGAATACATTTCAGTTTCAGTTTGCTGACTAATATGGACCTGATTGTGCTGGCCTACTTTGAGGTCCTTATAAAGGAACATCAGGTTATGCACTTGCAACACTTTGAACAATTAAGCAGGAATACTATCTAGTTAAAATGGTTTATTTATGTATTTATTATTCTTAATAAGAGTATTGTTATTAGTAAACATAAATATATACTTTTTTACAGGCTGTTCAGTCACTCAGAGGGGTAGGTGTATAAGCTAGTGCAGAAACACAAGTTCTACAAACTACCACGAAAGTCACAGGCTCCTCTGCTTAAATGGCAATGCCACATCATTCCACCAGTGGGAATTTTCTCACTATAACAGTGGAATGTAAAACCTGTTCCTTGAGATTAAAAGGACACAGCCATGGATTTTGAACCATCTGACAAAAAAACATCAGACTACCAGTATCAATTTCATATTCAGATCTAGGCAACACCCACATAACTTGCAGACTGAGTTGTAAACATCCTTTCTTTATCAGGATGGGGATATGGCAGATGTGGGGAGGAAGAGAAAGAGCCCAATAAGAGAAACAAAAGCCACATGAAAAACAGAAAATGGGTCTTAGGGGTGATTCAGATGGTAAAAATAATTAAGGTAGAATCTGGGTTGAATCTTTTTTGTTCACATGCATTTAGAATGAATCCGATTAAGTTTGGGGGACTGCCAAAAAAACCCATTTAACCTGGGATAATCAGTGTCAGGTTTTCTTCCAAGGTTTTTCTAAAAGATTCAGATTCTCGGCTGTGTGAATAACCAATGCAAATAGACCCAGGATAAACTGAGATAAAACCCTGCATGGCTTGAATGTGCTTCGAATACATTCACATCATTGACACCATCTTTATTTGATTGCTGACACGTGTGAGCAACCAAACTTGCAGAGATGCACATCATTCCATAGTATGAACAACGAATCCAGAATGTGTGAGATCATATGCTAAAAACAACAGCATGTGAATGACGCCTCAGAAAAGTAAAACAGTGTGTTGCACAGAGAACTGAGGTACTGCCACAAGATGTTTTGTCTGGTTAATATTTGAATCGGCCCACAAAACATTAAAGCAAAGGTAGAGATGTCTCAGCCCTCCAGAGGTTCTGGACCAAAGCTCTCACAGTTCTTGACCACTAGCTATATTACAATTAAGAGTTGTAGACCAAAGGTGCCGAAGAGCCAAAGATTCTCCAACCTAGCTTAAAAGCTTTTCCCCTCTTGGAAAAACTCCAACATTCCCAACTCTCCTCTGACAGGACCATGGAAACACAGTCACAGTGCCACTGGCTTACGCCAGGCCTTCCAAGATGGACGTGCTCAGACAGGGCTACTCTCCAGGGTTTCAGGCAGAGCAGGATCTTTCCTGCCATCTGTTACTTGAATGTTTTAGAGGGACATGCTAGAGACAGAGTCTGGGGTCTTCTGAACGTGCAGCAGGTGCTCTACCACAGAGCCATGCTCCCTTTCTCCTCTCAAGACCCAGCCATCTTTTCTTCCGCTTACATGGGCTGGCCTAGGATTGCTGGCCACATACCTCTTGTCCACTGAGTTCCCTTGGCCCCGGTAGCAGCTTCTGAGCAACTTTCCACTGCTGACATTAAACATGTGGTTCCGCAAGAAATCAGCCGCACACCCAGCCCGGTCAATGTACTCTTCCTTGCCCAAGATGGCTCCACTCTGAGCAAAGCCAGAGATCATCAGCCCTAAAAGAGAAGGAGAAAAACAAAGCACCATAAAGGACTCAGCTGGAATTTGCAGCCTCAGAATATTCCGTGAGAAACTTGCCTCTCCTGATGTTCAGCAAAAGCAACAGACAGGCCAAGGGCACTGAGAGATCCTAACTGTCTCGTTGGCCTAAGCTACTTCCTCATTAAAAAGTGAAAAGCTTTCAAAATTTACCTGTGGTAGATCAAACACAGAAGACTTATTTGTGAAGCAGTAACTTACCACTGGGTGTACAATAATTGCACCTACTGTTAATCTACCACCCTGAAAACCCTAATCAGAAATTTGGGAGACAGAAGAGGGAGCAAGCACTTCACTTGCAGCAGGGGACACAGGCCAATGGTATGTACATTCCTGAGAAGTTAACACTGGGCAAAACATTTTGCCTTTAGCCAAAGACAAACAGTCAAAATGTCTTCATAGTTTTTAACTCTATTTTCTCCCGCTGTATTTTAAAGATAAGCACTCTCTTGCAGATCAAACAGAAGAAAGAAACCCCATGAATTATGAAAGCCCTCACTACTTATATTTTCAAGACCAATGTGTATGTTTGTCTACTACTTTCCATTATTTGTTTAGGCATCTTCATTCATAAGAGAGAGGACTGTGCCCTCTATACCTTTATATAAAGTGGAAAACCACAGCAAAGCAAGGGCTACATGGGTGAAGGAAGAGCTGTTCAAAACATCTGTTAACAGAACAGCAGAAAGGTGTTGCTGCCCCCTGCTGACTCGATAACAGAAAGCAATTTTAAAAGTGCTTGTCTGGTGTGTTTTGCTCTAATGCTGCAATCAGGAGAGACAAAAAAACATACCAGGGGGCAGGGAAATGCAGAGAAATAATTTTGATCACATCAGAATGTATTCCTCCAACATCAGAGAAGTAGATTTGAGAACAGGTTGATAGACCTACACAGCCTGATATAACATGTCTGTTCCCTGCATCATGGCAGAACAACTAAGGCAAGACATTGTGCCACTTCCATGTGCCTGCCCAATGCACAGATCAATTCATATCACTGAGCTCAGTGACAGAACCAACAAGAGGGGCTCACCATTCCAGGAGGCCAGCATCTTGGTGTCCAGATGAGGCTGTGGCCGCTGGACCCGCACTTTATACAGCTGCTCCCTGCTTTCAACTAGCATTGTCTTCAGCTGTTCCAGCTCAAGTCCAAACCGGGCAGCTGTAAGTTCCAGGGAATACTGAACAATCAGGACATTTTTTCCTTTTAGCTCATTATGAGGGTCCTGAAACCAAAAGCCAACATCAGATAACAATCATCATCTAAGCCAGACTTGTGCCATCATCCTTCTAAGGACCCAAATACATACATACACATATACATGTATATACATACACATTGAGATTGCTTTTAATTAACTGGTATTCAGCCCAGCAGGAAAATAATCCCTAAAATAGGATATTATAAAAGATCTGTCTTCCCTGCTTTAAACATTTTGATGAAAGTGACAGAAGAAAGGAAGCTACTAGGCACAGAGACAAAGGGAATACAGAGAGAAGTGGTTCCACTGTTGAAGGTGAAAGTTAAAAGCTTGGCTCTGCACTTGAGGTTGGAGGGTACTGCTCTTACTCACTCCACACAATACTGTCATGATCTTATAGGAAGAAAGCAATTCCTCTGGGCCCTGTAAATAGTGACTCTGGGGCCCAACAGACCGCCCCAAAGAGGCGGTCTGTATCCACTCCTTTTCACACCAGATTGGGGCCGCAGCAACCTCATGCTGCGGTCTCAATCCAGCCTTTCAAGGGTGCAAAAAGGAGCCACAAAAAGTGGCTCCTTTTTGTGCCCTTAAAAGGATGCCGTAGCCGCGTTGCCACGGCTATACGGCACTCCTTTGGTGTTGTATTGTATGGACACAGCGCTGGAGGAGCATCATGATGCTGCGCACCATATGGAGCGGCGCATGGCATCATGGCGCCCTGGGAGCAGAGTTGGGACGTGCGTCATCTGATGAGCAGTCAGCACCATTTGACAACAAGCCATTCCTTCCACCAGCTAGAGAACAGCACTGGTTAAACACAAAAGATCTTCTGTTCTCCTTCAAAGACTTGCTTTGAACTACCCTTTCCAGACTGGAGCATAACAAACAACTGTTCTCTGTCATTCATTGTGCAGGTTCCAGTCAGCTTCCCAGAAATAAATGTTTCCATTCTGAGGACCTTACACCCTCCCAGTGTTCAAACAGCAAAACATATTTTGCTGAGAAAATGTGGCTCCTTCTCAGCTGATTAGTCCACTTCTTTTGGCAGTGTCAATACGCTTTGCATTTTTCCCCTACCACTTGGGCTTAAATTACAAGTGTCCCAACTTTTTACTCTCAACAGCTCATACACTGAGAAAATGGGCATTCCAAGACAAGAAGAACATTTGTAGAATGAGAATACCAAATATAAGTCGACCTCATGTCTAAGTCGAGGAGAAGTCTTGGGCCAAAAATTATGGATTTTGATGACTCGTGGCTAAATTGAGCATAAAACATAGAGGCATGTAACAAAGGATGTAAAGGACGAAATTTACTGTCTTCATACAGAAATGTCTTATTCAGATCCTTCTAAGCCCAGTTCCTCTTGGCATTCCTTTGAGGGGAAGCAACAAAGAGGTGCCACCACCGCCATTTTCCCACCCAAGCATTCAAAAAGGCCAAAAGCAGCATCAAGTGGAAAGAATAGAGGGGGTTGGTGCTTCTTTTGAGTGCTCCCAGGAAGAACTAAGTTCTTACCTTTTGCCACTCTACTCAGAGAAGAAGAGTTAAAATACACTACTTACATTGACCCATGGATAAGTCAGCCCAGTTTTTGAGGGGTCAATTTTTTGAAAAAAATTTCTAGACTTATACACGAGTATATACAGTCTGCTTCTGTGGCACTGCCACCATCAGGTGTCATTAGCCCCTGGCTGTGTATCTTTTCTCATCATGAAGTACATGAATTATTCTAAGGCCTCAATACCTTGAAGGCACCAAATCCTGTCTAACCTTGGAACCTAAGCACAATCAAGCCCATTCTTGGATGTGAGACCACCAACAAATACCATAGGCTATATTTCAGAGGTAGGCAATGACAAGCCACCTCTGAGTATTCCTTCCCTGAAAAACCCTATGCAATTCATGAGATGCGATATACCATATATACTCATGTATAAGCCGACCTCATGTATAAGTCGAGGGCAGTTTTGGGGCCAAAATCATGGATTTTGGTATTACCGATGGGTAAGTCAAGGGTCAAACACTGGGGCATGTAACAAAGGATCTAAAGGGGGAAACAAAGCACCACTTCCCTTAGTCCTTCTCACTTTCTGGACCTCTCCCAGTCTCAGCATGGAAAATGGGGAAACAAACCTTGGCACACACACACACACACACTCTACCCCACTACCACCAGAATTTCCCAGGCTCATAGGTTACAAATCGGGGTGCAAACCTCTCTCTCTCTATTCCCTTTACCAAAAGCGTTTCCAAGTACTTTTTCACACGGGGACCTATGTGCTTCCATCCTGAAAATGGTTAAAGTGTTGGTATCCCAGAAAAGTAAACAAATTCATTAATGCTTATCACACATAGAGCACAACAAGGAGTTAAAAACACATTACTTAGCCAAGAAAGTGTGTCAAAAACTAATTTGGGTTTCAGACGGATGAGGACAAATCCTGTCGCTAGCTTGGAAATAACTTTTTGCTCATGCTCCAAATAGTAATTTACACACACACATACTCCAGAGAGGGAAGGGAAACCAGGGAGGAAAATCCTCTTTGCCCCAGAAGCTGTTTCAGAAGAAGGCAAGCTGAGATTTCTCTTTGCAAATTCCCATAGAAACACACACAAACACAAATATACACACACACTAGAGAGAAAGAGGAGGTGGCTGGTCCATAAACCTTCCTGGTTTCATGGAGGGCTGAACCTCCAAGATGCCCTCCGTTTCTAGGACATATCCTCCATTTCCCCCTGTACAGGATTTCCAAAACGTCCTCCCTCTTGCTCTCCCACTAGCTGTTCCCTGCTGCTGCAGGAGGAGGAGGAGACCAGCTGCACGAGGGAAAGAGGAGTGTGTGTATATATGTATGTCCCTTTAAGAACGCTGTCTCCCTCTCCTTGGCACAGCAAGGTACCCTGGGAAATCTGAGAAAAGGGAGAATGCAGGACATCATTTTCAGACGGCTGCTATTACGTGAAGAGAGCAAATTCGTGAATGAACTGGACATGAAAACACATGATTATTTGCAGAAATGATTATTCCCTCATTCATCTCACTTTCTGTCTGGATTCTGACCAGTTTGTGCACAGCATCATCTGAAAAGCAATTATGAAATTGTTCCTAATGCTCTGGATGACCTTGCATTGTAACCAGTTTAACCTTCCAATTTTCCCCGTGTGAAAAAGCCCCAAGGCTCATAACTTGAAAAACAGGGTACAAACCTAGGCACACACACTTTCTCTCCCTCTCTCTCTCTCTCCCTTGCCTCACCGTTTGTTAGCTTTGGCTACTGAGGGATAACACACACACATACAGAGGAGCGCGCACACAGGACTCAAGTGGGGAGCTCTTTAAAGATCCCTGGCTACAAAGGTGGGCATTTCTTTTAGGAACTTTATAAGCAGTATTACCATATTGTCCCATATATAAGTTGATCCATGATTTTGGGAGTCCAGTTTGGGGCATAAATTTCTCAACTTACAGTTGAGTATATGTGGTAGCAACAATTGGCATGAAGGCACATTCGTGTGTATGTAAGGCATGAAACAGATGGTCACATAGTTGACATATATGCCACCCTCTGGGACAAATGAAGATATGGGTGAAATAATAGAACAAGGAGGAAAGTTAAATGCAATGAAGTTAGGCAGGACTAAAAGAGAACTGGAAAAGAGCAAGCAAAAGAATCAAAATGCAGATTGTAGATAGTCGGCCCTTGGTATCCACAGGGGATCTATTCTGACCCCCCTCCCATGGGTACCAAAATCCACAGATGCTCGAGTTCTGTTATCCCCAATGGTACGTGGCCACACCACCATTAGGGACAATGGGACTTCAATGGCAGCGCATGCATGTGGCCGTGTTGCCATTGAGGACAGCCCTCATTGTTCCCAGTGGCTCTATTAGAGACAACGGGACTCATTGTCCATAATGGCAGCACAGCCATGTACACATGCCGCCAATGGGGACAGCGGGGGCTGTGCCTAATGGCGACATAGCCATGTGAACCACTGGGGACAATGTGGACTTGCCATTCATGGATGGTTGAATCCACGGTTGGCAAGTCCACGGATACTGAGGGCCGACTGTACAGCGAGACCACTAACCAGGCCCTGTTCAGAAGCCTCTTCCTAAATCTTTGTCTAGGAGTTACTGAGAGTCTGGGGCCAGAGGTGCTCTAGGTAGCTTGCATTCCAAGACAGGACAGGATGAATGAAATGCAAGTCCTGATAAATATGTGTGAATATCTATTATAGTGATTAATTAATCATGTCTTCATATGAAATGATGTTATGTTATATAGGATCCAACTACTAATATAATCAAATGTTTAAAACAGAGGTACATGCATAAGAGACAAAGAATTACTTGAAATGGCCATGTAATGTTGTATTTTTCTCTGTTATCCCACATAATTAAACAAGCTACTGCATCACACTATATCTTCTGGTTGTTGCTAGAAGTGAGCAGATTATGGCTATGGAGACAGCTGGTAGGGAACTTTGAATTCTAGGGGTCAAATTAGACAATACGTTTAACACTTTTTAGAAAAGGGGTTCACCCAAATGGTGAAAGACATCTCTTTATCACAGCATGTGATTTTCCTCATCTATATCTATTGGATTTTGGTCACTGGAAGGTTAATATGTAATTTATATGTCTAATTGTTGAGGCAATATTTCTGAGGAAATCCCATTCTGGGAGGCACACAAGTGTGTGTGTGTGTGTGTGTGAGAGAGAGAGAGAGAGAGAGAGAGAGAGAGAGAGATTAGGGATGAGTAGAAGCGAGTTTCTCCAGGAGAGGGCCTGGCTTGTCATGTGCTTCGCCAAGAGTTGAGTAAACACTTGGAAGCACTTGTTCCTCAGCAGCATGCTGTACTTCCTTTAATGCTGGTGCCCAGATGTTGTCGGGTTGGTTTTTTTTTTTTTTACTTCTGTAGAGCTCATGAGGATCAAGCTGGTCCACATCCCTTTCCCATTTGCACTCAGAACTTAGGGCTATACTTTCTCTGATTGGTTATCTTTCTCAAGACTATTCAGCTTGCAGTCAGACAGAATGCTCATTCTCCCAAGAGAACTACTCTGACATGGATCACGGCAATCCTCTTTCAACCACAAATGTCACTGAACAACACCTATAACAGCATTGGTAAAAAGAATTGGGAATTATTGCCCCATCTCTGCCACCCTGACTGCATCTTCCCATCAACAGCACCTTCATTGGATTCACATTGCCATCTTCTTTAACCCCATAGTGGTGCATGAGGACATCTGCCACAGTTTTTTTCTCAGGATTCCCTTCAATGAGGTCTGGCAGGTGCCGCCGGATCTCCTCAGCTGTCCACACACAGAATGCCCCCTCTTGCTTCTCCTCTGACTGGGCAGTGGGGTAGGAATCTGCATCCTCTGCACTGTAGAACCCCCCAGACTGAAAACAAAGGCAGCACTATTAATATATACCCCTTATGAAGTGCACCAGTCCATCCCCCCAACATAAACAGAAAATTGACAAAACAGGGAGAAAGTCTAATCATGGCCATGATCATGAGCCTTGGAATCTGGCTTGACAATTCACATTCCAAAGTATTTGTTTTGGTGGGATGAGTTTGTCCTGGACAGCCAAAGCCTTTGAGGTTTCCAAGGAAAGTTTGGAGAGGCTGGCTAAGAACCATGTTTATTAAAATATATAGCAGCCAAAACAGCAGTGAGAGAAACTTCCAGTAAATAAAAAGGGTTCTGCATTTAATGATTCTCACAGGCCACCAAACCACCCAAAGAGAATCACAGCCCTGTGGGGAGGCAAACTGCTTCTAGCCCATTATTTTTTGAATGACAAATTTTAATGTTATTATTATTGTGTGCAACTTTAAGGCTAACCAGCACTACGCCCCCCCAACACTGGGAGAGCGAGGGGAAAGGACTTCTGCCCTGCCTGTTGCCGCTTTGTGCGGCGTCTCCAAAGGTAGGGAGGCCGGTGAGAGCGGCCTCCTATAAAGCCGGCTCACCTGGCCCCCAAAGGAAGACGCCAGCACTATGCCCCCCAACACCGGGAGAGCGAGGGGAAAGGACTGCTGCCCTGCCTGTTGCCGCCTTGTGCGGCGTCTCCAAAGGGAGGGAGGCCGGTGAGAGTGGCCTCCTATAAAGCCGGCTCACCTGGCCCCCGGAGGAAGGCGCCAGCACTACGCCACCTATCACCGGGAGAAGCGCGGTTTTTTTCCTGGGTACTGTGCTAGGGAAGGTTGCCCTCCTCGTTAGGAGGAGAGAGTGTGCTGTTCGGTTGCATTGTCAGGAGGAGATTGTGTGGACATGGGTTGTGCTTTGCTTGGGGAGGGGACGGGAGGTGTGGCTGTGTTAAGTGGGGCTCCTATTGGAGTAGTGTGGGGCAGGGGGAGATATAGCGGTAGGAGAGTGGATACTCATCAGAAGGGAAGGCAAGATCGATGTGTAATATCTATCTCCCCTTCCTTCCACTCTCCTAGCCAAAGAGACCTGAGGGTCAGTCCAACCATACCACAATGCTCCTGTGCAATGCCAGGTCTGTAAAGAATAAGACCCACATAATCTATGATCTACTGGAGGATAAGAACTGTGACCTGGCTTGCATTACTGAGACCTGGCTTGGGCCTGAGAGTGAAGCTGTGTGGGCTCAGGCCCTTCCTGCCGGGTACTCAGTCAAGGACCAGATCAGGTTAGGTGGACGGGGGGAGGTGTTGCCTTGATCCATAAGAACACCCTTTCCTTGACCAGGAACCATGTCCAACAACTGAACTTTATCAAGTGTATTTACCTGACCCTGAAGGCCAAGGACAGTCTGGTGATTCTGTTGGTCTACAGGCCACCCCATGCGCTAACAGACTCCCTAGCCGAGCTGACACAGCTGGTCTCGGAGCTGGTGTTGGAGACCCCTAGGCTCTTTGTGTTGGGGTCTCAACATCCCCTTCGAGGCCAGCCATGGTCCATCTGGTGCAGCTCGGGAGTTCATGGTTACCATGACTGCCATGGGCCTGTCCCAACTGGTTTCAGGGCCTACGCATTCTGCTGGTAATACGCTCGATGTCGTCTTTTGTATGGACATGGAGACTCCGTGGGCAGAGGTTACTAATATTTCTGCCCTGTCATGGACGGACCATTTCTTGGTCGAGGCTGAATTCAAGGCATCCACCCATATCCCTCCCGGGGGTGGCAGACCTATTAGGATGGTCCACCCTCGAAGACTGATGGAACCCAAAAGGTTCCAAGAAGCCCTAGAGGGGTATATGGTTGGAACTGACGGCGATGCTGTTGATGCCCTGACTAACATCTGGGACACTGATCTCTCCAGGGCTATACACAGTATCGCTCCCAAGTGTCCTTTCCGGCCTGCTTCCAATAAAAAGCCCTGGTATACGGGAGATCTCAGGGAAAGGAAGCGGGCTGTGCAACGACTAGAGCGCAAATGGCGAAGACATCAGCACTTATCTGACAAGGCACTCCTAGAGTCCCTCTTGAGGGCCTACGGAGTGGCAATTAGTGCAGCAAAGAACTCCGTTCCTACCTCTCGGTAGATTCCAGTTGGTGCAGCTGGGGGACTGTTGCTCCGATAAGAGGGCCCTTACATCTGGGGTCCCTCAGGGAGCGATTTTATCCCCCATGCTATTTAACATTTACATGAAGCCGCTGGGAGAGATCATCCGGAGGCACGGGGCGCGGTGTTATCAGTACGCTGATGACACCCAAATAGTCTTCTCTGTGTCCCCGACTGATGCAGTGACCAGAGATGGCATCTCTCCTCTTAATGCCTGCCTGGAGTCGGTAATGGGCTGGATGAGGTAAAACAAACTCAGCTTGAATCCAGAGAAAACAGAAGTACTCGTGATAGGTTCCCTGGGGCCAGGGATGGATATTTGTCCACCTGTCCTGAACGGGGTCACGCTCCCCATGAGGGGCTCTGTTCACAGTCTGGGGGTGCTCCTTGACTCATCGCTCCGCCTTACATCGCAGGTGGATGCGATAGTCAGGAGCAGTTGTTATCAGCTTCGGCTGATACGCCAGCTGCGACCCTACCTGGGCCGGGGGGACCTTGAAACTGTGGTACATGCCCTGGTAACCTCTCGGTTGGATTTCTGTAACGCGCTCTACATGGGGCAACCCTTGTACCAAACTCGGAAGCTACAATTGGTGCAGAATATGGCAGCAAGGCAGGTCACTGGATGCTCCAGTCCAGGGCCTGCCATATAACACCTGTTCTACAAGATCTTCACTGGCTGCCTATCCGCTTCCGGGCACAATACAAGGTGTTGGTTATCACCTATAAAGCCCTAAATGGCTTGGGCCCAGGGTATTTGGAGGACCGCCTCTCCCCATATAGTCCGCCCCGCGCTCTCAGATCGGGCAGTAAACACCTGTTAAGAGTTCCTAAATTTAGGTTTGTCTCCTCTTCTCAAAAGGCTTTTTCCATCGCAGCCCCTCAAATCTGGAACTCTCTCCCAGATGAGCTCCGCTCTGCAACCTCCCTAGATCTTTTTAGGAAGAATCTAAAAACTTTTCTCTTCCGGCAAGCCTTCCCGTAAGTGTCCTGATGTTATCTCTCTCTCCTCTCTGCATTGTGTCAACCTTTTGTTATGTATTCTGATTTAATTTGGCTTTTATGGATTCGTTGCAATATTTGAAATTTTATACTGTTTTTAAGGGTTGGGGTGGGTTTGTATGGGTGGGTTATTGGGGGGCTATTGACTGTAACTTTGTATCTTTTGATAATATTGTACACCACTATGATCTGCCAGGAATAGCGGTTTATAAATAAATCATTCATTCATTCATTCATTCAACCTATCACCAGGTTTTCTTGGCAAGATTTATTCAGAGGAGCTTTGCTTTTGCCTTCATTTGAGGCTGAGAGTATGTGATTTTGTCCAAGGGTTACATGGCCGATAGGGAATCCTGGCCTCCAGAGTTGTAGTCTGGTACTCAGACCACTACAGACCGAGAGGTGATCTCTTATGTGACTTCTGCAAGATTTGTCAGTGCCAAATACAAGTGGCAAACAAACATACTAATTACTAAAATCAGGAATTGGGAATCTTTGGCTCCTGAAAGTTTTCATCTCCCATAATTCCTTACAATTGACCACGGTGGCAGGGGCTTCTGGGAGCTGAAGTCCAAAACATCTGCAGGTATGAAAGTTTTCCATCCCTGTACTAAAGAAGGATCAGATATATGTGGGACTATGCTTCAGTGGCTAATGAACTTTGCATGAGCCCAATAAGAAATTGGGTAAATTTTCAATTAACTGGAGGATTATATATTTTTGTTATGCCCATCCTTTATACACAAGCACACATATATGCATTTATGTTCAAATGGTCCCTTACATTTTCAAATGTTACCATTTCACTCAAGGTTTCATAAGTTACAACTAGAGGTATAAAACTGTTTTTCCCTCCTCACTGCACATGATGGTGAGAGGATTTTGAGGATTTTTTTCAAGGAATATTTATATTTGTGATGCAATATTTGTGCTAATTTTTGCACAAATCATGACTGATTCTGTTTTGTTGCAGAAACTTTTAAAAAGAGCAATCACTGGATAGGTTCTTTGTGTTATTTTCAGCAATGATCCTACCTCTCCATGCTTACTGTATGTATGTGTGTGTCCTTTGCTTACTTTTAACAGAAGTTTCCTGCACAGATTACAGAAAAACTGACAGAAAAAGCACGTCATTTCATTCTTGCCCAGAATTCAAAAACACTTACTGTGATTGCTGAGGTGGCTCATCATGTTGAGATATCCTCTCCTGTCAAGGCCAAAAAAGTGGCAAATATCCTTCATATTCCTATTTAGAATATGCTTACTTCTGTCCCTCTCCCCTTAGAGATGGGTAGGCCTGGGGGGTGGGGTGGGGACAGGATCAGAAAAAATCAAGTTTTGTGCTGTCATCCCCCCATAGGCTTTTTGGTCTGGCAAAATAGGAGAAAAATGTATTATGGAATGTTTTCCTTTATAAAATAAATAAATAAAAATAAAATAAAACAAAACAAAAGGTTTAAAACAAGAACTTCATAAATATACTTCCCCAAAATCATTTCCAAAAACTATGTCAGTGGAAGACTATGTACTGTATCAGATTATTACAATTCCTGGACTTTACTTCCTTTTCTGAGTTCTTTCTATACAAATGAGCGTACTATGTCTTCTTGACATGATGAAGAATTAGCACTGATCATAGAATTTTCTCACTTTTGTTAATTTTGATGCTTTCTTTTGTTTTTATCATGGGGAGGGACTGTTTCTCAAACTAGAAAACTCAAAGAAGTTCCTTATAATTCAGGTTTTTCTTACCTTACAGCTCCATTTGTTAAAACATTTTTTAAAAAAGTTCCATTTGTAATTTTGTTCTGAACAAATGGTACTTTCAATATAACTATATAACATTATACCAAATCAATTTACATATAATACATTTTATGTTATTAAAGAAACAAAATGAGTTTCAGTTTGTAAAAAGATGCTAATACTGTGTTTTTCAATTCTTCAAAAAAAAAAAATCCTGCTTTCATTTTTTTTCAGCAAAACTAGAAAGGAAACAGTTTCTTTTTTCTCCTTGCCTTCAAAATGTCCAGGAATTAGACATCTCTAGTCTCCACACCTTCCACCAAATTTCTGAAGAACCCTAAAACATTCATGTATTTCAAAGCTAATCCAAGCTCCTCTCTCTAGAACAGGACTGTACACCTTGTGACCTATACCAAGCTGAATGTGTCTGAGAGGATAGAAAAGAAGCTCTGTAGTTGAAGGCTTTCATGGCCAGCATCCATACTTTTTTGTGGGTTTTTTGGGCTATGTGGCCATGTTCTAGAAGAGTTTCTTCCTGACCTTTCACCAGCATCTGTGGCTGGCATCTTCAGAGAATTTCTATGTCAGCCACAGATGCTAGCAAAAGGTCAGGAAGAAACTCTTCTAGAACATGGCCACATAGCCTGGAAAACCCACAAAAAACTAAAGCTCTGTAGTTGTTTGTTTGTTTTGTTTTGATGAAAGCAAATAATAGAACTTATATTACTTCCAGTTCAATAGCCAGTGTGGCATAGTGGTTTGAGTGGTGGACTGTGACTCTGGAAACCAAGTTCAATTCCTGCACAGCCTTGGGAAATCACATGCTCTCAGTCTCAGGGGAAGGCAATGGAAAACTTTCTCTGAACAAATTGTGCCCACAAAAAATCTGATGACAGTTTTGCCTTAGAATCACCGTAGGTTGGAAACAACTGGAAAGCACACAACAACAACTTTCAGTCCATGAAGGTGAGAACTGAGAGCACAATTAAAAATGGAGATGAACACTGGTGGCAACCCAAAGACCAGCCAGCTTCTGAAGGCTGTGAGGTAAAACTCTGAGGTGGTAGCTTACCTTGTCACTCAGGTCCCTGGAAACATACAGCAGAATATCAGCCGCAGTGTCTGCAAAGAATTCATCGCCAGAAATCTGTTTAAGATACAAGGAAGTTGTTATTCCTGGGAGAATGAAATTTGGGGGGGGGGGGGGGGGGGGGGGGGGGGGGGGGGGCAGAGTGGAGTTGGCTAAAAACATCTTTACAGTTTACAATGTAATGTGGGAGGGGATTGATGCTTTAATGCCACAGGGAAGCAAGAGGAGACCTAATATCCAGATCAGGACTGTACCACTCTTGGAACTGATAGAAAAAAGACTTTGATTTGCCACTGAAAATTCACTTGCAAGCTCAAAGGCCTTTCTGAGGAGAGAAGTCTAATGGCGGGAGAGGTTCACACCCAGGTCATTCAGCCCCAGGGCATTTGAGGAGCTGTAACCTAGCAGTGTTGCCAATTTCCAGGGAATTCCCCAGTTTCCAGGTAATAAAAAGCTTTTCCGGGTAATTTCCAGGTATAAAAAAATTATGGAGAATTTCCAGGGAATTAAACCTTCCCGTTGGGTAATTAAAAGCCTTTCCATTGAAGGGGAATTATTTCACTTCCCACCCACCCCCAAAAATGGCCAAAAATGCCTTTCCCGCCCAAACAATAGCTGACCCAGAAGTCCCTGCCCCCCCAAAAAAATAGCTGACCTGGAAGCCCCGCCCCCTTTTGCCTTCCCATAGTGCTTTGCGGCCCCTTGAACCAGATGTCCCGCCCCCTGACCCGGATGTCCCAGGGAATTTGGGGGAGTTTCTGGGGTTTTAAGGGGGATTTCCTTCGAGGGTGATTGGCAACACTGTTGCCTAGTGAAGAAATGATAGGAACTGGGAGGATGTATGCCCTTTTCTTGGTTCTCTCAAGACACTTATGGTGCAAGCATTTCCCCACTCTATAATCTCAAATGAAATCAGTGTAGCTGAGAAGTCCATGGGGTGGTAAACAATCAGCCTGTAAACATCCTGCCCACAAAGATCACACTCATGTCCTCCCACACAAAACTGTGCATACCTCAAAATTTTTTTGCAACAACCAAATCTATTCTATCTGGGTGGATAACATCATCCACAGCGAACCCTAGCTTAAATTTATTTTCAAAAAACTTGTGATCTTAATGTGAGACCTCCTTTACTACGAGCAGGAGACAGAATGTAAAATGGGGGCACCAGAGGTCATCTCAGCCTATGGGGAGGCCAATAATCCAAACAAAAAGGCAGCACAGAGGCTGTTTTAGTGGCTTGCTTGGCTAATTCTCTAAAGCAGTATGAATGTCCAGAAAAAAGAGAAATACACGAGATTCCACAACAGAGGGGAAATTCACCATTTGCCACCTTTCTCCCCCATGTAACCCAGCATAAGATTCTGTTTCCTGTCCACTCTTGCCTGAAAAGAGCATTGTTCATTCCCCAGTTTTACTGGCCCTAGTATGGAGGCTCTATGACATTGCTTAGAGAAATCTTGCTGGGCAATATACCTGAAATGCCTTGGCATAAGCTGCTGCCAGTTGTCCTTGATCATACAGCATTTTTTCAAAGTGAGGGACATGCCAACGCTGGTCAGTGGAGTAGCGATGGAAACCCTGAAGAAGAGGAAGGTGGGGATCATTTTTGCCCAGTTTGGAACTGTGGTTAAATCTCCCACACCTCGTTTTCAGCTGAAATTTTTATTTGTGCTAAACCAGAATTATCTTGACTTCATTCAAAAGTATAGACAAACCAAGTTACCCTAACACAGAGGTTCCAAAACAGCCAGTAGATTCCAGTGAACAGGGAGGCTGCAATGATTAAAAAGCTACCCATGCAAGTCTGTAACAAAACATAGCTTACAGTGGTGCTATATGCATGTTAGGACAATACACATGCAAATCACTCCTGCATTCCCAGGCTCACACAGTATATATACACCCAATTTTTCCAGGCAAAGCATTCTCTGAAGATGCCAGCCACAGATGCTGGCAAAACGTCAGTAAGAAACTCTGCTAGAACATGGCCACATAGCCCAAAAAACCCACAAAAAAACTATGGATGCCGGCCATGAAAGCCTTCGACTTTACCATATATTTTATTTATAACTAAATGCTGTTGAATTGTCTGAATGCCATTGCATAAGAAATCAAAATGTACCACCCATGCACAAGGAGATATTGGCAGTCCCAGGAAACCCCCATGAAGATGTATAAATCTAGACCAAATAAACAGGCAGGGTGGGTAGGGAGGAAGGAGGGAACAACTTAAGAAGGACTATTCCATGAAAACACAATTCTAGCTGTTGGTTGAGAGTGGAGAAATAACCAGTAGGAAGGATAAATGGAAAAGAGTGGCTGAAAATGGAAATCAGAGAAACAAATGCACAGATGTCTATATATGTGCATTCAAGTCACCTGCTGAGTTATAATGACCCCATGAATTTCATAGGGTTTTCTTAGGCAAGGAAATACTCAGAGATGGTTTTGCCAGTTCCTTCTTCCAAAATATAGCCTATGCCAGTGATGGCGAACCTTTTACAGACTGAGTGCCCAAACTGAAAAGTGTTCCTACACCAGGTGTCACCCAGTGCCAGGGAGGGGACTTCCAGAGGATGGGAAATCTGGGGTGGGACTTCTGCCTTCTGGGGGCAGGACTTTGGGCGGTGGGATTTCCCTGGAAACAGTTGAAGGCCCAGGAGGGCGGAGGATGAAAGGAGGAATAAGGGAGTGCCTGTTCCTCCTCCTCCCCTCCACTGTTCCGGGCCTTCAGCTCCCTCTCCGGAGACAGTTGAAGGCCCGGGACAGAAGAGGAGAACAGACATGTGCTTGTTCCTCCCCCCCATCCACCCTCCAGAGACAACTAAAGGCCCAGGACAGCCAAGAAGAGGCACATTTGTTCCTTCTCTTTCCCCACTCTCCTGGGCCTTCAGCTGCCTCCCAGGCCTTCAGCTACCACACCTGTTCCTCCCCTTCCCAGCCCTCAAAAATGGCTTTGCATGCCATCTCCAGCACACATGCCATAGGTTCACCACCTCAGGCCTATGCTATGTTATTCACTGGTGCTCTCTCATACAAATACTAACTAGTACTGATCCTGCTTAGCTTCTGAGATCAGACAGGATTTGGTGCCTTCAGGGTATTTAGGCCAGTTGATGAGAGAGATCTTGTTGTCATTAGGTTCTGCTTTGCACTTAGCCACCGAAAGAAATCAGCAGAGAAATTTCAGGTTTAAATGCAGACAGGGATGGACATCCCAAAACAGCATAATGAGAACTGAGCATAGTCAGCAAATCCAGAATGCTGACTTGCTGTGAGGGACGGGGGATAAGAGAACAGGATGTATGTGAGGGTAGAATGGCTTGGCTGGAAACCTGAACAGAAACACTGCACACTACAACATTTTGTGATCAACACATGGCCTACACATGCTTTCAGTCCAGTTTCTCCAGGTGCACATGTTTGTCCATGATAACATTTCTTTACTTAATCTTCTCTCCAAGCATCTAAAAACTGAAACTTACTTCTATCTGAGCTCAGGATAAGAGAAAACTAGGTTTAAAATGTGTTCAAGAATTCCCCCTACTGGCTGGCGTTTATGAATCCTGTAGTCACAGGCTGACCTCAATCCCAACTGAGTACCCAGCTTTCAGGGAATATAGTAGTTCCCCAGCAATGGTTGAAATATAACCAAACCACCAAAAATCTCCCAATAATCCCTCTAGCACTTCCACCAAATCTTACAGCAATTCATAGACTCAGCTGTCCGCCAGGGTCATGGAGAAGTAATTTTCATGGAGAAGATAACACACAAACAGCCTCCCCACATGCAATCCTTGCCAGGTGAATGGTATTCCTTTCTCCCTTGTTTCATCTAAACAGGTGCTTGGCAAGTTGTGGGGATGTGATTTTGACTGGGAAGATGATATGTTGAGGGAGGGGCAGACTGAAAAAAGTGTTACTGGCAAACCCTTTACTGCAAAAATTGGAACCCACCAAACTAAGACTACCCTCCCTTCTTGCCTGGGCAATATGATCATGAATGCCACCATATGCCATCATCTTGAGAGTGTGCAGGGCCATCTGAAGAGCCCGGCCTCCTTCAGAAGTTGACCGATGAAGAGCCCAATAGGAGAAGAGGAAACTCAAGTTGACTGCAATACAAGAAAGTGGACAAGTCATGAATCTGACACATACATTCATGCAGAGCTATCTTCTGCTATTTGACTAGGGAAAGGAACCTCTGGCCCATGGATGGTAAAAGGAATCCTACTGTTGTTAATCCTGGACTAACCTGGAGTTGGGAATTTGGGAGACTCCGAGAATCCACCATATTCTTCATCATAAGACTCTGAGAGTTGCTGGAAACATCTTGTCATTACCTCCTTCGACGAGGGGGGTGTTTCCCCCCCTCGGACACTGATGTCTGTCCTGGCTAACAGTGCAGACAGGATATTCTGGCTATTTTCCAAAAGGGTTGCTTTGTTCCGTTTCCACTGGAGGAAAAGTAGTTGTGAGGAGAAGACATCCAAGTCATTGTTTTACTACTCTTTGTGCCTTTTTCTTCACCCAACCATCAATCTCCACTGGGGGGGGGGGGGATCCAGTCCTTTCTCATGCAGAGAGTGATTTCTCGTATCAAAGCAGAACATGCTGTGTTGCTCCAGAGAGTTGTCTGGCTTTTTCACTGAGAACATATCTACTAAGCATGTATCCGGAGATAAAATATCAATACACAGGGGCAATTCACAATGTGTGGCTTTTAGGGACGTTATTGCTGACATTGCCACAACTCTCTGTAACTTGTCCTAGAAGCTTTCCTTCAGCAGCCATGATGTCAGAATTGGTCTCAAAATGTCAACTGATACCCTCATCAACCACAAAAGTGTTTACTGACAAGAGTACATTGTTTTAATTAAAATAAGCCTTGCAGATGCTTTCAGGGGTATCCACCAGCATGCACAATACAAAGAGACAGCAACATTCACTCATTTCTAGCTCACACTGATGCAACATGGGGAACCTCTATTTATTAACCAGCTTCTCTCTCTTCAAGTATTGATAGCACCGATCACTAATCTCAACAGTCCAAATTAGTCCACTTTCCTCTATTAATATTTTTTACACTTTGACCTCTGGCACTCTTAATTCACTATAGCCCTGTACAGACCGGCCTGAAAAGCCAGCCTGGGGGACGGAGTCGGGACGTAGCATCCTGACGATGCATGCCTGACTCCACCTCCTGATGCCACACACTGTTCCAGATGGCGCGCAATGTCATGGTGCACCTCTGGCATTGTGCCTGATGACACAGCGCTGAAGGAGCACCATATAGCCCTGCCACCATGGCTATGGCGCCCTTTTGAGGGCACAAAAAGGAGCCACATTTTGCGGCTCCTTTTTGTGCCCTCAAAAGATTGGATCAGGGTCATGGCGTGAGGTTGCTGCAGCCTCGATCCAACTTGGAAAACTGTGGCATTCTGCTGTCCCTTCGGGGCCATCTGTCGAACGCCCCTGAGTCTTAATTTATAACACAGTCCTGGATACTGAACCCCATACCTGATCTAGGATGCGGAGCAGAACAGTTCGAAAGCCAACCTGGTAAATACCATCCTCGGGAGGGAAATAGGTCCCCCCTACAAATGGTTTCAGGTCAGGAGTCAACCATACACTCATTGGCCAGCCCCCTCCACTACTGGTTGCCTGCAGAAAACAAGATGGGACATGTTAAGATTGCTTCTGCCACCCCTTCACTGCCACCCAGAACAATCAAGAAGAGTTTTTTCCCATTTTTTCTTCTTCTGGCTCCCCAAGTACCACCTCTGCACCTGCACAAAGGTCATGTAAACTTTATCCACATCCGGCCGCTCCTCACGATCCACCTTGATGCACACAAAGTTCTCGTTCAAGATTTTACCAATCTCTTCATTCTGGAAGGATTCTTGCTCCATCACATGGCACCAATGGCAGGTTGAATAGCCAACTGAAAACAAATGTTATCAATTAAAGAAAGGCTTCCTGATGAACGAAGCAAACTCCAGAAATTATTTTTTTATAAAATGTACTTCTAAATAGTCCAGAGAGAGATAGTCCAAGGAGAAAGGCCACAGCTTTGTCCCTCTGCAGATATATAATTTAAGGGGTGAGCAAATAAGTGGGGAAGAATATATATCTACAATAATAAATGAAGAACAGGGCTTCATGAATCAAAGTTGACTGTAAACCAATGGAAAAGTTCTAGCCCCGCTAATAAATACAATTCTAGAATAATGTGTCAAGAACTCTTCTGAAAGCAAAGAACTAATATACAGTAGCAGCTGAAAGTGAGCAAAGTGAATCTAAGAAACATGATTAATAAGATGTTTCTGTAAGAAACTATGACTACAGAAGTTAGTTTCTTTTTTAAAAATGTTTTAAAAGTTGCTTTTTAAAAAATGAAAATGAACAGCAAAGAGGGCCAGAAACATTTTCCCTATTCCCCTATTTATTACATCAACAAAATATGCCATAAAAATGTGCAAGCTGTTGAATTCTTCAAATCTCTTCATCAGATTAGGTAGTACAAAAAATCATGGGGTGGGGAATAAACTGATACAAATACATTATTGTACGTGCAAACCATGAATCCAGAAAGAGAAGCATCAGAATACTCTAGAAAAAGGAAAGACAAGAAGGCATAACTTATGCCACCTTGAAGTGAACAGAGAGAAATTGCCCAGGGGATGAGGGTCTAGTTTTTACTATGTTTCTTCTTCTAAATGCAAATTTATTTTCTCAGATTTCAAGTAACTCTCAAGGGAATAGGTAACTTTGCTTTCTTTTCTGTGTCTTAAGGAACTTATATATATACACACACAACATATGTACATATAATTTGTGAACATATGCATAAGGATAGCATTAAATGAAGTAATTCCTTTATTACCTGATAAAAATATCAATTTATCCTCTTTCTTTGCTTTATCAAAGGCTTCCTGACCCCATGGGTACCTAAAGGAAAAAGAATGAGAGAAAGATACTGGGATTTATTTCTGCAGTTCATCATTTAATATGCCTATGTATATAATAATAATTAATAATTTGTTTTATTTATATACCGCTATTCCAAAGATCATAGCGGTGAACAGCAAGTAAGCTAATTTGCCCCCAACAGTCTGGGTACTCATTTTAGCGACCTCGGAAGGATGCAAGCCTGAGTCAAGCTGGGGCCCTTTTGCTGGTCTTGAACTCGCAACCTTGTGGTTTTGAGTGAATGGCTGCAGTACAGGCATTTAACCACTGCGCCACTAGGGCTCCTTGATATGATTAAAGAAGTTGGTTGGAAGCATGTTGTTGCTTAAACCAATGTTTCTTCTACTTACACATAAGCACATTTAAGTAGTGCAATGTCTATAAAAGATGGGCACATTGTCCCTATGCTTGGCTGTGGAGTTTAACCTTCCCATCCATAAAAGGCAGAAGAGAATAGGCAGAGAATCACAGAGCTCAGTGCAGAAAATCCAACTAGAGCATCTCCAGCATCAGGTAACTGTCCAGCCTACTTCTGAAGACATACAGAGAAAAAGATACTACCAACTCTAGAGGACTGATTCTATTGTCAAATAGCTCTTACTGTCAAGAAGTTCCTTCCAACATTTAATCAAAATCTACACTTCTGTAACTTATTCTAAATAGTAATGCCAGCATAGCTGTCCTGTGTTGGTAAGTACTTACAGGGAGATACACATAACTCCCTGGATGTGAGAGAGAGTTATATGACTTAGGAAGAAAATGTTGGAAATAAAGAAGCATTAGTGCTTGTAAAGTGAGAGAGGGGACGCTAGGGAGTATGCCTGTCTTTTTGGTTGCATTCACACTGCAGAGATAATCCAGGTTGTCACTGTTCTAACTGCCATGGCTCAATGCTAGGAAATTCTGGGGATTCCTGTGGCACCACAGCTCTCTAACAGAGAAGGCTCAATATCTCACAGAATTACAAATACCAGAATTCCATAGCACTGAGTATGAAGACACACCCAACTAAAGGTGGTGGCAGGTTTGGGTGTGCAACGCCAGTACCCTGGTGAGAACAAACTGTGATACCCAAAAAAGGATCTGAAGCTGGATGTAAAGTTTAAAAGGGGGAAATTTAATTTAAAGGACAAAAATAAAAGGTCTTCTCCTCCCCAGCTCTAAACAAAAGATACTTTACAATTCAGCTTTCTTCCAGACGACATCTTTCTGGGTTCGATGTAGTTTGCTCTCCTCACTCAATGGAGCTGGTGCAGGGTCTTTCAGCTCCTAAATTTCTCTATTTTCTTGCTGATGGTAACTAATTTGGCTGAGTTGGTAACTAATTTGGCTGAGGTGTAAGAAATGCCCTTTCCGGCTGTCTGGGCCTGCTTGCCACCAAAAGACAGCTCTCTGCTTGCTCTCAGCAAAGTCTGCTCCCCAACTAAAAACCTCTAGCTACAGCACAGCATGCTGGGAAAGGGCAAACCAAACCTGGAAATAATGCAGGGGAAACCTACAGCTCCTCCCACAAACTAATACAATGAACTTTTCTACACTAAAATAATCTATGGCCTGAACCAATGTGAAAGAAAAGGCAGGGGAAAGTCAATCAGTCCTGGCAGGACATCACACTGAGCCATGGCAGTTAAAGTGGTGTTAACCTGGATTAATCCTGCAGTGCAGATGCATCCTCTGTTTCTTTCTAAAGTCAATGCACTCAAGCTATTTTGCTTCCTTCCTGACTGTATAATTCACTCCCCCCCCCCAAAGTCTCTCAGAAAGTTAGTTAGTTCTTTGTCTGGGAAGGGAGTGTCCATGAAGTGCTAGCCTCCTAATAGATGCTTGCTAAAACCCATAATGAGAGACAGCCTTTAGGAGCTCTTGTATCAAAGTGTGTGTAAACTTCTTCTTTTTTTGCCCATCTCCTTTCCTATTTCAAGATGGATTTCCTGAAACAATAAATGTTGCATTTTCCTTTTTTACCTTACATGAGCATCCTGAGTACTTTCTACCATAAGCTTATATTGTACTAGCTGCACTGCACCCTGCTTGATATAGCTAACAAATAGTCCTACAGAAAACAACTGACAAGAGCAAGAGCTCTGCCAAAGCAGCTCATCGGCCAGAACTACTAGCCTGAGCATGCTGAGGGCTGCATCTGTGTATGTGTGTGCTCACACTTATGTGTGTACTGTTGTTAAGGTAAAGGATCATTTAGTACAGGGAATAAATAGGGTGTACACTTAATTAGAATTCAGGCTGGCTGTTGACTTTAAATCCTTATGGACCATCAGAGACTTAAGAGCAGGTTTCTGAATATAAAATAACAACAGAAAAGTTCTGAAGTTCTGTTCTGCAGGAATTGGAATGCCTGCATTGGAAAATTTCAGATTTCACAACTCTGTTTCCACTAGGAATGGGAACCAAACAGCGCCCCAGAAGTTGTTGGACTGCAACTCCCAGCATTCCTCACCACAAGCAATGCTATTATTCAGTCCAACAGCATCTGAAGAGGTACACTTTGACCATTCCTGAATTACATTGTCATGATTGTCTCAGTATTGCAGATTATTGAAGGAGATTAATCCTTTTGAAATAAAATATAAAACTACACCTGTTCTTCACTGCTGTCATAAATTTGTACACTCTGCTCAGGAGAATGGAGTGAAGTTCCCAAACTAAATGTACTTGGTTTGCTCACTTTTATTCACTGTAAATTTACTATTTACTCCATTTATAACTAAGTTTGATAGAAGTACATACAGGTTGAGCCTTATTCAGAATTCCAAAATACTCCAAAGACCAAAACTCTTTTTATGGGTGGCTGCCATACTGGCACGTTTGCTTTCTAATGGGTTAATGTATACATACTTCGTATCATACACAAAAATATTTTAAAATACTGTATAATATTATTTTCAGGCTATGTGTACAGGGTATATATAAAACATAAATGAATTTTGCATTTCGATTGAGTCAGCAGCGTCACTGGAGAGTGCAGGGGGCAAGTCGCACCGGGTGACACCCCAGGAAGGGGGGGTGACACCTGGTCAGCTGTCCCCCGCATGCACCACTCTGCCCCCGTGTGTGAGCCACTCCATCCACAGCTCATGCTGTTTTGTTCCCCCGCACCACTCATGTACACCATCCTGTCTTTTTCTGGGGGCAGAGCTCCCTGTGCCAGTCCCCATGTGTGCGCTGCTCCATGTCCCCAAATGCACTCCATCACCATCCCCGTGTACTGCTTCTCCCATGCACTGTTCCCTCCTTTTCCATACTGGCATATGCGTTGGGGGAGTGGTGTGCATGGGGGGCAACACAGGAAGAGGGAGTGCATGCCATCCTGGAAGCCCTGCCCACCAGAAGTCCCGCCCTGGAAGTCCCACCCCAGATATCCCCTGCTAGCCCTGTCCTCATGCAGGAACACTGCTGGATTGAGTCCCATTTCCAAGATATCTCATTGTGTACATATTGGCAAAAACAGATATTCCAAAATGCAAAAAAATCTGAAATCCAACACTTCTGGTCCAAAGCATTTCAGATAATGGAGACTCAACCTGTATATACAACACCGCATACAATAACATAATCATTTACTTTTTTAAAAAATCTACAAACATTAAGAGTAGGTTGAAACTAATAGCATGAAGGACTAAACATAACAAAAGACAATTAAAAGCCAGAATTTTTTAAAAAAATTAAGACCTCTCTGAATAAAAATATTTTCAAAAACAATTTGGACCCAATATTTTTTTAAAAAAATGTTTTGTAAAAGTGGGGGGAAAGGAAGCTTTTTTCTTTAATCTTTGATCTAATTGTCTCCTCTGCCTCTAACAGTTATTTTGTAGTCCTTAGCTTTTCAGATCTTTCCAGGCATAGCATTACGAAGTTGTGGCACCATCAGTGACAAAGTGCCACCTTCAATGCCCAACTGTGACATTTCCAGCAACAACGGAGGTCAATCTAAGCATTCAAAACATTTCATATAGGTATTTATTACTCTCTCGCATTCCCTCTATTTCATGCACATTCAATCTATGGCCCAGGAAGCTTATAGCCCAATTTAAACAGTAGCAGAGACTTGAAATGGAGAGAAGGGAAATTATTTTTAAAAAGAGGGCAACAGGACCAAATATTGTTATAAATACTTCAGCTTCACTGCAACTGTGGATGAGGCCACAAAAGATCTGAAAGCCAGGAGTGGGTACTGCATGCCATGGGAAGGGTTTCAGCACACATGAAGAAGAATGGCTGGAACTGTTTGTAATCTGTAGTACTAAATGAAAATTGTGATCTATTTATTTTCTTAAGAACAGAGCCTGTGAAATTCCAATACTATTTTCCCCACAGTCTATCCATCTTTCCAAAAAGAAACTCTTACCAGTCAACAGGATTATGGGCATGTTGAAGGAGGTAAGGGGACTTCTCATGAATCAGACGATTAGTGTAGAGAGCGTCACTGGAATGGCTGCCCTTCCCTCCTGTGGCCATTGCTAAGGCTGTTCTCAGAAATATAGTTCTGCAACAAGAAGCACAGACAGAAGGCTATTAGCTGAGCTAATCTCCAAAGCACCAAGATCTGGATTGGTTCCCAGTGCTAGTCCTCTTGTGAGACTACAGATATCCTGGAGAGATCAGCATCTGGGCAGACTCAAGTCTGCATTGTGGGTAAATACTACAGATTTGTTTCACTAATGAACACTAGGATAGTGTGTAATGAAATGTAAGTCTCAAGCTGACTTTGGGGGACTGCTGCCAGACTTGAGCTATATATAGTGATTTCAGGTTCTCCTAGTGTAGGCCTAAAGAAGCATGTCTTGCTGTTACACATGAGCTGTAACATAGCTGAGGGATGAGCCTTTCTTCTAGTTGAAGAATTCAGGACACCAAATTCTCATGATGCACACACAACAAGACTCAATAGTTTCTGGACACAGAATGTTTATAATGGTTTGTGTGTTGCTGTTTCCAGCTTAGGGCAAATGGAAGGCAAATCTATCACAGGATTTTGTGGTGTTAAGAATTTGTGACCTGCCCAAGGTTACCCCATGCGTTTCCATGGCCAACCAGGCAATCAAACCCTGCTCTCCAAAGTCGTAGTCCAATGCTCAAACTATTACCCCACATTGGCTCTCTATGATACACACAACAATAGCAGGTTATGTTTTAAAGAATAGAATTATCACCAGTTATAAAGACTGTGTTCACACATCATGACCAGGTATGGTATAGCTCATAGGATGTGTGTCCCTGTCTCTGCTAACAAGCCATCATGGTTTGTTAAAAAAAAACCCAAAAAAAAAGAGGAGGGGAGGGGAGGGGAGCAGGGAGAAAAAAAAGAAAGAGAGAGAGAGAGTAACAAAATGCATACTGCATCTCTTTTTACAGTGGTAATACTTTCAGTATATATACTTATTCTTGGTTTGTTATCAAGCCACAAACCATAATTAAAGCCCATGATTTGTTGTTGGCTTATTCATTTGGGCTTATTTAAACCATGATTTATTGTGACCTCTAAAGCTGTATCTATGGATTATTTCTTCAGCTCCTCACCATGAAAGAATGGTAGACAATAGGGGTGCAACATAAACCAGGTGAAGACAAGCCACGGCTTGGTTGTCTGTCATGAAATTAGTGGTTTAAAAAACTTACTGTGACATGCAAAGGTAAGTTATAATGGTTTCTCTCTTGCTCATCCATTCTTTGGAAACAGCTTGTGCAAGATAGGTTTGTTGGCTGCTTCAAACACTGTGCTCAGAAGGTTGATTAAAAGCTTTCTTTTTAAGCACAGCTCTTACAAAATGGCGGTTTAATGAAGCTCACTGCTATTAGGCTTCATGCTGTTGTTTTGTGTCCTTTTTGTTTTGTTGACTTTGGTCCCAAATACACTGCAGAAATAACCCAGTTTGAGATCACTTTAACTCTCCTGTCTCAGTGGTGGAAAATTCTGGGAACTGTAGTTTTGTGAGACATTTAGCCTTCTCTATCAGGGAGCTCTGGTGCCAAAATAAACTACAATTCCCAGGACTCCTATTTATTATGAAGATATGAACAGACTTCAACTGCAATGCATCTACCTGACGATAGTCCTTCATTTAAATCTTCATTCTCAGATACACCCCCTACATCCAACAATTACTTCCTCAAGCAATTCCAAACTCCCCAGTAAAAAAAATTCTGTTCCTCAAATTTTAATCATACATTTATAACCATAATACATTCCTCATATTCTGATCCTATGTAAGAGTTTCCTCATCTGCACTTATTTATCTTCTTCACAATTATTTATCACTTATTAAGATCTTAACATTTTCTGAGACTTGTACAGAGAGAACACAGAGAAGACAGTCCTTACCGACATGCTCATAATGTAACAAATAGGTCATAAAAGGAAAAATGAATGAGGAAGGAAGAGAAAACCAAGCCAATTCAGGCACCAGTTCTTCAAGTTAACAGTCAAGGTCAAGGGATAAGGAAAGTTCTAAAGTCAACAAAGAGTGCATCTACTGTACAATGATTTCCTTAATCCAGAGTATTATGGAGCTGCCCCAAGCTGTCACAATGCAGGCCAAATGTATCTAGGTGGGCCAACAGGCAACACTGCATCATCCCACTGGCCAGCTACCCTTGGGCCCACTGCCACCGCCAGCACAGCTTCACCAGCCAAGCTCCCTATGAGAACCTGGCTGTCACTGTCACATCTGCTAAGGTCAGAATGAGGAACCCTACCATCTGATCAACAAGCAGGGGGTTGCTCTATCCCCTCCTCGTGAATCACATGGGCATCAAGTTCTGATCTCAACAGAAGTGACAGCATCGAGAAAGACAAGTGACTGGGATGGTGCAATTGGTGTGTAGACCAGATCCAGTTGTCCTCACTTTCAAGACACCTTGGGTTCACTCCATAATTTCTTGGAAACTTCATCTATACTCCATCATTCAACTCTAGTAGGCCCTTGATATCCACTGGGAATCCAACCCTGCATCCAACCATTCACCTTCATTTACAACAGTGGTTCCCAAACTTTGATCCTCCAGATATTTTGGACTTCGGCTCCCAGAATTCCTGTTGGCCAAGCTGGCTGGGACTTCTGGGAGGTGAAGTCCAAAACATCTAGAGGATCAAAGTTTGGGAACCACTGATTTACATCATCATTCCCAATTACACCCGCTACACCCAACAATTACCTCTTTTAACACTTCTAGTAACATTTTTTTTCTCTATCCTCAAATTTTAAATCATAGCCATACATCTATCACCATGATTTATTCCTTGTACTGTGATCACACACAAGAATTTCCTCATCTGCACTCATATATCTTTTTCATGATTTTTTATCATTTATTCTTGGAAACTCCAGAGTCAACAGCATTTTCTGTTATGATGGATTAATGTCTTAAAGAAGCAGATTCTGTGCGTGGGTCGCGAAAACTCATCGCAATGGATACGGCGTGAGTCCTGGATTTGGCGCCAGTGTAGACAAGCCCCTAATCACAATGAGTAGAAATCATTCAACAAATGTGGATACTATCATTCTGTCTTCTTTTTAAGACTGTGGGATACCCTTATATTCAGACTATCTGTTGTTTCTAAACCTCACAGTTTTGCTTAATGAAACAGCTCCTTTCTTTCAGATCTACCATGCTTACAGCTCTCTGGCGTTGTTTCTATTACAAATTTCGACTGTTCAACCTCTCTTGTCCCTTCCTCAAAATCCCTTGGCAGTATCTGCCGTCATAACGAACATACACCAGAGTTGTGGATTTTCAAAATGGTGCTGACTCCACCCACATTCCGGAGTGTGATCTGTGTCTACCAATCAGAATCCAGAATGCCTGCAGGAGGTGGGACAAGCAGTATCTCGAAAAAGCTTTAGCTCAGCTCTTCTGAGAAATAAAGCACAGAAACTGAAACATGTTAACATATTAACGTAATATTGTAACTCATGGTCTGTCTTTTAAGGCTATTGCACATGTCACATTTTAGTTGTACACATCAAAAGGTTTTATAGTTAACTTGAAAAGGTAGCTTTTGCACTTGACAAAATCTTTTTTTCATCTGAAAATACAACAAGAAGCCAGGCAGGGTCAAGCAATTGCACAAAAACAAAGCATATGAATATGGGATGTCAGCTGAATGTTCATTTAATCATATATTTGAGTGCTGGACTACAATTCTGGAGACCAAGATTAAATTCCCAGGTCGACCATGGAAATGTCCTAGGTGACCTTGAGCGCATTACATGATCTCAGCCTCAGGTGAAGGCCATGACAAACCTCCTCTGAAGAAATCTTGCCAAGAAAACCATGTGATAGGGTTGCCATAAGTCAGAAACTTGAAGGCACACAATGCCATACCAAGTAATTTCCATAAGATTTCAGACTGGTTCATCAAAAGCAACCAAAAGTCTTGTGTCATCTGAAAAAGTGGCAAATGTATTAAGGTCCATGCGTAGTTTCCAAAAAAGAGATGGTGTGACTCATGGAGGTCCAAGATGGCAGAAAACTGCACCCTCTGCAGCAGCTATCCCAATCAGTGGCCTTCAGGGAGTAATTAACTAAGTACATACTACCCATCAGTGGCCTTAAGCCCACAGGATGGAAAGGCAGTGCTATGGTTCTTTTTTTTTTTTACCTCTCTTTTGATAAAGACAATCTAGATTCTGGGAAAATTTACTTTACATCTTGAATCAACTGATAGAGAAATACCAGATAATGAAAATAGAGTAATAAAGTCTCTAAGGTAGAAGAGAAAGGATCTTCTCATAACTCAAAGGTGGTGGAAGTCATTTTTTTTAATGTGTGAGTTAGTGTGGTTGGTTATAGAGGTAAGGGGAATAAGTATGTTGAGAATGTTAAAATAAGAGAGAAATAATATGAAAGGATATGATATTGGGTGGGATAAAGGGAGGGGTGCAGGGAGGGAGGGGATTCTGCAAGATTGACATGGAAGACTGTTATGTTTTATGTTCTGTCTGTCATATGTCATTTTTCTTTTAAATCAATAAAAATTTATATTAAAAAAATTAAGATATAAGTGTTTCAGAAATTCAGTAGTAGTAGCAGAAGAAATTTGTGCCTCCAGGTCACCTGTCAATTTATAGATTGCAGAGAGGGGACCAGCATAGCCTCCTATGGAAGGAACTTCTACAACATAGGAGCAGCTATTGTGAAGCCCCATTTTGAACTACAGTACAACTCCTTTATCTGCCAGAGCCAATGGCCAGAGTCAATATACTCTAAAACATCTGGAAAAGGACAGGCTGCCCACTCCACTACTAAAATACAGCAGAAAAGCCAATGCAGGTAATACTCCAGCCAAACTGCCAACTAGAAAGGGGCTCTGGGAGTAAGCAAACTTTATGCTCTATATATCATCAGCTCTGTCTTTGACCTCTGGGTGTTTTGGACTTCCCTGGATCATTGACTACTAGCCCTACTCGTCAGGGTTCCTGGTACAGTAGTTGAAATCCATGCCCATTTGAAGAGACAAAGCCTATGAACCACCTCTCTATGGCAGGGCTTCTTGAGTTATCTGATGCGCAGGACTGGCAGGGGTTTTTTTTTTGGGGGGGGGGGGGGCCCTGCGGCTAAGCCAATGCATCTCACGCACACACACACACACACACACACACACACACAGGCACATAAATCAATTTATGTTCCATATTCACCATATACACATAGCCATAAGGTAATTTTATTCATATTTTTAAATAATTTTGTGTATGAAACAAAGTTTATATACACTGAACCATCAGAAACCAAAGTTGTCACTATCTCAGCCATCCATGTGGACGATTTTGGGTTTGGGGATTCCGGACAAGGAATACTCAGCCTATACAAATGTTTTGTTTTGTTTTCCTGGAAACTTGTTGTGGACCAGCAGCCAATGGCTGATGGATCACAGACCATTCCTTTGAGGAGTATTGCTCTACAAGTTACCAATCTTTCAAAATGTAGTGCCTGCAAGAGGCAGGTCATCATATGAATTTGTGTATCTAGAGTTCCCCCTCCTTCGTCTTTCCTGACCAACACTGTTTCTCTTTGCTTTTAATGCTCCTTGAGGTTAGCATGGAAGCATGATGCAGTGGTTTGGGTGCTGGACTAGGATTCTGAAGGGGTGTTCCCATTCGCCTATATCACATAATGCAAATTTAGGGGGCATCGTTTCCACTCAAACCCGAATTCGACCTGCATTGCCCCTGAATCGTTCCCATAGAAATTAGAATCTGAATCAGATTATCTTGAATAATTTGAGTTATATGCCTATAAAGCAGTTTTAAAAAACAGTAGGTTTTAAAGCGAATTATTTTTGCTCCCGGGGTCCGATTCGCGGTATCCGAATGGGAACGAAAGGGTGTCTGATTCGGGAACCTGGAGATGGGAGGAGCAGCTCTCAAGGGGCTGGCCTGGGGGTGTCACCCTCTTTGTTCTCTTTCTGCATCGCCAGCGCCATTTTCTTCAATTCGAATAGACTTTCCCCCGGTGGATTGCAACCTCCCCTCTGCTCCTCATTCATAGACCGATGTGTGAGGAGAGCCATTGAACACCATTTTAAACTATTCTTTTTTCTTTTTTCGCCTCTGCCTGAGCAGCAGATGAGCTTTCAGTACATGCCTGCTTTATCACCCCCCAGACAGCCCAGGGAGCAATGGGGGAGGCAAAGGGATTTGGGGGAATGGAGGCTCCTTCCAGAGGAACTATGGGAAGACACAGGAGAGCCTAGACGCCCAGGGATCTGAGGGGGGGATCAAGCTTTCTCTTCTCTCTTCCCCAAAGAGTCTCTCCCCACTGAAACTCAGACAGAGACACTGGCATGCACTAGGGCACTTACACAGGAAACTGAAGCAGTGGAGCAAGTTGAGGCTCAGATGCAGGGGGCAAGAGCATGCACAGTGGGGAGACAGAGACACTGGCATGCACTGAAGCACCAGCACAGGAAACTGCAGGAGTGGAGCAAGGTGAGGCTCAAGAGCAGGGGGAATTTAGAGTGCCCATGCTGTCACAGAAGGGAAAGTTCTTTGTGCTGAGGCAAGCACAGGTCTCTTCTGGGGTAGTGATAGAGAAGGCACAGAGCACTCAAAGGGTTCACAAGAAGGACAAAGGTGTAGGTTGTGCAGAGGCGTAGCTGTTTAGCTACAGGAGATGGCACATGCACACTTACACACCTCTGCACATTTGGAGGGGATTGTCAAGGGTTAAAGTCAGCACACTGGGAAATGCTGGGATGTGTGTGTGTATTTGACCATGAGCATCCAGCCTGGGAAGGACAAGGCTGATTAAGCACAGCTGATGCTCATAGCCTCAAGGACACTCTGGTGCCCACATGCACTAAGCCCTGGATGATGAAACACCTAGCTGGATTGCACAGGGGGACACTTTAGACTGTAACACAGGAAGTCACTGGGTTCGGGAGACCGCATGGTCTGAAGGCTATATAAGCACAGAGGCTTCCAGTGATTGCTTTGTGGGTTGTAGTAGGAGTTGGTATTCATTTGTGATCTGTATTATAGCACTGTAAATAAAGCACTTCGGGAGACTTGGCTTGTCTGGTCATTTATCAGCTGAAGCCTGGCATCGGTTGCTGAGAGTGCCCGGAGGTTCCTGCATTTCTTCAGTTCCTGGAAGACATCCAGCTGCTGTTATCTCAACTGAGGACTGAGAACCACGTTTCTGAATTTGCCAGCTTACTCTGCCGTATGCCAGCATTGGCTACAGGGCTCAGTTGAGTTGCTGACAATATATTTCTAAAGTAAATTATAAAGTAACAACTTTTTTAATTTACAAAAAAAACCTCATCTGTAGTTCCAAACCCACTGTAGAAATAATACAGTTTGAGACCACTTAACCTGCCCGGGCTCAGTACTAAGGAATTATGGGAACTGTTGTGTTTGTGAGACATTTATCCTCCTCTGCCAGAGTGCTGGTGCCATAATAAATTACCATTCCCAGGATTCCATAGCACTGAGTTATGGAAGTTAATATGGGGAGACACAGAAGAACAAGGGGTTTAGGACGAATAGAGGCTCCTTCTAGTCTGGGGAGACACAACAGAAGAGCCTCGGATGCAGCCAATTTTCATTGGCTGCCCCCCCAAAAAAACCCCAAGACTTGTGACGTCTGAAGCCTACACGCTTGATTGACAGCATGCGGACACAAATGGGAACGGGGAACAAGTTAATCCGCTTATCTGACAAGACATGCCATGAGGCCTTCCTTGGCTCTTATGGAGTGGCAATCGATGCAGCAAAGAACTCATTCTATGCTGCTCGAATTGCATCAGCAGAGTCTCGTCCAGCAAAGCTGTTCAGGGTGGTTAAAGAGCTAACTCAACAACCTCCCACCCTGAACCCATTTTTAGAACCTACCAAGGCCTGCTGTGACTTATTCAATGACTTTTTTGCAGATAAAATCTCTCAGATAAGGGCTGATCTCAATGCCAACAGAAACTCTAAGAGAGGTGTCCAGTGACTCCGTGAACGGTGTTAGACTGGATCACTTTGAGCTTGTGAATACTGATGAAGTGGGCAAGCTGCTTGGAAGTGTAAGGAAGACGACTTGCCCTCTAGATCCCTGCCCATCTTGGCTGACAGTTCAGGGAGGGGATGCAGTAATAACCTCACTTCAAATCATCATTAATGCATCTCTTAGGGAGGGGATATTTCCATCCAAACTCAAACAAGCAGTGGTTAAACCACTCTTGAAAAAACCCTCCCTTGATCCCCTGATTAGAAACTACAGGCCAGTCTCTTTGTTACCATTTTTGGGCAAGGTGATTGAGAGGGCAGTTGCCTTCCAATTCCAGGCGGTCTTAGATGAAGTGGAATATCTAGATCCATTTCAAACTGGCTTCGGGGCAGGTTACGGAGTTGAGACTACCATGGTCGCCTTGGTCGATGATCTCCGTCTGGGCATCGACGGGGGAAGTGTGACCCTGTTGGTGCTCTTGGACATCTCAGTGCCCTTCGATACCATAGACCATGGTATCCTTCTGGAACGCCTGAGGAATTTAGGTATCAGGGACACTGTGCTCCAGTGGTTCAGATCCTATCTCTCGGGCAGATTCCAGATGGTGATACTGGGAGACAGTTGCTCCCGTAAGCGGGAGTTGACATCGGGTGTCCCTCAAGGCGCATCCTGTCTCCCATGCTGTTTAATATTTACATGAAGCCGCTGGGAGAGATCATCCGGAGACATGGGGCGCAGTGTTATCAGTACGCTGATGACACCCAACTCCACCTCTCCGTGTCCCCAACTGCTGCAGTGACCAAGGATAGCATCTCTCCTCTAAATGCCTGTCTTGAGTCGGTAATGGGCTGGATGAGAGAAAACAAGCTTAGGGTGAATCCAGAGAAAACGGAGGTACTTGCGATAGGAACCCCTGGGCCGGGTGGGGAGATTTGTCAACCTGTCCTGGACGGGGTCACACTTCCCCTAAAGGATGAAGTCCGCAGTTTGGGAGTGCTCCTGGACTCGTCTCTACAGTTAACATCGCATGTGGAGGCGGTGGCCAGGAGTGCTTGGTACCAACTTTGGTTGATACGCCAGCTGCGCCCCTACCTGGCTCAGAGAGACCTTGAAGCAGTGGTGCACGCACTGGTAACCTCTCATTTAGATTTCTGTAATGCGCTCCATATGGGGCTACCTTTGGACCAAGTTCGGAAGCTTCAGTTAATCCAAAATGCCGCAGCCAGATTGGTCACGGGAACATCAAGATCAGACCATACTACACCAATACTAAAATCTTTACACTGGCTACCAATTAGCTTCCGGGCGCAATACAAAGTGTTGGTCGTCACCTTTAAAGGCCTACATGGCTCGGGCCTGAGTTACTTAAGGGAACGCCTCTCCCTACACAATCCGCCCCGCACACTCAGAACCTCAGGGAAGAAATTGCTGGCATACAAAAAAACCGGACTGGTCACTACTTCCCAAAAAGCATTTACAGCCGCGATCCCAAAATTATGTAACAACTTGCCGGAAGAGATCCGTCTCATTACATCATTAGAAGCCTTTAAGAAGGCATTAAAGACGGATCTCTTCCAGTGTGCATATCCACCTGACCTGCTATAGTGAAGATTCCCACCCCGTTTAGATTATATGGAAAAACAGATGAATCAGATGTGTTGTTTCCTCTATTGTAATATTGCTGGGCAACTAGCATTGACTAGTATTGTGTTGTACTGTATTTCGCTGTGTATTGTGGTTATATGATGATTTTTTAATCTTTTGTGTATTTTGTAGACTGTATTGCTGATATTGATGGGATCCTGCCTTGATCCGCAGGGAGATGCGGGAAATAGAAAAATAAAAATTATTATTATTATTATTATATTATTATTATAAAGCGATTTAAAATAAATGGGAACGAAAACAAGGTCTAAATGAATCGAGGTAATTTGCCCCTTTTCGTAATGGAAACAATGGGAAAAAATCAAATTATTCCCGGAACATAATCCGAATCAGAATCGCGCCAATATAATCCGTTTTATCTGCCAAGTGGGAACACCCCCTGAGTTCAAATCCCTGCTCAGCCAAGGGAACCCACTGTGTATTCTTGGGCAAGTCACATCCTCTTAGTCTTGAAAGAAGGCGACGTGTCAGCAAGCCCCCTCTGAACAAATCTTGCCAAGAAAGCCCCTTGATAGTTTTGCCTTCACAACAACAACAAAGGTTAACATTCGACTAAGGGTGCATCTACATTTAGAAATAATGTAATTTGGAATAATTTTAAGTACTGTACCTCCTTCCTAGGGAATCCTGGGATTTGTAGCTTTGCAAGGCCTTTAGCCTCCTCTGCCAAAAAGGGCTGGTGCCTCACAAAAACTACACGTCCCAGGATTCCTTAGGATGAAGCCATGACAATTAAAGCGGTGTCAAGCTGTGTTATTTCTACAGTGTAGATGCACCCTGGGCAAAGTGACCAGACATGCTCCTTTTCCCAGGACCTGTCCTACATTTCAACCTCCTTCTGTCCAGGAGGAATTCCAAAATGACCTCTATTTTGAGATTTTTGACCTGTTTATTCCATTTATTCTGTTTATTCCATTTCTGACGTTCTATTTATTTATTTATATTTAATTATAGTTTGCCATTACATTATTCCATTTGTTCTATTTATTCCTTTTTTACATTCTATTTATTTATGTATATTTATATTTTTGACCCTCTATTCCATTTTTGACATTCTTGGGAGGTTTTTTAAACAGAGGCTGGGCAGCCACCTGTCACAGGAGTGCTTTGATTGTGAGTTCCTGCATGGCAGAATGGGGTTAGACTGGGTGGCCCTTTTGGTCTCTTCCAACTCTATGATCCTATGATTTATTTATATTTATATTTTTGACACTCTATTTATTTCATTTAGACCATCTATTTATAGGAGTGTTTTCAGCTTTTATATTGCAACGACTTCCATTTTCCTTGGATGTCTTACAACTTTGTGGTCCCTTGTCCTCCTTTGTGGTTCAGACATCTGGTCACCCTGACTGTGGGTGAACCTCCCTGTCATGCCCCCGTCCATCTGCACTGGAGGCACTGGGCTGGAGAAGGATGCAACTGGGCCAAAGGAGCCCCACAGTGCCACCCTTTCAGCATGCATGAGAATTCAGGGGGTAAAACAAAACCTTATGGAGACCAAACAGGGGTCAGGAAGCAGGCAAGCCTTTTCAGAACCAGCAAAAAGCAATGAGGGAAGAGGAGGAGGATTTTCTTTCCTCAGTCCAAGCCACTGAAACCAAAAGGAAGCGAAGGAGACAAGAGGTTGGCTAGGAGCCAGGCTAGGATCCATCTTGTGTGCCATTCTCTGCATGTAAACAAGGCCAGCCTGGCGTAGTTTGAGGGTTGGACTAGGACTCTGGAGAGCAAGGTTCGAATCCCTGCTCAGCTATGAAAACCCACTGGGTCACACTCTCTCAGCCTCAGGGGATGGCAATGGCAACCCCAAACTGAACAAATCTTGCCAAGGAAACCCTATGATAGGTTTTGCCTTAGGGTCTCCAAGAGTTGGAAACGACTTCAAGGTGCACAACAACAAAACACAGCCAGAGGGCCAGCTTTTGGTAGCAGTTTGAGCCTACATTGAGTCCTACATTGCAGCCCAGTGTCCAGCACGAATTCCCAAATATCTTCCATTTTGAGCATGGCTAAGAAGCATGAACTGAGTCCCAGTCTTGGGAGAAGGGCAGGATAATAATAATAACAATAATAGTAATAGTTACTATACTAATAATAATAATTACTGTTAACTACTAATTGCTATTTATATTTCTATTGGCGTCTTTAGCTTTTATATAGCCATGTCCCCCATGTTTCCGGAATGTGCCCCCATCCTCCTTTGTGGCCTCTGGTCACCTTGTTTTTAGAGTGTCTTAAGGTCCAAAACACACACTGCCGAAATGATCCAGTTTGAGACTGCTTTAACTGCCCTGCTGCACTCAATGCTAGGGAATCCTGGGAACTGTAGTTTTGCGAGTCATTTAACCTTCTGTGTCAGACAGAGCTCTGGAGGGGACCACAATAAAACTACAAGCCCCAGGATTCCCTAGCAATGAGCCACTGGGCAGTTAAAGCGGTCCCAAACTGGATTATTTCTGCAATGTGTGTGTTTTAGTTGGACCTTAGACTTTGGAGAGCAGGGTTCGAATCCTGGCTGGACTGTGTAAACCCTTGGGCAACGAGTCCCGCTCTCTCAGCCTCCTGGGGAAGGCCGTGCCAAAGGCCCTAGTCCGAAGAGAACTGAAGGAAGCCCAATGGGAGCCATAATAAACCGGAAATGACGCAGCAGCACCAGCAGCAACAATAATGGCGGCCAGGGAGGGTTCGGTGGGGCGAAGCGGGGTGCGGGGAGGGCCTAGTACCTGCGAGCCCCGGGGGTCGGGTGCGGCCCAGGGCGGCGGAGGAGGAAGCGGGAGCCCACCCGGCGAAAGACGGAGGCCATGGAGGAGGCGGCGCCTGGGCAACACCCGACCGCCCCCAGGCTGTTGCTGTTGCTGCTTCATGGGAGGCAGGGAAAGGGAGGAGGAGGAGGGAGGCCTGCCTGCCTCTGCCTCCTGGTTCTTCATGAAAGGGAAGGGGCTGTATGATGACCCCGGTTTCAAGGAGGGTGAGGGAGAAGGGAGGAGGAACGCCTGCCCAGGGCTGCATCCACACCCCGCAGGAATAATCCGGTTTCGCACCGCTTTAACTGCCCTGGCTCAACTGGGCAGGAGATGGGAAAGACGTTTTTGCAGAAACACAGGCCTGTTACAGACAGGCCACAGAAGAGTCTGTACTGCCAAAAGGACAAACAGTCTGGCCTGGTGGAGGACAGCTTTCTTACATACTTACATGGCCATTACAATGGTGTTACACCATATTTTATTAATTATTATTATTATTTCTACAGTGTGGATGCACCCGGCAATCTCCAGGCAAAGGAATACTCTTTTTAAAGGAGGACACTCTAGCTGCATCAACACTGCAGAAACAATCCAGTTTGATACCCGTTTTCAAGTTGGCTATGGGATTCTAGGAATGGTAACAATAATAATAATAATAAAATTTATTTATATACCACTTTTCCAAAACTGATCAAAGTGGTGCACAACAAAGAATACAAAATACAATAATCAAAAATAACAACACAATATATACATAACATTAAAACTTGACAATAAAAATTCAATCGCAATTTAAAACCATAAAAACCATATCAAAGCCAGCTGAGTTGATAATCAATGGTACAAGACACATATCAGGGGGGAAACCACACATATCAAGGCACATGGGGGAAAGCTTGACGGAAAAAGAAGGTCTTGAGTCTCTTTTTAAAGAGATCCAGGGAGGTAATGGAGCGGAGCTCATCAGGAAGGGTGTTCCAAATTTGTGGGGCCAAGATGGAAAAGGCCCTTTGCAAGGTCGACGCATATCTCGCAGTTGGCACCTTCAGCAAATTCTTCCCGGCTGACCTGAGTGTGTGGGGTGGATTATATGGGGAGAGGCGGTCCTCCAAGTAACCTGGGCCCAAGCCATTTAGGGCTTTATAGGTAATTACCAACACCTTGTATTGCGCCCGGAAGCGAATGGGCAGCCAATGAAGATCTTGTAAGATGGGCATTATATGGTCAGCGCTAGAACAACCGGCGACCAATCTTGCTGCCATATTCTGCACTAATTGAAGCTTCCGGGATTGGTACAAGGGTTGCCCCATGTAGAGTGCATTACAGAAATACAATCGAGAGGTTACCCAAACATGTACCACTGTTTCAAGGTCCCCCCGGCCCAGGTAGGGTCGCAGCTGGCGTATCAGCAGAAGCTGATAACAGGCACTTCTGACCGTCACATCCACTTGAGATGTCAATTGGAACGACGAGTCCAGAAGCACTCCCAAGCTGCGAACTAAGTCCTTCAGGGGGAGCGTGACCCCATTCAGGACAGGTGGAGAAATTTCACTACCCAGGCCAGGGGAGCCTATCACTAGTACTTCCGTTTTCTCTGGATTCAAACTGAGTTTGCTTTCCCTCATCCAGCCCATTACCGACTCCAAGCAGGCATTTAGAGGAGAGATGCCATCCCTAGTCACTGCATCAGTCGGAGACACAGAGAAACATATTTGGGTGTCATCAGCATATTGATAACACCGCGCCCCATGTCTCTGGATGATCTCTCCCAGCGGTTTCATATAAATGTTGAACAGCATGGGGGACAGAATGGCTCCTTGAGGGACACCAGATGTAAGTTCCCTCTTATCGGAGCAGGAGTCTCCCAGCTGCACCATCTGGAATCTTCCCAAGAGGTAGGAACGGAACCACTGGAGCGCAGTGCCCCCGATACCTAACTCCCTCAGGTGTTCCAGAAGGATACCATGGTCGATGGTATCAAAAGCCGCTGAGATATCCAAAAGCACTAACAGGGACACGCTTCCCCTGTCCATGCCCAGATGGAGATCATCAACTAAGGCGACCATGGCAGTCTCAACTCCATAGCCCGCCCGGAAGCCAGTTTGAAATGGGTCTAGAAAATCCGTTTCATCCAAGATCACTTGAAGCTGGAAGGCAACTGCTCTCTCGATCACCTTCCCCAAAAAAGGCAGCAGCGAAACAGGTAGTTTAGGAATTCAGGATGGTATCCATGCTGCAGGAACAATCTGGTTTCACGCCACTTCAACTGCCCTGGCTCACCTTGGCTATGGGATTTTGAAAATGGTAGTTTTGTGAGACATTTGGGCTTCTCTGGCAGAATGCTCTGGTGCCACAATGACCTTTGTTTGTACTGTACTCCCAGAGAAAGTCTGGCTATGGTTCCATCCACACCGCAGAAATAATGCAGTCTGCTGACACCAGTTTAAATGCTCTGGCTTAGTGCTAGGAAATCCTGGGAATTGTAGTTTGTTGTGGGACTAGAGCTCTCTGACAGAGAAGGCTCAATGTCTCACAAAACTACAGTTCCCAGAATTCCATAGCATTGAGCCAAGGTGGTGAAAGTGGTGTTAAACTGGATTATTTCAGTCCCCAAACATTTGCTGCTAGTCCCTGGTAAGTTTCCAAGAAAGACAGTAACAGTTGTAGGCAACCGGCACAAATACAACACTGGTTCCTGGCACACTGGGAGAAAAAAAATTGCAGTCCTTCACATCAGCTTGAGATGCACTAGTGCAAGTTATTTGGAGCCCTTTTTCATTACAGAATCATGGTAGAGACCACAAGGATCATCCCAACCAACCCCACTGCCATGCAGGAACTCACAATCAAAGCATCCCTGACAGATGGTTATCCAGCCTCTGCTTGAAGAACTCTAAGGAAGGAGATTCCACTACACTCCAAGGGAGTTTGTTCCACTGTTGAAAAGCTCTCACTGTCAGGAGGTTCCTCCTAATGTTGAGGTGGAATCTCTTTTCCTGGAGCTTGCATCCATTGTTCTGGGTCCTGTTCTCTAGAGCAGCAGAAAACAAGCTTGTTCCATCCTCAGTGTGACACCCCTTCAAATTCTTAAAACTATCATCATATCACTTCTTAACCTTCTTTTCTCCAGGCTAAACATCCCCAACTCCCTAAGGCGTTCCTCATGGGACATGGTTTCCAGCCCATTCACCATTTTGGTCAACCTCCTTTGGACATGCTCCAGTTTCTCAACATCCTTTTTTAATTGTGGTGCCCTGAACTGGACACAGTATTCCAGGTGGGGACTAACCAAAGCAAAATAGAGTGGCACTATTACTTCCCTTGATCTAGACACTATACGTCTATTGATGAAGTTGTCTAGTACATGCTACCCCTGATACTGGAAATGTGGGGGTGAGATTCAGCCTGGGTTCATAAACAAGCAGCCCCACCAAGTTCAAGATACAAGCTCTGACTCCCCTCCTGTAGGGAAAGATAACTGGATCTGGGTGTGTGCGTGCACACACACACATACACACACATACACAGCTCTTGGCTGGCACAGAAGCTACTGCACAAGTTTGGGACCGGAAGAAGACTTGCTGAGGCCCTGAGTTAATTTAAAGAGTCTACAGTGCATTACCCTGAAAAAGTGTATTAGCTTAATTAACAGTTATGGAAAAGTTGAAAAATTCAGTGAGGTTTTTATTTTAAAGGCTTCTCATAGATGGGGGCCCTAAATCAGGCATAAAAATAATGTGGCTCTCCAGATGTTGTTGAAGTGTAGCTCCTGGGTGTTTTCACACTATACTGTTATGGCACTTCGATACCACTTTAACTGTCATGGCAACATCCTATGGAATCCTGGGATTTGGAGTTTAGGAGGGACATTTTGGATTCTCATCCAGAGAGATCCTCTACTACAGTGACTCCCAGCCTCAGCTCAGCCACCCTAAATGTTTTGCATGTTTTGGACCAGAAGCCCTACATATCAATAGCCAGTGGTTATGTGCGCTGTAGTCAAAAACAGTTGGAAGAGGAAAGGTTGAGAACCACTGCTGTAATGGTTCTGGCCAAACTGCAAATCTGAGGGTTGCATAGATGCATCCATGTCAGCAAGGTTGTCAATAGAGGGGTGCCAGCAGAGTGCAGGCTGCACTAGGTAACATCATAAAGGGAGGTGATACCACTGCCCCCCAAACATCTGCCTTTGGGCAGAAACAGGCTGTGGTGTTCGCCTATGTCCCTTTAAAACGCTGGAAGTCAGCAGAAAAAATTGTGTGAGTGGGGCAAGAGTCAGTGGGAAAAGAAAGGAGAGGCTTCAGGGTTTTAAATTTTTAAAAAATGTTTAATTTTCCCCCCAGTTCTTTTTAACTTTTCCTTAAAAGTATCACGTCTTACCACATTTTCAATTGAACCACATAAAACTATGCACATGTAAATACCTTTAGGCTGTGTGTATGATATAGTAATTCAAAGTTATAATTTAAATTTATCTAATTGTTTATATCAAAACTATTACCTTTGTATTCAGTGATACACGGGAATTATGATTTAAGAGTAACATTAGTATAAAAAACACTCCTAAGGATTCTGTATGGTGTGGAAATGGGAGGACTTCAATGGGGGGGGGGTGACACCATGAGTTACCGCACCAGGTGACGGCAACCCTAGTGATACTAGTGCATGGTAGTTGTAGTGTGGGAGTGATAGGCTAGCCAATCCCTCAAGAGAATGATGGGCTAGCTGATCCTTTTCTCTCACGCTGTCACTAACAGGGCTTGTTTGAAACTGTAACACTTAATTGTGCAAGCTATGCCTTTCTCTGTAAGAAAGAAATGAGAAACCACAAGATAGTCTGGCTTTGCCTAGAGCTAAGTGATAACATGCTGGCAACATTTTAAAAACCTGGCAGAGGGAAGCAGGGGTTTCTGTGGACTCATTTAACCTAGCTAATTTAAATACTAAAAAAAACACCCTTAGGTAGGGAATTTTCTATACTAATGAACTAGAAAGAAATAATTAATAACATATTATGGGATGATTAAGCATGACAACCAAATTGTGCTGATCCTTAAAGTAAAGCTAAAAATATTGTAACTTTTTATGAAAATCTGTATAAATACATGGCCGTTTCTCTGTTCATATATGGTAGCTTGGAAACATACTCCCTAGCTTCATTTCCCTTCAGAAAATAAATAAAATATTCAGCATCTTCCCGGTTAGTGATTCTTGTTTGGCTAAAACACATCAGGGCAACAAACCCAGATTTGGGCTGGGAATGTGGGTGATCCTAGGCTGGTCACATTCTCTCTGCCTCAGAAGATGGCAATGGCAAACCCCCTCTGATGAAAACCCCATTATAGGTTTGCCTTGGAGTCGGCGTAAGTTGGAAATGACTTGAAGGCACACAACAACAACAACTACAAACAGGACAACAGTGCAGGAATTATGCAATGTGAAAGGAACCTGCAGAATTCTATACCTTTGTCTATGCTGACTAGGGCTGCTGGTAACAACAGTTAAAGCTATTATTATTATTATTATCATCATCATCATCACCACCACCACCACCACCATCATCATCATCATCATCATCATCATTTTAACGGAAGGCCACATGATTCATATGCTTGTACGTAAATTCAGCACTGGCCAGTTTCCAGCCCCTTGCTTTCCATTAAATGTTATACATTTAGCATGAATGTCTGCATCAAAGGGGGAAGGATCCACGGACGGACGGGAGCTTGGAATCTGGGTCTCTTGCAGCAGAAACAACCCAAAGTCTACAAGCCATCCTCTAGTTCAGCAGTTTTCAACCACTATGCTGTAGCACATTTTTGTGCCACAAAGGGTCCACAGGTGTGCCGCATCAATGAGACAAAATAAATTACTGAACAGATCTGCAGTCAGAACCCCACCTCCATGCCATCACCAGGGTTGGAGTGTCTCTACCTCTCCTCCCAGTTCCAATGACCTGGGACATACAGGAGTTTCATTTTTGCAAGCTGAAAGCTTGTGCAGCCATCTGAGATGTGCAGCCATGCAAGTTAGCTCAAAGATGGCTTTGGCAGCATGGTGGCATCCTCCCTGAGCTGTGCATCATATGCTGGCCGACATGGTGAGCATGGAGAATATTCAGCCATGAGACTTGCTAGAGTGTTCACATTGTGATATATAGCCTAATGATTGCTTGCCTTGTTAACTAAATGAACCTGATTTTGCTGCCTTTTGGTAATTTTCCAGTGTTAAACTTGAATTAGTTTGGTTTAATCAATTTTTATCTTGTTTTATCTTTAAAATTGCATTTTATATTTTAAATATCTGATTGTTTTAATATTATACTAGTTAAATTCCATTTTAATGCCCACTTTTGTATGTTTTTGATTAGTCCTTTTTTTACAATTTGTAAGCCACTTTGTCTCCCATTGGGGGGGGGGGAGTGGCATTATTTATTTATTTATTTCTGAATATAGTTCCTAATTATGCTTATGTTTTTCAGGGCTTACTAGAATGGTGGCACCCATTTTGGGCGCCACCATTTTGTACGTGTTTGGCACGTACTAGGGTTAGGGCATCTGAAAAGGACGCCCTTTTGTAACCCTAGTACGTGCCGAGCACATACTATTAAGCCATAACATTAAGCCATGGCAGTTCAAGTGGAACCAAACTGGATTATTTCTGCAGTGCGGATGCAGCCTAGGAGGGCATTTCCAGTTTTCCTCCACATTTAGAGCCTCCCCTAACCACCACAGAGATCAAAACACATTTTTGCAAAATTACTCAAAATGCCCTCTGGGGGCCAGGAATATCTCAAAACATAGTGAGAATGCCTCCATGTTCCCTACATGGCATTTTGATAGATAGTGGACCCTGCACATTCACTGGGTTTGGGGCACAAGAATCTATGAAAGTGGAAAAACCACAAATAAAAAACATTTTTTAACCCGAGAGAACACTTCTCTAGGAATCTCTAGGTCCTCCGGGGCAATTCTTTGGTTAAGATCTGCCAGAGGCTGACCATGAAATTGTGCTGGAGGATCTACAAATGACTAGAGAAGTGTTCTCTCTAGGAATCTCTAGGTCCTCCAGCATCATTTTGGCAGACGTTGACAATAGAGGAGTCGAAGGCTTTCATGGCCGGCATCCATAGTTTTTGTGGGGTTTTCGAGGTATATGCCCATGTCCTAGAAGAGTTTCTTCCTGATGTTTCGCCAGCATCTGTGGCTGGCATCTTCAGAGAATGCTTGCCTGGAAAAGAGTTGGGTATATATGTACTCCTCCTTTCCCAGGGTCACACAATACATATATACCCAACTCTTTTCCAGGCAAGCATTCTCTGACAATGCCAGCCACAGATGCTGGCGAAACGTCAGAAATAAACTCTTCTAGAACATGGCCACGTAGCCCGAAAACCCCACAAAAAACTGTTGATAATATAGTCATGCTGGAGGGCCTATAGATTCCTAGAGAGAACATATTAATCAAATCCATAAATAATCAAATCTGCAAAAGTCAAAGCCGCAAATGTGGAGGTACAACTGTAGATAGATTGATTGCAGTAGCAGTAGATGGTGTGGCCTTCCAAGGTCTGCTGGGGGGTGCTAATGTGCCCCCCCCCAGGCTTCCACAGTTGCCCATACTGAGTGTAAGTGATGACCGTGTGAGGAGCACCATCAATAAAGCATCATCTGCCAACCCTGCATGGCAGGGGTGCATTTGCTGTCTGGATTCCCTCCTACTGGTCAGAGAAGTTTAAAACCCTAGGAGAAAGATGACATCCATTCATAGGTTCACAGCATCATTTCTTGGAGTTGTTTTTACAAAGAGATCCTGTGAAAGCCAGGGGGGGTTGTTCATTTTTTACACTTCAGGTTCACTCTGGAGCCACCTTCATATTCCATTAACAGCTCAGCAAGGCTTGCCTTTATGCAACAGCCTGGACAAGTTTTTACTTCCTTCACTAGTCCCTTCCATTTTAGGCTTAAAAGGGGAAGATCTTCTTCACATTAGCACCTCCTGTGACTTGTTGATTTTTGACAACTGCTTTCCTATTTGCGCAAGGTGGGGAAGAAGGTGCCCTCCAAAGTAAAAAGGAATTTTATTTTCCAATTAAATTGGAGGAGAGGCAGTCAGTGTTGCTGAGGTAGCAGGGAGGAGAGGGGATAGTTTGCCTGTAAGGGATGAGTCTGCTTGTTTTTCTTACCTGTAGACCTGGGGGTGGAAGGAGCAGGAGATGAAAAGAGGCTAGTCTTAATTACAGCTTTGTGTACTCTGTAAAATAGCAGCAGCCAACAAAAATTCAGCTCTCTGTACTCTGAAAATGCAAAGTGAATCTAAGCATGGGGAGATGTATAAACCAGGCTGCTGATCAAGCAATTGGCTCGCAGGTTGAAAAGAAGTCTGCTGAAAGAATTTAAAAAGACATCCCTTAAGTGTGTGTATTTTTTAAAATTACATTGCAGTAACTGCAAACAATGCCAAAAGGCAGTGCATGATTAGAAAGTCTATAGGAAGTTTTATATGTAGGATTCGGTTTTCTAAAAAAATGGAGTCCTGTTCCCTGAGGCTGGTCTGGCCTGTACTTGAGCCCATCAGGCATGGATGCCTTCCTCCCCTCTGAAATAAACAAAATAAGACAACTGAAACTGAAGCTCTTGCATAAGTGAGCCCACTCAGGAATGATCAGTCAGAAATGGACTAAATTAACATTATTTTGCTAATGCCTTTATGTTACACAGATTGCTACAGGCTTTAGCTAGCAGAGGAGGAAAAGGAGGAGGAGGATTGTTTTAATGCAGTATTATGTTTTCATTGGTTCATTAAAATGTGCCACCAAAAAGTCAATTTTATTTGCTTAAAAGCCTGGCCGTTAGGCTATAAATGGCTAATAGGACAATTCTATACATGTTTACTCAGACGCATGTCCTTTTGATGAAACTTGTTTTCAGTTATTACAGTGCTGGGGTGTGGACTTGGCAGTTTCTTCTTCCAATCAGCCATCAAAATCTACTGTGAATGTAAATTACAGGGGTTTAAGTAAACCACTGTTCCCTCTTAGCTGGCTTATATGGATATAAATTTTCTGTTTTATCCTTATTTAGGCAAGTATTGCATGTGTTCTTTACTGATTACATTTTTTGTAAAAAAAAATGTAGGTCACCTGGCCTGTATCTCTTTTTTTAGTAAGCTACCTAGAATAGTGCTACTAATGGGCTATAACATGCTAGAATAAGAGCATTTTACAGTGAGGTAACTGGGGAGAACAGACCAAACAGCTAGTAAGATGCCTATTAATTTGTTTTTTAAATCCGCTCATTTAAATCTTTCAAATTATGTACCACATTATTCTGTATGAAGGAAAAAACAGTTTGGGTTTCCTCTAGTCATCCTCAAATGGATTTCATGTATACCATATTATTTATAATTATTTTTATTATTTTTTATTTATACCCCTCCCTTCAGCCCTAAAGGCTATTAGAGCGGCTGTATTAGCCTGTATTTTAAATTAGACCCTTCCCCGGAAACTTTTGGAAATCCAAAATTTTGGGGAAAATATTTTGAATGCTTCCAAGAGGCCAACAAAGTGAATTTTGTGTATGATGTTTATCACACTGAGCTTTTTGCAGCTTTTTGCAGCTCAGATCTGACGTGACTGTGGGTCCAATGATGTGAATTCACGCGATAATGTGATGTATTATCACACGCAATTCCTTTCTATGGGGGCTCCTTCCGTGGGGCTTCAGCAGTGATTCCAAAGTGACCCCTCATTTTGGCGAAATCGGTAACAAGCGAAGTCATAAAAATCACTTCCAAGCTCACTTCGATTTCACTCCAAATTGGTCTGGTGTGGAATGCAAATTTGATACACCACCGCAAACCCGCCGAGTTGCAAATTTCCCATGATGTGACACTGCAATTTTCCCCCATTTCCTTTTGGTGGTCCTTTCACTTTCAGGGCAACTTTCAGGGCAACTCATTTTTTTGGAATATATATGTGTGTATGTGCATGGATGTAAATATACAGATATGTATGTATATCTGTCTATCTATCTATATGTGTGTGTGTGTGTGTGTTGAAATTGCTGAAATGGAAGGGAAAATAAAAAGGGGTATGAAGAAGACACAGAAATAATCACGAGGCAAATGTTCACGCAATCACGCGAAACAGGGAACAAGAACTTGTGCCCCTTTTCACTCCAGAAACGTATAAGGTCATGATGTGTTCAGACCCCCACTGAGCATGCACAAGATTGCCAATTCGAATCGTTGAATCCACATAGTATGCACCGATGTAGTAATACAGTTTGCACTCACTCCACTTTGCGTGAATCTGCATCAGGTGACATGCCTTGAATTCGATTCCCCCTCGATTCCGAAGGGCAACTGAAGGGCAACCAGGTGTGATAAAACATTCATGTTATAACGTGAATTTGCATAGCTGAACCAGGAGTCACCCCGGATCTGAGCTGCAAAAACCTCTGTGTGATAAATACCTATGACACCTAGATAATATTAAGTCAGACTGTCAGAAACATCCTGTCCAAATTTGAAAAATTGAGACCAGATGAATCTAGACTGCATAAATAATGCAGTTTGCCATCACTTTAACTGGCATGGCTCAATGCTATGGAATTATGGGATTTGGATTTCTGAATGTTAGGGTTTCTGTCAGACAACACTTGTGCCACAACAAACTACAAATCCTAGGATTCCATACGATGGAGCCATGACAGTTAAAGTGGTGTCAAACTGCATTATTTATACAGTGTAGATTCAGCCTTGGTGAACAAATGGCTTTAATCATATTCCATACAAAATATTAGGAAGGTCAGAAGGTGGAGTCAGTCAGAAGTGATCTCCCTTGTGACTTGAACTTCAAGAGACAGTTCATTGGTTGTTTGGTTGGAAATCATTTTAATTGGACTATTCAAAAATAGAGTAATAGTGGAATTTAAATGTTAGTTGATGGTGGTGACAAAATCTCTATCTACCAGATATCCAGTAAAATTCATTCTCAATCACCTGCACCTCAATTAGACATCAAGGAAGCAAGCCAAAGGGTGAACAGGGGAGTAGATGGAGCAGCCAACACTCAGTAGTTCAATTTTAATCAAAGTCCTAGTGGATCCCAATGGGTTTTTGCCCAGCAGGGCAGAAGTATCAGCAAAGCCTTCTCTGTATCCAGCTTGCTTTCCCATCCACATGGGGCTTGAATGCAGTTAGAATGCACTGAGGATGATGTCTAACTTTCCATCCTTGTCAGAGCTGTGGTCAAGAACTGAGATGATTTGAATCTGAGGTCTTCCCCCTCCCTGGAGAACATCTCCCTCCTTGGGGAACAGCCTTAAATAAATAATAATAAAATTTTTATTTATATGCCGCCCTTCCTTCGATCAGGGCGGCTCACAACAAGTTAAAATACAATCAACAGTGCACATAAAATAAAATACCCATTAAAACAAACCAACAGTAAAAAGCCCCATAGCCCAACCTCTTGGCCACGAAAGAGGAGGGAGGCCCACAGGATATTTATTCGGGGAATGCCTGTTGGAATAGGAAGGTTTTAAGGTCCTTCCTAAATTGGGCCAGGGTAGTAGACGAGCGGAGCTCTATGGGCAGCGCATTCCAAAGGGCTGGGGCAGCTGTGGAAAACGTCCTCCGGGAGGTGGAGACTAACCTAGCCCCAGGCACCTTCAGTAGCTGCTGCCCAGACGTTCTGAGGGTGCGAGGCGGAATGTACGAGGAGAGGCGGTCCTTTAGGTATCCTGGGCCCAAGCCATTTAGGGCTTTATAGGTAATTACCAACACCTTATATTGAGCTCGGAAGCGAATGGGCAGCCAATGGAGATCTTTTAAAACCGGTGTTATATGGCTGGTCCTGGGAGCACCAGTGACCAGCCTGGCTGCCATGTTCTGCACCATTTGCAGCTTCCGAGTTTGGTATAAGGGTTGCCCCATGTAGAGTACATTGCAGAAATCCAATCTCGAAGTTACCAGAGCATGTACAACAGTTTCTAGGTCCCTCTGGGCCAGGTATGGGCGCAGCTGGCGAATCAGCCGAAGCTGATAACAGGTGTTCCTGACCGTCGCATTCACCTGAGCAGTCAGGTGAAGCGACGAGTCAAGAAGCACCCCCAGACTGCGCACGGAGTCCTTCACAGGGAGCGTGACCCCGTTCAGGACAGGTGGAATCACCGCCATTCCTGGACCAGGAGAACTAGTACCTCCGTTTTCTCTGGATTCAGCTTGAGTCGGTTTTCCCTCATCCAGCCCATTACTGACTCTAGACAGGCCATGAGAGGAGAGACGCCATCCCCAGTCACTGCGACAGTCGGAGACATAGAGAAAATGATTTGGGTGTCATCAGCGTACTGATAACCCCGCGCCCCATGTCTCCGGATGATCTCTCCCAGCGGTTTCATGTAAATGTTAAATAGCATGGGAGCCTTACTCTGCACCCAATGGCCATTTCTGCCCTTCTCCAAGGGAGGAGAGAGCAACACCTCAAAAACATCCACAGTCACTGGGAGAGATCAAGGATCCAAATCTTAGAAAACCCTGTGATATAGTCACTCTAGGGTTGCCATAAGTTGGAGAAGGCACACAACAAATTATACAAGGACCTTGGCTAGGAGGAAGGCCAATGTTAGATGACCTGGCTCTGTTTGAACTGCTGCTTTATTCTGACATTGTTTTCAACTAGCTGAGGACAGCGTTCCCTCTAGACCAGGAGATCCCAACCTGGGGGTCGCCAGGTTGGGAATCCCCCCCGCCTCCCCCCTCCCCTTCTCCCCGTGGGTGCCGGCGCTGGAGCAGGCATCGTCAGGGAGAAAGGGAAGGGGGCGGGGCTCCCTCCTTTCCCTTCTCCCTGCGAGTGCCCACGCTGGCACAGGCACGTGCAAGGAGGAAGGGAATGGAGGTGGGACCGCCTCCTCCTCTCCCTTCCTTCCCACGGGTGCAGGCACCCACGGGGAGGAAGGGATGGGGGTCCCTCCTCCTCTCCCTTCCTTCCCTAGACTGTTAAGTGGCCCTTGTAAGGCAGCACCTTTTGTCTTTCTCAGCAGTGTAAATGTTGCCATTGTGCCAAGCTAAAGAGCAGAGTCTGTTTTTATGAGAGCTTTAAAAACAAAGGATTTCAAATGTGTTGATTGCTGCACAGAAGACATATTTGACACACAGTCACCATGAGATATGCAGGCAAGCAGCAAACCCTGACCAGATAGCAAGGCAAGAATAAAAATGGTCATTGCTATCTACACTGCCTTTTAACAAGGATGCTTGGTTGATATGTTCAGTTCTTTTACACAAACACACCCCTACACCTGTACTAGTAGTTACCACAATTTGGGTGGCCTTTATCCAATTACAGTGGCAACAATACACCATCATGGCTATAGTAAGGATACCTTGCCTGCCAAAACAGGCTGAGAGACATCTGCATTGATTTCCTGCTTGGGAAACCCTTTTTGGAATTAGTAGAATTGTGCCAGTCATGTCAATTCCAAGATGTCAGTGACACCACCGATGATGGCCCAGTGCAAATACAGCCCTCACAGCACCACTGCAGTGCAGATGGGGTGCAGAAAAAGATCTTTGGTCCAGTAGAACCAGCCATTTCAAATGAGTTGATTCTCTTCCTGTTAGCTTTCTTCACTATCCAGATTCACAACCACACATAGAAATTGAAAGTACCATGGCATGGGCAATCCTGACTTTGGTACAGAGTGAAATATCTTGACACTTGAGGATCTTGTCTAGTTCCTTCATACCTGCCCTTCCAAGTACTATTCTTCTGCTGCTTTCTTGCTTACAGTCTCCATTTTGATTTATCGCTGAGCCAAGATACAGAAATCTGATTACTGAAATACCTTTATCATCCATATGTTCTCCATAAAGTTAAGCCCCCTCCCCAGTAAATAGTCATCCTAATCCACATCAGGCCCACACATATTTAGATGGTAGTGAGAAAGTACAGCTCAGCTACACACTACATATTTAGCATAATACTGTACATAGTTTAGTCCTGAATGTGAAGCCAAGGAGCATTGCCATGACTCCAAAATGGCTTCACAGAGTTGTGTCGCATGGACATTTGAGTCATGATTCAGTGTCATAGTGACTGTCCAGTCATAGTGATGGTAAGAAACTTTGTCTTAACTCTGAGCTGCATGGGATCAAAACTATCCCTAAAGTAGCTTCCAGCAGAGGCAGATCAATACACATTGGGGGGGGGGGTGCTCACTCTGCACCCACCAACCTTCCACCAAACATGAAGGGAAAGGAAATAGTTTAACAAATATGAGGAAAATTCATCATGAAGTGGGAAAAATTAAGCACATTTGAACATTTTATTGATTGTTTCCCCCACCCACCCCATGTTCAGTAATAAATATTCTGTAGTGGTCTGGTGATTGCTGTAGTGGTGGTGGTGGTGAAACAGACAGTAAAGCCCTAAGCACTGTAACCACATCACTCTGTATGTATGTACTGCATTGCGCTTTCCATCCCACCTCTAGTCTATTCCAGCTGGAACCATGTCCCACAACTACCTTGTCCTGCAGGGACAACTTCTGTTGGCATGTCAATTGGAAGCTTCACTATAAGACACAGCTGGTAATTGGGGTAGTAGCTTTAGTTGCACACACATTTCTTCTCTGTCTTTCTAGTTGATCTCTTTGAAGTCATCTACAGGTATTAATATTCAGGGATGCCCTGGATGGGGGACTGAGGTTCATTCAAAGTGGAAGATAAAACATCTGCTGATATCTTTTTTTTAGTTTTTAAGTGTGTCTCAGTGCCAGAAAAAGGCACCAAGTCCATTGAGTCCAATGGTAACGCTTCTCATGGGTAAGGGTTCCTGACCCCATATTCAAACTATTCAAGCCTTTCATTATTTGTTTCCATTAAAGCTGTCCAGAATTTTCTACTGAGCATCACAAAGCTCATTCAAGTGTTGCGGAGAGTGCAGGGTTCATTCCTGTTACAGCAGCTCCATTACAAAAGCTTTTTGTTCCACAGAGCTCCACGGCTTGAGAGGTAGGCACTGGGGAGAGCAACAAAGTCTATGATCAGCCACATAAAGCAGGGACCATCCAAGGTGGCAAGAAGGGAGAAAATTGATTCTCCCAGATAAATAACAAAATAATAATAATAATAATAATAATAATAATAATAATAATAATAATAATTTGGATAAAGCAGGAAGAAACCGCAAAAGACACAGATGTCCAATTTCAAGAGGATGAGATCTGTGCAGAAATTGAGTGACAGCGGGGACCATGAGCTCCCACTGGAAAATGTGACAGCTTCTTCAGAATTCTGAGCATCTCAGTTTGAGGGCAGGTGCTTAACTTGCCTTATTTTATTCAGTATATATGTGGGTTTTATTTTATTTTTTTCCAATGAAAAATCAGCAGCCAGAGGAAGTTGGTCAGACACTTCCAGTGATCAGGTGGCTGGAGGCCAGGAGGCCAGCTTCACTCCCTTTCCATGATTTGCAGGCCTTACCATCAACCCTAAATGGTACATGAATTTGGTTAGATTGCCCAGTCTTTTTAATCCTCCTCTACAATTTTTTCAGTTCCCATTCTGCTCCCTAATGCTAAATCTCAAAAGCTGTCGATCTCGCTCCAAACTGTGCAAGCAGACTAACAGAAGGCCAAAGAAAATGCTTCCGCAATTTGTCCTACTTATTTTTCAAGGACATGAAAGTTGAGTTTTTGATCTGCACACGCAGATCAAAGTTTTTGATCACACACACACGCTTTTATACAGTTTTTTTTTTTCATAATGAGGACCCAGTGATAATAGCAGCCAAGGAAGTGGCATCTCTTCATCAAGCAATCTAGTAAAGAGAACGGGGGATGGGGGTGAAAACTGAATTTTCTCCTCTTGCACCTAGCGATGCTATGCGTGCTGAGCAGTCTTTATTTCCCAAAATGAGCCTGTGGCCCTATCATGCAGGCAAACTAGCTGCAAGCCTTGGCAAACATTTGTGAGTTTTCCATGCAGATTACAAAACAATTTTACTTCCCACAGAAGGGACAAGGCTTTTCTTGTGCAATTGTCCTGCCTCGAATATGGGGGGAGGGTCCAGATGATTTTTCTTATTTGTAACCCTCCTGTATTTTCCCACCACTTTTGCCATCATTGTCTTACCACACACTCAAAAATAAATCTGTTAAAGAGAGCAAAATGGAATAGGTGCACAATGTCTTATTGTAGAGCTAGTAGCTGTTGGTCTGGAAGCACTCTTAGTCGCTGTCCATCCAACATAAAAGTACTGGAGAACAGAGACTTTGGAAAAATGGAAGCCTTTCCTCCTAAGGGACCTCCTAACCTTTTTGTACTCATCAAAATAAAGGCCAGCTAATGTCATGAATTTCTCAATTTCCATCTGAGGCAAACTCTAGACAATGTTCAATATGATCCTTCTGTAGTCCACCAAGGAAGGAGAGTCATGCTAACAGAGTCTCTTTGGCCTGGGTGGAAATTAGAAGAGCTTCCAGGGAGATGTTTCCTCCCATCAAAACTTACTTTCCCACAAAGCCTTTGAGTGGGAGGTTCTCCAGAACAGCAGGGGGGGGGGAACAATGAGTTCTCATGGTACTAGTGCAGTCTTCTCAGAGGAAAGGGTTCATACTGCCTTGGGAAGGGAGTGGTGGTGGAACTGAGCCAGATAGCGGAAGGAGCGGCTGAGGCAAGTTGCTGGGTAGCTCTGGGAAAGGCCCTGCCCCAGCTTGAGGAAAGGCACTCATGGAGGCTGGAAGGGTCATTGCTGACGGAATGCTGCTGAGGGGAAGAGGGAGAGAAGCGCTGTAGGTCATGGAGTTCATGTTCATTCCCATGGCAACACTGGGCACTGGGGAGCTGGTCCTCATCTGGTTAAGTGTTGGTTTGGGCTGATCGACAACATTGAATGGGTTGGTGGGAGAAGGCGTGCTGAGACCTGAAAGAAGGGAAAAAACCATAGTCACCATCAGGGGTCTAATGCACAAGCTCAGAGATCCAGAAAATAATCATGCACAGACACAAATTCTACACAAGAAAATGACAAATTTCACAGTACAGTAACCCAAATTCTCTCTAATAGTCATTAAAACAAGCAGTGATGCCTCATCTGCATTCCTGAGGATATGAATTTTGCTGCGTGGAGTGATGGTATTTGGGTGAAAGGAGTGAAGTTCTGGCCACCACTGCAACATCAGAAGGGGACACAAGTAGTACGCCAGCAAATGGCACATATCAATATTCTTTCTATGGGGTGTTTTATGACAAGGAATGACCACTGTAACGAAATGATGGCACACAAGAAAGGGGGAAGGACAGTGGAAGCACTGTGGCAGAAGATAACACAACCGTGCCAGACTAAGTTCAAGCAAAGGCATGTATGAAGCAAAAATCAGTGGGCCTCATGTAAGCTGTTGTTCAATCTGCTGTGGGTCTTTTAGGCTAGCTGCCCCTCCTACCTGCTAGAAATGGGTTGCGAGACTTCAGGCTCTGTGGTGCTGTGACCAAAGAGTCCAAATTAACCAAGGAAGATGCATTTGGGCCGAGGAAAGTCTCCGGAGTTTTGTTGTCTTTCTTCTCCTTTTTTGAATCAGGAAGAGATTCACCTAAACCTGAGATGTCAAAAATGTCCTTATTCTTCACACCATTTTCCATGGTACTTGGAATGAGGTCACCAAATAGGCTCACATCTACCAAAAACAAGAGAGAAAAAGAGGGATTGATCGGTTATCTTTGTTCTTTGCTACTAAAATGCATTCATGCTTTACACTTCATTTCTTTTGGATTCTCATTGATTTATGTACTTATTCATTCCTGAGTTTTTGTAGCTAATCTTTGGTTGAAGCTGTTGAAATGGCTTACAAAATGTTTCTTTAATGTTTGTTACAAAGACAACAAAACAGTAATTAAGACCTGACTCCAAAAGAAGCAACAAATAGACCAAAAATAGGAAAGTAACATGAAATGCTATATTTTGCCATTTGTGGCTGCAGAGAGATTTCTGCCACTCCTCTGGTTCCCTTGAGGTTAGAATATATATGCAGACCTGAAGTTTGGCCTTTTGTTCCTGGTGAGAATGAGACAATTTTGCATGGTTAAAGCACTATCACTCACTGCTGTCCCTTCACTTTTTAAAACTAGCCACTGATATAGACAGAGCAGGTTGAAAGACAACTGGCTTGTTTAAAGCATCTACTATTTATGCCAAGCTCTTTCTGACTTAGGCAGTATATGTATGCCTGTCTCTTTTCTCAATACTGGTTTATGTACAGTTTCTGTGTCTGCATCCACTTCTTTACAGTTATTACACTGGTAAAATGTATGCTTTTTAGAAGTATGTGTAATTTTGTAATACAAAATATTCTTTCTTGTATTTTTTTAAAAAGCATAGGAAATATAAATTAAACTCAATCAGAAAATTCTAGCTCAACACTATACAATAGACAAAACTAAAAGACCTGGACAAATGAAATGAAAATGTATTTAGCTGACATGCATTAGGCACAATGAGGTTAATTACCTCAGGCAGCATATTCGTATGGTGCCAGCCTCACCAACTGCCCCATTCCCTGAGCTCCTGGGCCATTCCCTTCTACTGATGAATAGTAGTCTGTTCTTAGAATCACAGAACCCTAGAGTCGGAAAAGACCTCAAGGGCTATCCAGTCCAACCCCCTGCTATGGCCATCCAGCCTCTGTTTAAAAACTTCTGGGATTCTGTGACTCCTAGGCAAGCCTCTTCCCCCACATGTGATATGAGATGATGTTATCTGCCCAGTGTTGAAGTGAGATTCCATGACTGGTTCAGTTAGCAACTGTATATGGAATATAATGTTTGTACATACCTGTGCCATCCTGCCCTCAGCCACAGAGAACACATTATCTTGGGCCAGCCCTGAGATGGCATCAGGCAAACTTTGCTGGGGAGGGAATTGCAAATTGCAGGCAGGGAATTGCCCCCCCCCCTTCCCCATAGCTCATTTGGAGATGGGCTTTTTATAAACCAAATTATTAGGTGTTATAGACGAGAGCCACCATGGTACAGTGGACCCTTGTTATACACTTGGGTTTGGTTCCAAGATCCCCCGTGTATAACAAAATCTGTGTATGCTCAAGTCCCATTAAATATAATGACATAGCAAAATGGTGTCCCTTATAAAAAATGGAAAATCAAGGTTTGATATTTGAAATTTGTACTTGGGCCGACTGTATATAGTGGTTTGAGTGCTGGACTAAGGTTCTAGGAAATTAATTATTTGATCTTTTATATATGGTGTTAACATATCCATAAGGACTATTTGTCATAATCCTTTCCTGGATAGATAATCCCGGCCTCAGGAACCCTCTTCTCATGAGAGTCCCCAAGGTCCTCCCTGGATATTTAAGTAGAATGCTACTGCAGTTTACTGTTTTGTCTTGTTTTGTTTTGTAATAATGTGTATGTGTTGATGTTGTTTAATTTGTTGGTTTTAATTATAATTGATTTAATAACTTTTTAAGGGGGGAGGGAAGTAGATTTTTATGTATAATGTATTGTATTTTATTACTGTTAGCCGCCCCGATTGACCTCAAAGGGGCGGGATATAAATAAATTATTATTATTATTATTATTATTATTATTATTATTATTATTTAGACAAGCAAGTAAAATTAGAATGTTTGTTTCTTTCCAGACTTTATTTATTTTTGAGTTCCACTACTAAGCAAAGAAATGCTTTGTTTTGTTTCATGTGAGAGGTCTTTATGGTATTCGGTATATCTGTGACTGGTCATCTTAGAAATGTTTCCAGAGATTGTAATTAAGAACGGAAAGGAACTGGTTAGTGCATCAAATAGACCCATCCTGAGTGGTATATCTAACTCAGAGAAAAATCTTTCCAGCAACGTGACTAGGGGCTATACAGACCACCCCAAAGGGTCTGCAGCCGCCTTAGGGCTTTATAGGTAATAACCAACACCTTGTATTGTGCTCGGAAGTGAATAGGCGCCAGTGCAGATCTTTCAGAATAGGCGTTATATGGTCAAACCTGGAAACACCAGTGACCAATGGCTGCCATATTCTGTACTAGCTGAAGCTTCCAGGCTGGTACAAGGGTTGCCCCATGTAGAGCGCATTACAGAAATCTAAGCGAGAGATTACCGGAGCATGTACCACAGTTTCAAGGTCCCTTTGGCCAGGTAGGGTCGCAGGATGGAATCTCTCCTCTGGATGCCTGTCTGGGTCAGTAATGGGCTGGATGAGGGAAAACAAACTCAAATTGAATCCAGAGAAACGAGGGTACTTGCGATAGGCACCCTAGTCCAGGGATGAAGATTTGTCAACCAGTCCTGGACGGGTAGATGCGATGGCCAGGAGTACTGGTACCAACTTCAGCTAATACGCCAACTGCACCCCTACCTAGACCAAAAGGACATGTGAAGCAGTAGTACATGCACTGGTAACCTCTTGTTTAGATTTCTGTAATGCACTCTACTTGGGGCTACCCTTGTAACAAGTTCGGAAGCTTCAACAAATCCAAAATGCAGCAGCCAGATTCGTCACCGGTAATTCTAGGTTTGACCATAACACCAGTGTTAAATTCTACGCTGGCTGCCAATTACCTTCCAGGCACAATACAAGGTGTTGGTCATTACGTTAAAGCCCTACAGGGCTCGGCCCAAGTACCTGCGGGAACGCCTCTCCCTACATAACCGTCCACACACTCAGAACATTGGGGAAGAATTGTTGGAACATTGTAATACTTGATTAACACAACTTCCATAGAGCATTCACTGCTGCAGCCCCTAAATTAGGGAATAGTCTGCTGAAGGAGATCTGTCTTATCACACCTTAGATACCTTTAAGAAGGCACTAAAGCTGGATCTTTTCCGGCGGGCTTTCCCATCTAATTTGGTATAGAGTTGATGATTAAGACCCCTCCTAAGTATGATGGTATATGAATTGATGTTTGGAGATTTTGGACCTAATAGGGATGTATAATTCAGTATTAGTATTTTATGACTGTTCAATTGCATAGTATTTTTTAATGATGTAATCCCGCTTCGATCCTTGGAAGAGGCGAGACATATAAATAAAAATTATTATTATTATAATTATTTTTATTATAAACTGGGAAATAGATTTGACTCCCTCCCAGCAAAGAAATGCAGACAAATAGGATGTCATTTATTTTTGAGATCAGACATATACCCACCTGGGCTGTTAACAATTAAATCTTAAAGGAGGTGAAATTTTTCAGGCTGTTGTGATTCTGGTGTGAAATAAATAACTGGAAAGATCTGTAATGCTGATCTTGATATAAAAATAGTTTTTTGTAAATTGCCTCTAAATAAATATCCAGTAGGAAAATACCAATAATTTCCAGTTTTGTAAATATCCTTGCCAAATATAAAATAATGAGTGATTTAGAAAGGGCAAGATGTGTATGTGTGTGTAAATCTTTGTTGCCAGATTTGGAGAAGGGTTTCAGTGGCAACCTTCAATCCAAGCAAGTGATCCTTAGATTTCAGGTAGGCAATCAGGCTGGATTAGTTATAGGATCTACCTGTAGTCCCCCTCCCTCACCACAACACCCATTCAACAGTTGTAAAGCCCAATTGCTGCATAGAGGATCGGGGGAATCACTAAAACGAGTTAACCTGATTCAAAGGACAGCTTTCTCAAGCCTGCAGGGCCGTGTGTGTGTGTGTGTGTGTAGACAGATCTTGTACACCTTTGAGACTAACTGAAAGAAAGAAGTTGGCAGCATGAGCTTTTAACTTCAGTCACTTACTTCTCTCAGATTCTTTGGCATTGAGGAAGTAGCTGAAGTTATGAAAGCTCATCCTGCCAACTTTTTTCTTTCAGTTAGTCTCAAAGGTGCTACAAGATCTGTCTACATATCAAATTACATGGCTATATCTTTGAATTCTACCAACCACTCTCTGTGTGTCTGTGTGTTTGAGAAAGAAGAGAGAGAAAATAAGTATGTGTGAGAGAAATGCAACTGTCAGAGTGTGCATGCTAAATGCAGATGAATGTGTGAATAGGTGCTGGCATGTGCATGCCTCTGTGTGTGTGTGTGTGTGTGTGTGTTGAATTGTGTAGAAGATGCATGAGAGACAGTGGGTTCGCTGTCCCCCACCATCTCTTCTTGTTTTGGTGCACTGCTGGGATGCAATCTACTGAAAATATAGTGACAGAGGAATGATGCTATCTGGGGCGCATCTAACACTGCAGAATTAATGCAATTTGACATTGCTTTACTGCCATGGCTCCATGCTATGGAATTCTGAAATTTGTAGTTTGCAAGATATTAGCCTTCTCTGTCAGAGAGCTCTGGTACACAACAACAAACCAATCCCATTGTTCCATAGGAGGAGCTGTGGCAGTTAAAGCATGGTCAAACTGCATTAATTCTGCAGTGTGACAACAGCCCGGTTGAAAAGGTTCTGCACCCCACTCATGGCTTGATAACTTAAAGAACTGGAAGCTTTAAAGTATGTACTTTAATCTTTTCTCTGCAATGGAATTCATTTCACCAATGTTTCCACCAGAACCCATCTCACTTAGAACTCTGGCCTCAGCTATTCAAGGGTCTCCTGCTGGCCTCCAGTCTTTTTTGTTTGCTCTTCCATATTTGTCTTAAGGAAACAGATGTACAGTGCCTGCTCTACATGCACAAGAGATACCTCAGCACAGGCATCATGTGCCAAGTTCAGTCTCTAGACATCATGTGCCAGTTCAGTCCTCAGTGACCAGAACTGGGAAAGACAACTCTGCCTGAAGCCAGAGAAACTGCGGCCAGTAAAAAAACACACAAGTGCTCAGAAAGAGCCATTATGCAGACTTCACAAAAAGCTTATGTAATAGTCCTTATTCTTGCCACGGCCTTCCTTTAACATGGGCGTTATGTCATCACAGTGCCTCAGACTTCAAATCCCACTTTAGAGCTTCCTCTTCCCTAAGGCTGTTCTTGTTTTTTAACCAGCTGTTGCAAAATGGGATTGCAATCAAAGTTTGGAGGCTAACCCATCTGATATACTTCTATCACACAAATAATAGGAATCTATCTGTCTATCCAGATTGTTTATATGACATGATTATATCAGATTGGGTTATCCAGAATGGGTTACATTGAGAGTTCACAAGATATCCCACCTTCTGCACAGTTAAATTTCTGGCCTCCTGTTAAAAATACAGAACTCCTTGGAAACTACTATAGTTTTGAGACTGACACCCAATAGTCTCCCGCAATGAATGGAGCCAAAGGAAAGCCATCGGCATTTAAGGTGAGATGCCATTGCTATGGCTCTCAACTCTAACGATGGTGATCCTACCCTGGGATTTTCTCAGCAAGATTTCTTCAGGTGAGATTTGCCATACTTCCTCTAAGGGAGAAGTGTGACTTCCCCTAGGTCACCAGTGGATCCATGGCTGAGTGGGGACTTGAATCATAGGACCTTTCCACACAGGGATTTTTTGAATGCGGAAGTAGGGTCAGTTCGCATGGTCGATGCGTATTCGCGTTATATTGCATTGGTGTTCCACACCTGTGAGCTCAGAATACGTATTGACCAATGCTATATAACGTGAAACGCTTTGGCCAATGCGTATCACGGCTGGGTTCCGAATGAAGGCAGCCGGCTCCTCCGTTTTGCGAGTGCGCAAAATTAGTGGATCGGCGGGATCCGTATTGACGGCAGTGCAAAACCTCTGCTGCTTTGGCTGGTGTGTACATCCAATCGCTGGTTCCCCTTAAGACCACCGGTTCAATTTTCCCATGATGCTGCGGGAATTCCCCTTCTCCTTCCGTTTGCCCTTTCCCCTTTCAGGACAACCGCCGGGGCTGGGGAGCAATTTTTCCACTGAACGAGATGAAGCAGAAACCTTTTGTGTCCGGGGAGGGGGATGTATATGTATATGTGTGTATATATGTTATGTATGTGTGTGTGTGTGTGTGTGTATATAAACACACACACACACACACACACACGATGTGTGTGTAAGCAATACATGCAGCATTACACTTTCGGCTGCTCCACAGTTTATTGTGTGTGTGGTATATATATATACACACACACACACACACACAAAGATGTGTGTGTAAGCATATACCTGCAGCATTACACTTTCGGCTGCTCCACAGTTTTGTGTGTGTGGTGTGTGTGTGTGTGTGTTAGATATATATAGGGTGTGTGTGTGTATGTATATACACACACACATACACACACAGACAGCTGTGTGTGTACATATAAAACGGCTTCATGCTTTTGGCAGTACCACTATGTATGGTGTGTGTGTGTGTGTGTGTGTGTGTGTACACACACCACACACAATATATATAAACACTCAAGCAGACAGATGTGTGGGTACACATATAAATACGGCATCACACTTTTGGCTGTGGCAAGTGTGTTTTTGTATATATGTGTGTGTGTGTGTGTGTGTGTATAACACTCACACAGACAAATGTGTGTGTACACATAAAAAAGGCATCACGCTTTTGGCTGTACCACTATGTGTATGTGTGTATATCTGTGTGTGTGTGTGTGGTGTGTGTGTGTGTATAAACACTCATACAGACAAATGTGTGTGTACACATAAAAAAAGGCATCTCACTTTTGGCTGTACCACTATGTGTGTGTGTGTGTGTGTATATTATATAATATAATATATATATAAGTATGTATGTATTTATGTGTGTGCATACATACACACACACACACACACACACACACAGATGGTGCATACCCTTTCGTAAGTTGCTAAAGGCAGCAATCTCGTGATATTACGCGCTAAACGGGACCTCATTCTTCACCCCGGAAGTTAAAAATGTTGCCCCCGTTCAGAGCCCAACAGAGCATGCGCAAAGCTGCCGATGCGCATCGGCCAATACATTGTATGGGGCTGGTGTGGTTATCCAATCTGCACTTGCCTCATTTGCCTGAATATGCATGCCGATGCGCAAAACCTCACCAGAAGGCCGCCCAGGTATGAATGAATGATGCGATATGACGCGAATTCGAATCGGCAAAGCGTATTCAGAGAGCGCGAGTGTGAATGAACGATGCGATATGACGAAAATATGCATCAACCAATGCAAACTGACCCTACTCTTGTGCCCTGGTGTGGTAAGGGTCCATAGTCTCCTGGAATCCCACTTCAATAATTAAACCACTACACCACACTGTCTTTTATTGGGGGATACATATTATGAAATCAAAGCCTACAGTAGGTATAAAGCATGTACTGGCAATCCATGACACTTGGCTGCTCTCTGCACAGCTCTTGGATGTCCCAGTGACTCTTCCCTCCCAAGCTAGGAGTTGGAAGCAAGGAGTAGCTGGCTTATACCAAGAGGAATACATTGCATTATGTTAGGATTGTGCTGTTACTATTTTCATACCAGTGTTTGTTATGTGTAAGCTTTATCTTGTTTCTTATATAGCTGGCTAAATAGCTGAAGAAGTTTATCTTTACAGAAATGGAAAAGAAACTATCCCAGATATTCCATCCTTCTGTCTGCTATTATCTCATTTATGACAGTTGTGAAGCATTTCCTTGTTAACATGTACATTGCCACAACAATTGTACTAGCTGTGATTAATTTTGGACATTAGTCTTGTGACAAATTAATTTCTGTGAATTACAAAGTTTTCATTTTTCCCTAAACAATGGTAACAAGGTCATGTGTATTGAACCAATAGGTGTAAACCTAACTTTTTTTCTATTACATTGCATATAAAGAGCTATGTACAGTTGTATTTGGTACATTATCTTTATTTATATCTTACACATGTAATTATGGTTTGCCTAGGAAACCCCATGAAACCCCATAGAATTTATGGAGTCACCATAAATCAAGAGGCAACATGAAGGCAAATACACCCATGGGTCCACGCATGGGTATTTGCAACCCTGGACCTATTACTGAGCAATGCACTCAACTTTCCGGGAACCCTGGCATAAATCATATTCCCAGGGTGACAGTCAAAACAATGGGAGCAAAGTTAAAACCTGTCACAAGAATACCAGTGGCACTTTCTGTTTTAAGAAATATCTCTTCCCCCTCACTGAAATAAAGCTTCTCAACTAGGGTCTCTCCCAAAATTTCAGCCTACAACTCCTGTCATCTCCAAGCTGGCTGGAATTGATAGGAGTTCTACTCCAAAACATGTGGAAGCCAGAAACCACTGTGTCACATCTTTACATACCTACAGGGCTGCTCGATTTCACAGAGGACAGTGCTTGGGAACTGTCACGTTCTGGTTGATCTGTCTGTTCTGGTAGTTTTGCAAACAAATCAAATGAAGCACTGTCTGCAAACAAGTAAAGGAAAAAAAAACCTCAGGGCCATTAAATGCTTTTATTCGCCAAATCATTTCCCTCTCAGTTCCTCTTTCCTCTCCTCCCTGTACTACTTTGACTTAGGAACTTAGGAAAGCGGGAAGTGGAGTCTGTGCATGTGGAGTTGAAACTCTAGGGCATTTTGATTAGTGGGGATGCCACCTCCACCAGAAATCCCTGTTCTTTCTGAATTTAGTTGTAGCTCTCACAGTAGTTGGGTGGGAAATGAAAATTTCCCCCAGCAGCAGTGCACCAGCAATACAGAGAATTTAAGAGGGGTTGGGTCTTCAGTGGGCAAGACCTGCTCCTGGTGGAAATGAAAACTGCCACAACTGTCCTGTCAATAGAGGTCAAAAACACAGATGATTTTTAGACTCTTCCTAGGGGTGGGGCTTTAGGGACCATCAAGAAGAGAGGCTGCATTTCAAAGTCCATCACCACAATAGTGTGTGGTGGTAGTGATAGAGCCCTATGCTCCCCCTTCCCACATAGTGCAATGGAAACTCAAAGAGAGATTTCCCGTAGTTGCTTCCTTTGGGTCAGAAGTCCTAGAAAAGTTTTGATAAATATGTGCTTGTCCTCTTGTTCCACTACAAGTGCCTCACTTGAATGTCCAAGCCTAAGAATAGCAGCAACAGAGATGCACATACTGCTGCTGCTGTTACTACAGTGGTCCCTTACCTTATGCAGAGGATCCGTTCTCCCCCCCCCCCGCATAAGGTGAAAAGCGGGGATGCTCAAACCCCATTCAATATAATGGGGTTCGTGCTTGTGGTGCAGCAGAGCACAGGCACGCGCCATTTATGCTTTTGTCACGCAGCTTCAGCGTAAGCTGAAAGCCACATATAGTACGCCCATGTATGGCATGGGCACACTGTACTACTATATGAAGTTGTGCATGAGACTCTCATGTTCATTGTGCCCTCAAAAGCAAGACACCCATAAAGTAGTAGGGTGATAGATACATCATCCACATAAATAGCATCTGTTATATGACTCATCGCAAAAGGGAAATTGTGGACACCAGTTACAAAGAGAGAAGGAAAACCAGTCATTCTCCAAACAAAGCAGCTCTGGAAAATGCAGATGAAAGCAAGCTTCTCTTACCAGCTGTGTCAAGAGAGCCTCTCCAAGGATCAGCCGCAGAAGTTGTGGCTGCAGAGGTCAGAGTAGGTGGTGAAGACTTCCCCCAGGGGTCTGAGGAAGACACACTTGAAGGCTGAGATTTCATTCCCCAGGGGTCCGAGGAGGAGGCAGAGGAGGAAGTGTCATGGGGAGGATTCCAAGGCCCTGGAGAGGCATGATTGGTAGAAGATGCTGCTTGGCTCAAAGGATCCCCTAAAGGTACAGGAACCCAAGGATCTGCAGTGGGTCCCCAAGATGTTCCTGCAGATTCCATGGTGGATTTGGTGTCTGAACAGAATAGATCAAGGAATGCAGAGTCAAGATGGCACAAGGGGGATGAAGGGATAAAACAGGTATGGCATCGATAAATTTAAGATCAGATACATAGTGCAATAAAGAGTCAGTGAGGGAAGCCTTAGAGAAGTTATCTGATTAAAGAAATATTAGTTGATTAGTGGTATAAGTTTTAATCAATTAAATATGTATAAATTTGCATATGAAAATGTTCTGATGCAGGATTTTTTAAAAAAAATTATGCAGTCATCATTTGACCTGATGGGTATCACTCCTGAAGAACCATATTATCCATGCAAGGACAATGCTCTCCTGCCAATATGGCACCTACAAACAAACTGTTGTGGTAGCCATCCATAACCAAGCAATAGTACAATGATGCTCTCAGTCCCAAAGCATTGTTTTAACACTGTTCAGTTATGGATGATTTCCATATGTCATTACATTTGTTCTTCCAAGTTCTTTACTTTTGCGAACATTTTTATAAGGTACTTCTAAATACTTTGCACATTAAAAAAAAACCTTGCTGGCCTGATTAATCAGGGCACTTTTAAAAAATGAATCAGGACGTTTTTAATCACAGAAGCCTCAATCGAACTGCTAGTCCCAACTAAATCCAGTTATTAATCCAAGTGGGATGAATACCTCATGGTTGACACCAATCAGAAATTGATTTGATGGATCTGCATTAGAAATTAGATCTAGATTTTGAGCTGATTAATTAGTTCAGCCACTGCAGCACACTTCAGGTCTATACAGTAACAAACAATAGGTTTGCCCAAGCCAGCCAAAAGCATGAACAGAATGGGGGAAAGAAAGAGAGAAAGAAAAGAACAGCTCCTTACTGTTATGCTCCCAAGAACTGGACAAAGACAGAGCTGGAGGAGAGAAGGCTGTTTCATGATTCCAAACCTCAAGAGATCGAGGGTTGCTCCCACCTGGAATATCCCATGGATCAGCAGATGTGTGGGTAGAAGTGACTGGCGCTGGTGCAAAAATGTCTACCAGCTCTAACACAGAAGACTGGAAAGATACAAAGGCAGAAAATGTATCAGAACACAATGGATCCCCCAAGTATGATTGGTTAGACACATACCAAGACCGCCACACATGACAGATTAAGAAGCTGTAAAAAAAATCTTTAAAGTCCACAAAACCCAGAGTACTCTGTCACATACCTCCTTTAAGGTCCAGCTTTTCATGAAGAAACATTTTTGCACAAGTATTCATGCTACACAGGAAAAAGTGGGGGAGTTGTTGATCTCCAGAAATTTGGGGATACAATTGCCATTATCAACATTCACCATATTCACTTAGACTTAGGGGAATTGGAGTCCATCAATAAGTGGTGGGTCAAATATTTCCTCACTGTCATGATACTGTAAGCCTGAGAATGGCATATGTGCTTTTTGTTGTTGTTATATTGTTATAAGCATGAAAGGGCAGCTAATATGCCACAAAAACCATTTTGATCTTTGCAAGGTATGCATACAAGCAGCTCAAGCAACTTATCATTGTTCATCCCTTTTGCTTTCAACTGTTGAAGGCCAATCCTCTGGATAATTCTTCTTCTGTCTTCACAACTCACAATGTCATCAAAAATTATTCACAGGTGACATTTCTGGTGTTTTCTGATGAATATATTTTTAAAAGTCTCCTCTGGAAGCAGTAATAGATCTGGGCTTAGAAACTTCACAAATCTAGTGATAAAATGCCATGGCTTAAGTAACATGTGCCAACCACACATTTATTCTGTGAGCATGCAAGCAAAATCTGCCAGTAGTGAGTAGGAAGGCCTTGCGTCAAGCTAAAATATCTAAAACAGATATTTCAAGGAAAAACTAGAAGGGACAGCAGAGACAACAATACAAATTTCCAGACACCAGTTTCGACTATCAGCCCACTCTGAATATAGAATGGAGAGGAAGGGCATCCCATCTTACCCTTCACCAATCACCTCAGGCAGCACAATGTTTTGGGACAGCCCTGATGTCTTCCTCCAGATAACTGAGTTGACTAGGTATTGTAATGACTGGGCCCTCCAGTCATTTGGGGACTCCTCCTGGACCACAAAGGGTTAATCTGGGGGAGTTACATGCTAATGAGCTGCTACATCATAGCTGACGTATAGCTCACCTGGCCAATCAGCAGTGCCAGAGCGGCCTTTTCAAGAAGGTTCCAGGAGAGGACTTTAAATATCCTGTAGGACCATGCTTCCTTTGTTCTCCATCTTTGTGTTTGTTTGGGGGAACCAGCTGTGGGCTTGCACGGAGGCAGGCAAAAGTGATGCAAGTGGAGCTAGGCCATGAGGACCAACTCCTTGCATCTGGGAACTCAACACGAACTGCAAATCCCATCACTGTGTGAGTAGCTAGGAAATGTGTTAGTTAGTGCATCTAGGCTTTTATTATGTTATCTAATAGCTTGCCTGAAATGAACTCTTTGTAACTATGCTTTCTATACCTGCAAGGCAAGAAGGCTTTGCATGAGTGATGTCCTCTTATCCTAATCTATTTCTTTAAAATAAATATCTTTCTTTAAAAGTATCTGCTGTCTCTCTCTGCTCCTGTACACGCGTCTTAAGCTCGGTTTTCTGGTTGCTGTAAGCTAGCAAGGAAGGAATCTAGAGATCCCTAGCAAGTCTCAGTGTGTGCTTGGGGAAACGTAGGTTGTTTGGAAAATTCACTGAGTGGTGGCAGCGAGATATAGGACCTCAAGGGGTCTCATTCAGCTCAGCAGGGAGTGGGAATGCAGACCTAGGAGATCCTAAAAGGGAAGTTTAAAGGGACTCCCTGGGAGTAATAGCCACGCACAGGGCTCATTGCTCCAGGGATCACCACAGGTATACATACCTGACTTTTCTTTGTCTTATCCTCCTCCTCTTCTTCTTCTGCACCCAAGTGACTCTCTTCCAGTGCCCTCTGCAACAGAGAATTTTCTCCTTGCCAGGCCCTCACTTCCTGCAATCAGAAAAAAGGAGTGAGCTACATCTGAGTTAAGTACAATACAAGAAAAATGAAAGAGTATACCCCATTGGCCATGATAAGCATTTAGGTAATGTCATGTGCACTTTTAACAACAACTGCACTTGCAGTTTTTCAAACAGGCCTATAATCCATAAGTGCTCTGTTAGGAATAGTTAGTCTTTAGAACAGTGAAAGTTACTTATGAAAAGAACCAGAAAGCAGAAGAAAACAGCAATACCTGTAGGTGATGGTAAGGCGTCTAGAATTTTCTCATCTAATACCCCTCAAAAATTTGTGACCAAAGGCCTATTGTATTCTTACAGACAGTTTCTTGGGATTAAGTCCCATTGTGCTTGGTAAGGGTGTAATTTTATGTCAATATGCTTAGAGATGGATTTAATAATTATAGACATTTCCCTATGCTGACTTTACATCATTGGTCTGACTGACAAAGCTTCAGTTTGGCACCTTTCAACATTTGATAACTTTGTCACACAGAGAAACAAAAAACCCTTAGCTTCACTGCTGGGTTTTTAAGTTTTAGAAATCAGTTCTGATATGAGATTTCATTCATAACCAAGAGGCCTGGAAAACATCAATATTTTTAGGATTCCAATAGCATCCAAGGCCTGTGGCAAGCTCACAGGTATGCAGAATTTCTAGACCCTTCCAGAAATAGCAGCATTGCCTAAGGAAGAAGATGCAAAGCTAAGCCAAAAGGGTGCTTCATTAAGAGAGAGGAGAATTCAAGAAGAGGGGGAAGTTAAAGTGCCCTTCACCATCTAGGCTTTGGAATACCTGCTCATGCTCCTGTTTGCTCAAGGTAAGTGCTATCTGTAATTGCAACTCTTCATCTGTGCTGGAGACGGGAGGATATGGCTGGAGATAATGAAGGAGAATTGGGTAAAAGTTTGCTCTACTTCAGGGCTCTGTATTCAAGTCATTTATTCTGGGTCAGTGTTCCAACCTCTCCTCCCCTCTGTGACTATCAGAGAGCAAGATGGCTTAGAAGCCAGCCATACGATCTTTCAGTCTTTTTTTTTTTTTTTTTGGTTCATTAAGCTATTCACCCCAATATTTTAATGTGCATTACTTCATCAGATGTTCAACTGTTCCTTCCCTCCCAACCTTGTCTATTCCTGGTGTTTCCGTTTTCTAAAAATCCACCCACACTTTATTTATTTATGGGTGCATTAGTTTCCTAACTTGCTTGCTTACAACATTGTTAAACAAATTTGTTACATATTTTATAATACTTTCCCCACTTCATATTCTGCTGAAGTTTTATTCTTTAATGAAAGATTAACCTAAAGATGCTGAAAGAAGCCCCATACATTGCATAATAAATGCAATGGCATCATTTTCTTCTATTTAAATACAAATAAACATGAAAATGTATCAGGGCGGGGGGGGGGGGATAATTTCCCTGACCTCCTTCAACAAAAATATTTACAAGCATAAAATAAGGCCGTGGTATAATGATTTAAATCTACACAAAAGCAAAAATATTCACAGGGCACACATGGCAACCATTTCTCAAGTATTATAGTGAGATAAAACAACCAGAATTGACACTTTGGTCAACGACCATCCTCTAGGAATCTGGGGGCAATGTTAGCAACAAGACCAATCTCCAGCCATGAACCAAACCATTATGTCAGAGTGTGGCAAAATCCAGATGGGTGTTACATACTTTGGGGGGGGGGGGGCTGCTGTTCATTGGACAATGGGACTTGCCTTGAGGTGATCCAGGCAACATACAGGTTCTTCCACAGTGTCCTGGGGTATTTTCTGTTTTCATCTGTTTTCCACATTGGAAATAAGCCAGCGAGTGGGTTTGCCATGGGGTAGCCAGCACAATGTAGTGGTATGTATGTTGGACTAGGACACTAGGAGAGCAGAGTTGAAATACCTGTACAGCTACAGAAACTCACTGAGTGATCTTGAGCAAGTCATGCTCTGCCAGCCTCAAAGGAAGGCAAAAGCAAACCCCCTCTGAATAAATCTTGCAAAGAAAACCATGTGATAAGGTTGCCTTAGGATCTCCATAAGTGAGAAATGCCTTGAGGGCACACAACAAGAAATGGATCACCCATCTGCTGTGTTGTACTAGTGGTGGTGGGGTGTACATCTTGACTGCATGGCTGTGAACAGTTCCTTCCTCCTCACCCTCTTATCTCCTCTTTTCACATTTAAATTTCCAATGGTCACCCAGGTATCATTTTCTCTGCTGCTAAGCAAATTGATTTGCTTAGTAATGATATGCCACCCGCTTTCTGCCCCACACTCCTAGGATTCTTGCTCTAATTCTTCACGTTTATTCTCTCTACAATCACTGAGAGGCTGAGTTTTAGTGCCCTTACAACATTCTCTGGATAACTACATGAGTAACAATAATATATTGGCTAGGTACCCTCCTTGTTTCTGGGGGTTGGAGGACAATTTTGCCTTGACAGCACAGCATTCTGTCACACAGTCCTACCTATAACCCTACTTCCCCTGCATTCTTCCTAGCTCTTACCCTAATTGTTTGTCATGCCGACATAATGCCTTGCTTTAGGACCCTGTTTTGCACTCTAGTGCCCAGATTCAGCCTTAACTCTTCCCGGTGGCTTGATGCTTCTTTGCTCTGCTGCCTTCTGTGAATAGTGCTTCTATGAGTAGTAGCCTCTCTTTTTCACATGGAGTCTCTGTGGTTTTTACACAACAGCTGCCCTATTTTTGATTCCGTGTGTCTTCCATCATCCACTATGTTTTTCCAGTTGGAGGAAAAATAAGGATGATATCCCAAGAGTCACGGGGCGCGGTGTTATCAGTATGCTGATGACACCCAAATATGTTTCTCTATGTCTCCAACTGATGCAGTGACTAGGGATGGCATCTCTCCTCTAAATGCCTGTCTGGAGTCGGTAATGGGCTGGATGAGGGAAAACAGACTCAGCCTGAATCCAGAGAAAACGGAAGTACTCGTGATAGGTTCTCCTGGCCTGGGGAAGGAAATTTTTCCACCTGTCCTGAATGGGGTCACGCTCCCCGTGAAGAACTCAGTTCGCAGTCTGGGGGTGCTTCTGGACTCGTTGCGCCACCTAACATCTCAGGTGGATGCGATGGTCAGGAGCACTTGTTACCAGCTTCAGCTGATACGCCAGCTGTGACCCTACCTGAGCCGGGGGGGGGGGCGTGAAATGGTGGTACACGCCCTGGTAACTTCTCGGTTGGATTTCTGTAATGCACTCTACATGGGGCAACCCTTGTACCAAACCCGGAAGCTTCAATTAGTACAGAATATGGCAGCAAGGTTGGTTACTGGATTCTCCAGGTCCAGCCATATAACACCAGTTTTGCAAGATCTACATTGGATGCCTGTTCGCTTCCGGGCACAATACAAGGTGTTGGTTATTACCTATAAAGCCCTAAATGGCTTGGGCCCAGGGTACTTGGAGGACCGCCTCTCCCCATACAGTCCACCTCACACTCTCAGATCGGGCGGAAAACATTTATTAAGAGTTCCTAAAGCAAGATATACTTCATCTCGGAGGGCATTTTCCATCTCAACCCCACAGCTTTGGAACTCCCTGCCCGACGAGCTCCGCGCTGTCACCTCCCTAGATGTATTCAAGAGGAATCTGAAGACCTTCCTTTCCACCAGGCTTTTCCCCATGTGCCTTAATATTATCTTTTATCTCCCCTTGATGATGTATACTTTTCAATCCAGCTATTTGTTATAGTTTTAATGTTTTGTAGATAATTGGTTTTAGATGTTGTATAGTTTTTAATTGCTATGGGTGGTTGGTTTGCACATTGTTGGGGATATATGTTGTTTATAATTGTTTTTGTTGGAATTTTTTGTTGGAAACCGCTATGATCTACACAGGAATAGCGGTATATAAATAAAATTTTATTATTATTATTATTATTATTATTATTATTATTATTATTATTACTACTACTACATGAGGTTGGGCAAGGATCAAGTTTGTTGAAATAGCTGTCTGTGGGCAAAGATGGATTGGGAACCACATGACTACAGAGAACTAAAAGTTCTTCCAGTGCATGCTGCAAGTGACTTGAAGCATCATGAATCATGTGGAAACAAAAGTGAAATTTTAGGTCCAAGTGAAATGAAGAGTGAAAAGCAACATCTGTCTGGATTTCCCATGTGATTCCATTGGAGAGGAATTTCCCTCCCCAGCCAGACACCCATTGATTCCCCAGTCACCATCATCTCTGTCCAATATGGATTCATCTTCCGTTTACCCACCCTCATACAATCTATTATTGACTTCAGTTACCTGCTCAGAGAAGCAACTACCTCAATTTGACATGATGAAAACAAGAAGCAGAGCAGAGTGCTATCAGCATAATGGTGACACCTCACCCCATACAACTGGAAACACTCCACCTCCCACCAGTCTTTTCATGTTTCAAAGCAAAGGGGCAAAGCTGAACCATACAGAACCCCATAGGATAATTCCTAAAGGGTGGAAGAATTATTCCCTACAACTTGCTCCCTGAAGAGAACCAGAACCACCACAACCTGTGTAGATGTTCAATGGTCCCAAAGGCCAACATGAAACAGAAGGCTCTCTCTCTCTCTTTCTGTCTCTCTCTTGCTCTCTCTGCAGGTTGTCAGTCAAGGCAACCCAGTCTTTTGTGTCCTAAATCCAGACTAGAACAAATCTACATAAATAGGTTCTTTCAAAAATGCCTGGAATTCTCCAGTTAACATTGTTTCCAGTATCTTGTACAAAAAAGGATGAATATGCTTTTCTTGTGTGAAACCTTTCTGGATTGTCCCTTTAATTTGAAAAATATCCCAGAATGTTTACAACAGATAAACATTTGAGTCTGGCCTACAATTATTAAAGTCAGATGGGTCTAAAGACTTTTTCTTCCAGTAGGGGAGACATGAACACACAGCCCACCCTAAAAGAAGCATTAGCATTCCTTCTTATAGGGATAGCCTTTCTTCCATAGCTAGTCATCACTAACCAGAAATGGCAAGGACCAAAAGATGATGTTCCACTTTTATCCCAGAATTAAACTAAAGAGCACCCAAACAACCATGAGTAACAGTGTCAAGCAGTCATTCAGTGTAGAACCTTGAGATCAATGTAGCATCCAGATAGAGAGATCCTACCTACATATCACCAATGGAAACTATGCTGGTTTGTATAAAAATTCCAAAGGCTGACTTATGTATATTGATGAAATTTGGAAATAACTGCTTTAATATAAATAAAATCACAACACATCTCACCCTAGCAGAGATGACTGTGGCCAGGTGACCTCTGTACCAGCTCATTCTGATGTCCAGTTGCTACCTGTTGACAGTCAGGTTCAAGGATGCGTCTTGCCCTTCTTATGGTTCTTTATTTTTGAACTGGACTCAGACTAGACAGTCCTTCAAAGAAGAGGATAGTCCTCTGACAGGCCTTCAAAGAAAGGAGCAATCTCTATAAAGCAATACACATAAGTCCCTTACAACCAACAGATGCAAGCAAGCATGTCTACAATGCCCTTCCAAACAGGTCAGAGCATACTGCTAAGGGATCTATGAGTTTGGCACAGAAGGCTGTAAAGCATCACTGTGGCAACAAGGAAGTTTTGTACATTCCTGCAAAGTCAAAAAGCTTCCCCTTGCCACTGGGGTACAGAAAATACCAACATCTACCTATCAGAAAAAGATCCTGAAAATCAAGTGAACAACCTGCAAATACATAACATACCAACTCTCCTGCTATATTGTACTGAGTGGCTTTCTACATGTTTCATGGTGCCAACAAGGGGTAGGGGGGCAAAGAAAGAATGCTTGGGACTTGTAGGAAGCTGTTTGGCTTCCCAAGCAAATGAAACCTAAAGGCTTGCCTTGTTGGCTGCTATGACCCTTCTGTCCTTTCTTCAGACTGGAGCTTATCAAGTGTGCTTTCACGACTCAATTCACTACAGTGAGCAAACAGACTGTGGTACCAGCAAGTACACCTGCTTTATCGTTATCCTAATGGAGAAAGGCACCACCACGCTTCTGCAGCAATGCAAGCAACACTCATCACTATTTCTTATAAGGGGGGAAAAAAACCACAACCATCATTATCATGTGCTATCTCAATGCTATTTTATAAAAACACATGCTAGTTGTTAGTCTTGCCCTTTTAATTCACACATGTATCACAAGACCCACTACCTTTGACCTTGATACAGTTTTAGTCCTGGGCAGTCATGAAAGGTGATTCCAGACTGATCTCCATTCACATTAGAAAGCATACACAGCTCATTTTCTATTCAGACAATGAGTATCATGATGCAAAACAGGACAGAGATCCAGAGAGCATTCACCTCCACATCAGTTCTGCCTTATTGCTTTTCCATGTGGATCACCCATAATCAATCACCATTAGCTGTGAAGTATCATTGTTGGCTTCTCATAGCTTCACAAATAAATGCTGGTCTCCTCTCTCCATAGTATTTGCCTTCACAGCATTTCTGAAATGTAGCTCATTTCAATTTACAATGAGACTAGGAGAAAGTTACTTGCTCAAAGCCACACAGTAAATCCATGGCAGAGATTAGATGTGAGTCCAAGTCTTTAATATCCAATATTATCTGGATGATCTTCCAATTTCAAGACCGCCTCAACCAGTCAACATGCAGGCAGGTGATTCAGGGACTTAAAAAAAAGCCATTTCCAAACTTTGGAAAGAGCCAGTGGCCACAATGGTGCCACTATCTATTGTTGAATCTCAGCAGGTCTTAGCTTGGCCAATCCATTGGTAGTAGACCACCTGAGCATTCCAGAATCAGAATGGGCTAGATTGCAAATAACCTGACTAGGAGGAGGAGGAGGGATCCTGCTATTCCCTGCCTGTAGCCAAGAATGCCATCCACGTTTGCCCAATGAATTGTGTACCTATCTGAGTTTCATATCACTTAAGTGCCACAGCTCCCCACTATGGAATGCTGGGAATTTTAGCTTGGTGAGATAATTAGAGCTCTAGTGAATTCTCCTAAATTACAGCTCTCTGGTAGAGAATAAATAAGCATTTTAGCAAACTACAAATTCCAGAATTCCATACAAGGGCTCCATGGCAGTTAAAGTGATATTAAACAGCAATAATTCTATAATATACGGTAGATAAAGTCGGATCTCAACCTCTTGGCAACTGTTTCCTAAATAAAAATGCATGGTTTAGGGTTTTGTTTTTTTGAAAAAAGTCTCTTGTGCTATAATTTAGACCTAGATGTTCTTCCATCCTACAAGACTCCTTCTCCGCCCTTTCATGTATCCAGCTTGCAGCCTCACCTCTGACAGTAGTAACAGAGTCCTCACCATTAAAGATTCTAATGTATTCTTAAATGTATTGTTCCTTAGTATATTATTTTGTTATTAGTTATATACTGAATTTTTCTAGGAACCCTTAAGTCTTCCATGTTACAATTTTGCAAACAGCACATAATAGGTTTCTTCTCTATAAATATAGCTCTTCTTTCTTCTTTGAGAGGGTGGAAGATTTAGTGCTTTTAAAAATGTCACCAGATTTGCAACCAAGCAGACCTAGAGCTCCTTTCAACATAGCTAAAATGCATCAAACACCAAGTCTGGAAAACAGAAGAGCTAAAATGTTGAGAGGAGTTTTACGTACACACATGGGATAGATTTTGATTTTTTTAAAAGGTAACTTTTCCAGGCTCTTCTCATCATTCATGCTGATTGCAAACATTTGCCTACCATTCTATAAAATATCCCTTGCCCAGGAAAGCCTTACACACATCACAGTCAATTTGAAAGTACCTAACAACAAGTTGCAAAACTACAGGGAATGATGGGAAGATGAAGGTAGGGACCAGGTGGAACAGGATTTATTCCCTGGTCATTTATTCCAAGAAAGCATCACTGGTGCAGAAATTGAAGAAGGTTGGAGGTCTACTAAAGGAGTGCTACCACATTTTTCACAAAATAGGGGAAGAAATTACACAGTTTAAAGAAATCACTGAGTTTAAAATTATCCAAATTATAGATTACATCATAATTAGATTATGAAAACCACTTGTCAGGTTTTTGTTGTTGTTGTTGTTTATTTTTTTTGGTCTGGAAGGCACAATTGTGCACATATATCCTATGACCTTTTCAGTTTGGCAAGGACAGTCTCAATTAATTTTCAGTGGTCCCACTTTTTCAGCTGCTGTTAAAATAACCCACTTTCTCTCTCCTTAGTTTACCCCAATTGTTGCAAACTGCCTTCAAAGTACAAAAGTTGTTTTCACTCAGTGAACTCAGTAGGAGGAGATGACATGAAAGAACAGAATTTTGCCCTCCCCAGTAGACTCAGAAAAAAACAAACTACTGCAGCTTCTCACATCCTAACTTCTTTTTCATTAACAGCACTGACCATCTTGACCACACTCTGATGTTGCTTGGCTACATGTGTCCCAGTTTAGATCTGTGAAATGTTGGCTAGTATGTGTGTCAACAATCTTGCCTTCTCAAAAATTCTCAAAAATCCATGATTTTTGCAATCAAATGAGGGTTCCTGTTTCTGGAGATAAAAAACATGCCACACTGCTTTCTACTTTCTTTTTGGTGGGGGAGGGAGGGAAGGGAAAGAACTCTGTAGACAAAAAATAAAATAAAAATAGAATGCATCATCATCTGTATGCACAAGAATGTGTTTAATTTGTTGTGCCCAGTATGAAGAGAGAGAGAAAAGAAATTGCTGTGTAGGAGACGGAAGGACATAACCATCACTGACCTGTTTTCCAACTTTGTATGCAATAATTAAAATAATGACAAGGATGTGACTCCATCCCCATGATTATTACTATGGCCACAAGTAACCTCCTGATGTCTTCTTACTTATTTTGCTCCACTGCTGAAATCCATTCTTGTTAGGTTTAAAGGGTAAGTCCTAATTAGAAAAGCAGCTCTTTCCTTACCTTGGTCACTCCATCCCTAGCCTGTCTCTTCATTTTCCTTCTTCTAAATCCCTGTTCAGGTGAGAGAGCTTCATTTGCCAAAAGGAAAGCACTATTGGGTGGTGCACAGGTGGTGGTCTTATTTTAGAGAGACTCTCTTTGACATTGCTTGAGGCCTTCTATGATGTTGATGATGATAACAATGGTGACAGCCACCACTATTACTAGCAGCAGTAACAACAATAAGAGAGTATGAGATGTTTTCAGTCAATAGTACAGAAGTGTTATTTCTAAGGCCAAAACAAAGTGTCTCCTTTTGCTAAACAGAGAATAATGTGTGTGTGTGTGTGTGTGTGTGTGTGTGTGACAGACAGACAGACAGACAGACAGAGAGAAGGAAGGAAGGAAGGAAGGAAGGAAGGAAGGAAGGAAGGAAGGAAGGGCTCTCCTCATTTATATTCCGCAAGGCTGAAACCTTGCTGTTGGCGAGGATGAAGGTGCAACTGCTCTTTATCTGCCCACAGTCCTAGTTTTATTGCATAGATAAGGAACCATGAGTGAGGAGACTTAGGCACGAAGTTAGCTAGGAGACCTAGGATGAGTCACCAATGCCATTTAGTCTGACTTATATGTCTGCTGTGAAAAAAATGGGAAAACCCTCTTGGAAAAAATGTGAGATACAGGTGTGATAGATTAACAGTTGAATTTTATAAACCCCAGGATTTGTCTCATGAACTAATCTAGGGATACAGTGATTAGGATGGAAGTAGCAAGACCCTCAGGAAGGTTTCTGTCCTATTTTGAGAACAAAAATTCAGAACAAAAATTCTAAAAGGCAGAATGTGCAAATTCGCCCCAATGTATCCAAGCATAAACAGATACACTGTGAGTCAGTAAAGCTTGAGAAACCCTGAAGTAGGAAACAGGGGAAGACTATTCCTCTCCATGACAGATAATGGCCCAAATAGGTGTGAGTGCTGTCACTTCCAATTGGTTGTGCACATTTGTTAAGAACACAAATAGCCTTTCTCTCCTCCGCTGCCTGCCTTCTCTGTGGTGGTGCGAATTCTGAGAGCTGAGATCCCAGAGGTTCCTTCCTTTGTCCCTGGACAAAAATTCTCAAGTGCTGCTATAGTCCACTTCTCTCTTCTGGTGTGCTTGCAGTCACATCTCCAACTGGAAATGGCTCTACTGCCACCCAGACTGTGCAAAAGTCTTTGAATTTCTGAACAAAATATTACAGGTATAAAATCCAAGCCACTTGGAGTCTGTGTACTAAGGAACTGTGCACAGGGTTCAGAATGTGATTCAGCAATTGTCTGTGCCCAGTTTGGACCAGATTAGCCTGAATCCTATCTGTTTTATTCTTTATCCTGAATCTGAATGAAGATTCAGGAATTCAGATTGCCAATTTTCCCCTCTTGACTTGCTTTGGGAGAAGGGGAAAAATGAATAAAAAGTTTTTATTTTTAAAACCTTCACACAAAATTTGGAGACACTAAAGAAAGGACTGTGTGGCCTAGTGGTTTGAGCATTGGACTAGGATTCTGGAGACCAGGTTTCAAATCCTGGCTCAGCCATGAAAACCCACTGGGTGACCTTGGGCAAATCGCACTCTCTCAGCTTCAGAGGATGGCCATGGCAAACCCCCTCTGAAGACACATGCCAAGAAAACATCATGATAAGTCTGCCTCAAGGTCACCATAAATTGGAAATGACTTGAAGGCACACAACAACAACAAAAAGGACTAACTGACCCTTTGAGACACATTTCTCCAGGGCTTTTCATGCTGGCATGTGTAAAATCTGCTGCTTCACAAAAAAATTAAAAATAGTTTTTAAAAACTGCTGGATCTTGTCAATTCATTTCACACTGCTTTTATCCTGGCATAGTCCCCCCTCCACAAGGATCAGTCAGCTCAGCCTGTTAAACTAAGAGATATGACAATGGCAATGCTGACAGTAAACATGAAGAAAGGCTGCTTTTTTCTTTAACAATGAACCGGGCAGCCAACCAATGAGATTCACAGATGTGGCACAAGGAAGAAGAGGGAGAATGAAAAGTGCATGCTCTATTTATTGTTATTACCAGCAGTCCAACTGGAGAGATCCCCCTGATAATTGTTCTGCTTTCCCTTTAGAGCCTCCTCAATGGCAGCTCTGGTAGCTGTAACTTCTTTCTTAAGGAGGCCAGAATGCACTGCCTTCCTGTCTGTCCATCAGCAGGCAAAGACTTCATTCCTGCAGGCTCTCAGAACTGAATGTTTTTTTTAGGAAAATGAGTTTAAGGTGCGGTACATACGGCCCCGAAATGGTAGGCTGGAGGCACTGTTTTTTCTTCCGGAGGGATGCCGCAGCAGCCAAACTGCGTGGCATCCCTCCGGAGTAAAAAGAACCTGGAAAAAACGGGTACTTTTTGTGACGCCTGGCACATGTCATGAGTGCGCCATTGGCATACCGGTGACATAAATTTACAGCGCTTTATAAATAAAGGTTAATAATAATAATAATAACAATAATAATAATAAGTGATGTGCAGCGACGTCTGTATGCTGTGTGTCACATATGTCAAAATGGCGGCCCCCATATGGACAGAAGGCTGCCATTAGGCTGCTGCCGTGAAGTCCTAGGGTTCCAGAGCGTGCGGTTGCTGCATGCTCCGGAACCCTAGTATCAGTGGTGGCACACCACATTTGGCCCATCTGTCCCAGGCCTAAGACTGTGCTGTACTGTATTAGTGCTAAAATAATTCACTCTCATATTGCTGTACAAAAAGACACCATAATCCATTCATCCTTCCAGGGTGCCACACCAAGATATTTTCAGATGAACAGGACAAGAGGACATTACTTCCGGCTGCAACTTCTACATTTGTGTTGGCAGAGCTGGAGTTGTTTTAACATAATCTGACATTTCAGGAAGCTGCCAAAAGCATCAAATGAACTTTTCTGGGTGTTTTCCAGTACCTGAACATTTTTCACATTGGGGGTGAGATGGCCTTGGGAGGGTGCCCCTAAGCCTGTAAAAAAAAAAGTGGGGATTGCATAATAGTGTATATACCTATATAAGCACTACCTTCTCTCCAATTCAGTTTCTTTGCACTCCAACTTTTAAATCCCCAGATTTCATCTCCAAGGTAGTGCTCTCACCTAACAAATGCCTGGCTTGAAAAAAAATGACTCTTTAAATTCTAGCTAAGCTTTTCTAGATGATGCTTGTGGTAATTGGGGGAAATGACTCACCAAATTGAAGGAGTGGGCATGACAGTCCATTGGGACCCCTGCAACAGTAACACAATAGTGATAAGTACCATATTTTTATCTTTAAGAATGATCTTTGGAAGGGGCGTATCAAGGAATTTTTCTCCCACAATGCCTTGTTGACACAGCAGCTGCTTCTCAGCATTTCGATAAGTGACACTGATAAAGAAATGCGACTTTGACATTGATAGATTTTTCCAACAGAGCCTCTCAGCTATCAAGCTTTTCCTCTATGTAATCTGACACTCGCCATATATCCCTCAAGATCAGAGAGTAATGCATTACATTATTCTGTTCTCTCTACTCTGTGAGATGACTTCATTTAGACAAATTGTGAGGCACAGATTAAAGGTTTATTCAACCACATTTACTGTGCAGGTGCTTCACAGGTCTGACACCAGACTAGAAGAAATAGTACAATATTCATGAGTTATTGTAACTTCTTTGTAGAGCTAACGCTTCATTCAAAAAGATCTAATAGCAGCCTTAGACATTTTTGCTTGTGAAGCAAATAAGTAAGTAAATAAAATTAAAGTGAACCAGCTGGGGAAGGGGTAATTAGGTTCGTCAAGAGGGATGCAGAGGGAATATACAATATATAACTTATACATTCATTCAAGACTGCAGGGCTTCACAAGAATGTGCACATGAAATACTTTCAGTCAAGGCATGGAAGGAATATGTAAATTGTTTGTAAGACTCAGAAGAAGCTAGTAGTCTTCCTCTTTTCATACTGCCTTCTATCTTTTTTGTTGTTAACTGCCTTTGAGTCGATTTCGACCCATGGAGACCCTATGAATGAGAGACCTCTAATTCACCCTATCCTCAACCACCCTGCCCAGCTCTTGCAGATTCATGGCTGTGGCTTCTCTGACTGAGTCTCTCTACCTGGAATGCAGTCTTCTTGTTTTCCTATTTCTCTCAACTTTACAAAGCATTATAGTCTTTTTTAGTAAATCATTTCTTCTCATGACATAGCAAAAATACAACAACCTCAGTTTAGCCATCTTTGTTTCTAGAGACAGTTTGGGCTTGATTTTCTCTAGGACCCATCCACTGGTCTTTTTAGCAGTCTGTGGGATTCTCAGAACTCTTCTCCAGCACATCTCAAATGAGTTGATTTTTTTTTCCTATCAGGTTTCTTCAGTTGAGCTTTCACAACCATACACAAAAATGGGAAATGATTTCTTGACTGCAATCTCCATTCTGATTAATGACAGAGCCAAAGTATGGAAAATTATTAACGATTTCAATGTCTTCATCATCTACTTTAAAGTTATGTAGATCAACTGTGGTCATTATCTTTGCTTTCTTTATGTTCAGCTGCAATCTTGCCTTTGTACTTTCTTCAGTAATTGTTCCAAGTCTTTGCTGTTTTTTTGTTAGTAGTACTGTGTCATCTGCATATCTTCTAAGTGAAACGGTGTGTTGTTGTTTTTATCAAAGGAGAAATGTTTGTTGCTTTAAAAAGTAGCTAAGGTAGTTAGTAACTTTTGAATAGTGAGGAACTAAGGAGTTCATTTTTTAAAAAAGCAACTATAATGCTGTGATTCCCAAACTTTGGTCCTCCAGATGTTTTCGACTTTAGCTCCCAAAATTCCTGACTATTGTCAAGCTGTCTGGGGCTTCTGCGTACTGAAGTCCAAAACACCTGGAGGACCAAAGTTTGGGGATCACTGTTTAATGGTTTCTAACTATTTTTCCACTGAAGAATGACAACTGTAATTAGTTACTTTTAAAAACTTTGCAAGCTCTAGCCATTAGGTGAGAAACCACAGGGCCACCTTTCCTTTACAAGCTTCATGTTTCTCCGATGTCACTGAAGTCATTCAGGACAAGAAAGTCAGCCAGAATTAATCTTGTGTTTGCCCATGTAAACAAATGCTTGACCTATCTAGAAAGGGATAAGGAGATCTGCTGATAGGAAGACTCCTTGTGTATAAAGCAGACAAAGGGTACAAACTGCAGTGTTGTAGCTGTGGGCAGTCCTTTAAAGCACACCAAAGAGTAGCTTTAGATTCAGTACCAACCCAGACAGCTAATTTTGCCAGATTTAGCTAGCTGCATTTCTTGTGCAGACAATTTGCAAAGAAGTGGAAAGTGTAACTTTCCCTTCAAACTTTAAATAAAGCTGTGGCTGGTGAATGAGGAAAGATGGTTGCTTGCATGGAGATGGCGCATAACTCTCCTCTCTTCAAATCACCGTCCTCATCACAGAACAAACACGCGGCATTATGCGTGTGCAAGTTCATGAACCCACACATTCTCTTTCCCCAAGAGATATCCAGCAGTAATTTCTCCCAAAGGGAAGCCTTTTACACCATCATGGTGCAACACAGATCCCCAACAAAACAAGTGTACATCATTAGTTCATACTATGATTGGACTTAAAGAAAAAGATTTTTCTCTCGAGAACTGCCATGAAAATCCTCTAAACAATCCTGGATACATTCCAAAGCATTGAAAGTCACAGAATCTTGCCTACAAGCTGGTGGTGCAATTTGCCAAGCATTCGCAACAGGGGTGGGCATCTCCTGGCACCACCCAGACCCACAGAGGATTAACCCCCTATTCTTTCTCTTTCTGTACACACTCCTGACCAATTTGCTGTGGTGTTGGTAAAAAAAGCTGCATTTTTTCCCCCTGCAGAATTTCAGAAGCCCACCATCACAGTTCAGACTGATCTTCAAACTGACTGATCTATTATAGGAACTTTTCCTCATACCACTCTGGATTTCACCTTTTGTCTTCAGTGACTTTTGTCATCATTATTGTTTTTCTGTAGCAATCCTAAATACATGCCTCTAAATAAAAGTATTTTATTTTTGTTAAAAGACAAAGCTCAAAGGACATTAGCCAGCTATACAGAAGGAAAGATGGTGACTGCAGACTATTGCTGTCTTTAAATCAGTCAGATAACTTATATGACTTATTTAAAGAACAGCAAAGGGTACCATCAGTAGGTTGACTTATTTCTAGAAGAGGAAATCAACACAAATCCCTGTCCCAATGGCCTGCCTGCATTGTTGAGCCTCATGAGGAGCAGCCAGTAAGAAAACAAGACCACATTTAATGACATTGCAGCTAAAAGTGTCCAGAAATCCCTATTTGAGACCAGGCTGCACTCTGGTCTCAAATACAAAATTGGAAGCCAGCTGATTGGAATTACTATTTTTCCCACTGGAAAAACTGAAATTACCTTTTCTGCTTCTTCTCGGCTCATGGCCAGGGCGAGCTGGAGCTGAAGCTCCTCTTCTCCGGTAGTCTGTGGTCTTGCTTGCTCCAGGTCAGAACTGAACCGAGGTGATGAGGAAGAGGCTGAAGGATTAAGACAGAAAGGCATTAATGGGTCAAATGGGACAGAAAGCAGCACGATGCTCTCAAAAATGGTCCAAATGTTTCTGAATAAGACATCTTCCTAGAACAGAATTGGGCAACCTACAGCCCTCATCTCATTTCAAGCTGCCTCCTCCTGCCTAACTTCAAAAGCCCACCATCAGTTCAGACTGATCTGGCATCTCCTCACTGGATAGGAAGTGGGGGAGGGAGGAGGATGGCAGAAACAAGGGAAGAGAGGGGGTGGCAGAAGAAAAGAGACAGACAGACAGACCCTCTAATATTTCACAGATAAAAACCAGAGCATGTGTAGCCAAGCAACAACAGAATGTGGTCAAGATGGCAAAAATACAGTAATTGATGAGGAAGAATAAGCTAAGAGATGCTGCCTTCTCTCCTCCCTAATGAGTTTACTGAGTGCCAATTACTTTTTCATTTTGAATTCTGTTTGCCGCAATGGAAATAAACTGAGGACAAAGGGGGAAATGGGAGGAGCAGAGAAACTGGAACATTTTAAATGCAGTTGAAAAAGTGGGATGGCAGTGGATTAATTGGGACTTGCCAAATCTAGACTGTTGGATGGTACAAAGAGAGGGACAGAGAGAGAGAATCAAAAAGGGCTTCCTATGAAGTATAAAGGAAAAAAACCTACAGGAGCCAATCCTTTTGGTACTATTTCATTTCACTTTGATATTTCCTATCCTCTTGTGTTTCCACAGCAACATCCTTAAGGTTGACAGAAAGAGTACATTACCAAAGAGTACTCATGTCCTAGAACTGTGCCAAAAGAAAAGCATGAGATGTGGATCCATTATTCCTAAAGAAAAGCTCTGTGAGGATCAAAATGCTGAAATTTCCCAAATAGAGGTTTTGTACCCCATCCCCATCATCTCAGTTTCTGACACATGTCTACTTTATGGCCATGCAATGCAACCCTATGCATATTTACTTATACTTAAGTGCCACTCTTGTGCTGACTCCCAGGTAAGCATGTGTAGGGTTTCAATTGTAGGCAGTAGTCCTTGGCACACTTATCTTGCAGTAAGTTTCATTTAACACAATGTGAATTACCTCTCCAAATAAACATGCCTGGGAATGGATCATGCTATTACATTAGTTTAAAAGAAGCTCCTTTGGCCCAAGGAACCTTGGGAATTGAACTTCTGAATCAAAGTAAAATATGTACTCAATAATTTTGTTATTCTTATTTTTATTGGTGGGAGTGCAGCTGCATTGTTATAAAACTTTAATTTTTTTAAAATATAGCAATGGAAATATAGAAAAGAATTATTTTAAGGCCAAATGCTTGAGTCACAACTTCAGCAGCCAGAAAGAAAAAGAAAAAACGTAAGAAATGGGATCTTCCAAGATAAACATGCCCTGTTTTCTGATCACATCAGCACAGGCTCTAATTCTCATTCACTCCCCTGAATGCTTTGTTTGCATACTAGTTACAAATATTGGGAAGACAGAAGGTGAAAAAAATAAGCAGAAATGTGAGAGATGAAGGGTTGATCTATGCATATGCAGACAAGGGCACCAGAAAGGGAAAAAGCCTCTTTGTGGCTGTTTCTGCATGCCCAGGTTTTAATGAACAGAGATGCCAATCTTTCCATTTACCACACATGGGGAGAGAATTATAGTGTACAGTTACATTGATTGATCCTATCACATGAATTTTCTCCTAAGCCTAATTGGCCCTTGGGACACGTCTAATGTTGGATCTGGGGGGGCAGCAAGTACTAAAGTGTTCTAAATTGGACCCAAGAACCATTTCATTATTTATAGCATTTTGAAACCAAAGGCAGAAATAACATAATGCCCATATGAAGTAACTGCACATGTGCATTTCAGTCAATCACCAATTGTCAATGTGTGTAGACTAATTGTCCCAGCATCTACATCCTCTAGATCGTTGGACTACAAATCCCATCATCCCCAGCCAGTAAGCATTGGGGAAAGAATAACAATCTTGAGCACTATTTTTAGTGAAAAGGTAGGATTAAGACATAATAAATAATGTAATAAAATTAAGGGTGTGTACAACCATCTCACACATTGATCTGTCTGTATGAGTCTCTGATGTTACTTCCCTGGGAGAGCCTTCTTTTATAACAACTGTGTAATGTAAGGAATACTCTGAATGTACCATTTTAATACATAAATTGCTATCTTTTCCATCTCTTTCCACTGAGTATGTATAATTATGCCTTTTAAGTTTTGTATATTTTTATGTAATTTTATACTGTTTTTAGATAATTTTGACAATTTTAAATTTTATTTTAGTTTTTTAAGGTGTTTTTATTTGTGAGCTGCCTTGGGTCCCTTTTGAGAGGAAGGCAGTATAAACATAAAATAAAATAAATAAAATAGAGTTTAATTCAGCAGACACCTACTGGTTAAGCCACTGCTTAGTCACATGAGGCCAAGAACCATCAAAGAAAAGGCAGCTTGTCTCCTGCTGAGCTTTTCTACTACTCACAGTTGAAGGAGGATGGAGAACCTCTTGATCTGCCATAATCGTCGCCATACTGTGATGCCCGACGTCCGTAGGAAAGCTGCTGGCTGTTGCTGCTGCTTATGCCCATGCCCTCCAGAGACATCCGCTCTTTGGTTTTTAAGGCATAAGCTCTCTCCTGCTTCAGCCTGTCCTCATCCTTCAGCAAGCTCATTACCTGTTTCACCTTTTCACGAACATTAATGCCCTGGTCTTTGCCATCACGATCTATGTACTGGAATTCCTTTAAGGTCTGGATGGTGTACAGATTCTCCCGGCACTGATGAGCCACTTTCTCTGAACCAGTTTTGATGAGGTAGTCCAGAAGCGTGAGTGCCTTGTAGACATGACGCCAGTTCTTGCCGCTGTCGTTCAGCCGCCTCCAGATCATGCCCATAACCTCTGCAAATGCCACCGTGTTGAAGGTCAAGTCTGCAATCTCAGACATTAAGGAGCTGGGTGGTCCCCATGGGTCATTGGAAGTGGCCTCACGCACTTTGATTTCTGCTTCAGAATAATTATGCACAATGTTTTTAACCTGCCGGCGCAAGGCAGAAGTAGTCATGGTTGCCCTGTGTAGAAAGACCTCACCTTGCAGAAGGAAATGATGTAATGTAAAAATAATCAAAGTCCCAGTGTGACCAATTGAGAGGGTGCTACCTCTTCAGCCTGCACAATAATGCACCCAAAAAAGAAGGGGAAAAGGTAATCAGAAAATCATCACAGTATCATATTGGTGCAAACATTCTAGCTGATAAATTGTTTAGCTGTATCTAGTTAGTCAAAACAGAGTTAGATTTCGCTTGTTCATTCAGCCATCCACTCGGCCACCCACCTACCTACCAGCTTACATCTTTCTATGACTATTCCCCTAGAGACTAGACCAAGGATCATGTATCCTTCCATATGGAAGTAGAGAGCAGTTCCCAGAATTCCTCAGCATTAACTGTGCTAGATAGGGTTTCTGAGACTTTCAATTCGACAACATCTAGATGGCCATATGTTTCCCACCCCTGCTCTCAGTTCCTTAAAGAATGCAACCAGATGTTCAAGATGCTCAGGAACTCCCTGTAGGACTAGAGATGTCATCTTTAGGTCGCAAGTGGAAAACATTTGCCTCTCCAGAGGCTGTTAAACTACTCTTCCCATAGTCCCATATCACTGATCAGACTGTCATGGGTTGAAGATATATGGCATTCAACACCATCTGGAAGGCCACAGGCTCCCTGGCCTACGTTAGGTGGTACTAGAAGTAGGCATCTATGGGAAGCTTTGGAGAGCTGCACCTCCTCCACAACACCCTTCCTCAAATAAATATTAACCACAAACATCCCCACACCCTGTCATCTTTTTAAGAACCTTTTTTCCTCATGTTTTTAGGCATTTTAAGTTCTTTTTTAAAGCTTCTCGTGGGCCTTAAAATGGCCAATGCTCCCTCCCAAAACCCAACAAAATGCCTTCTATGTCCAAGAGGATATTTGGGACCATAAAAGGTTTGTTTGCTTTTTACCCCTGAAGGTTCATAAAAATGGCCTCGGTGTGTATGTGGCCCACAGGCTACACTTTGCCCACCCCTGATTTAGAGGGTCTGAAGTGAAATAATACTTTTAGAGGATTTTAAAAAAACTTTTAAGAATTAATTTTGTGGGTCATTTTAAAGGGCAAGAAGGGTGAGAGAGGCAAACTTTCACCAGAGGTTTTGATATGGGGGAACATTAGGAGATAATGACCCTCATCTTGACAAGCTGAATGTAGAAGCAGGCATCTCTTTCCACGTGAGATGTGAATGGGCCTTATCACCAACACTGCAGTGCTCATCCAGAGCCCACTGAATAGAATGGATTCATCTTCTGATATAAACAGAAATGCAAATCCACCCCTGGGGCCTCTTGTTATTATACACCACTTCATCTTTATCAGAACCAAAAGGTTTTCCACTCCACGTTTTACAAAATGAAGTAGTAGAGACAGATATCCAAAACTATATTAAGGCAAAGAATTGCAAGATTTCTCTTGCAATGGCTCATGCTGAGTAATAAATGTATCTAAAACCACAAAAGCAAGAATGTTATGTAAAACCTTCAGATAAAAGCTGACAAAACAGAATAAAAATGATATTGCTACTATAAATCCATACCACCATATTTTATTTATGGAGGCTAGAATTATTAGGCGATTTAACCTTCAGCCTGCTGTTGGGATGTTTTTTTATCACATGTTGTTGCAGAATTTACACAGAAACAGACTCCTAAGGTAGGCATTATTTGACATGGCCACCGGAAGAGGCATAAACAATCTCTATTACCTCCTGAGTACAGTGTGGGGCTTTTCTTTTTAAAGACAAAAACACAACTGCAACCACAAATGATCCTATCAAATCAATGGCATTTGTGTCGCGCATATATATATATATATGGGGGAGGGGGGGATAAAGGAAGGCTGACAGCTACTCAGAACAAATGTTCCAAACCATGTCAACATATGTTTCTTGGTAATTGGTGTTTGGAACAACCTTGCCCTGCACACCAAAATACTCCCATGAATATGGGGCACTGGTCTGCCCCAACAAAATTCTCACCGGGGTTAAAAAAATAGCCCACCTTAAGATATTCAAGCTTTTTCTTCCCCTCTGCTTGGATAAGGGTTAAAACACTTTGTAATAATATAATCCCTTGCAAAGAAGATGACAATCTAAAATTCAGTAGCACTGTGAAAATGAATGGAGGAGTGAGCTTGTACTAAGCCTTTCAGCTGCCAGCACATTTTCATTGGTGATTTGATTCACTTGAATCAATGAGGGCCCAAACAAACAGGCCAAAATAAAGCTGCTATAGGTCACTTTGGAAGTGTGCTGTTTAAATGATGCATGCATCCTAAGAGGCAGCTTTGGTGCAGCTTCTGGCCTCTTAAGATGCATGTGTCATTTGAATATCATAGGCCTGGTACAGACTGCCCCAAAAGGGCGGTCTGCCCATGCCTTGTTTTGCTGTACGAGGAAGGTGCAGCGGACAAACCACGTGGTTTCCTTGCACAGCCAAAAGAACCCGCAAAAAGCAAGTTATTTCTGCGATGTCATTATGGCGCCATGATGTGCGGATGCTAAGCATCCATCACATCAAAATGGTGGCACCCATCTGTACAGGGTGCCATCATTTTGACGCCCTCGTCACGTATGAGGGGCGAGGGGCATCTGGAAGCGTCGCCCCTCGCATGTGATGAGGGCGCCCTATCGCGCCCATCCCACGCCATACCTCCAAAGTGACTGGAAGCAGCTTTATTTTGGCCTGTCTGCTTGGGCCCTGAGAAGTTCATTCACACTTCACAAAGGAATCAAATTCCTTATTCTTATCCGTGACTTCTCCTCAGTTTCTTCATTCCTTTCTTTTGCTGAAGTGTGAATTGCCCTTAAAGAAGTCAGGGATGAAAAAGTGAAAGGTATGGTGATCTCTCCCTACTTCCTTCAGAAAGAAGGTTGCTGGCCCAGTCCACACATACTGATACACAGTAGAATGCCATAGAAATCAATAGACCTTCAAATCAGCAAGAAATCCACTCAAGCTGTATTGTGATCTGAGTGAGAAAACCTTACCACTGCCTATGACTTAGCACCCCAGATTGATTTCTGTCTTTCCCCATCTCAGTTCCTCGACATCAAGATCAGAGCCTCAGTTAAGTGGCCACGATACATACACACACACAGGGCCTGATGCTTATTAGATGTTCTGTACACACATGGTGATCAGATGTCATAACCACAAAGGCTATTCGGAAAGCTATGTACACATAAACCTTCCATCATCTGCTTGGAGATACTGGCACCATACCAGGCCAGAACAATTTCTTCTGAAAGTGGAGGCAGGGCAGGCTGGCATCCACAGTAGTGCCTGCTGGGGTGATGGCAAGTGCCAAGAATGCCAGGTGCTGCTGCTATGAGCCTCAAGGAAGGATACACTACTATTGCTTACTATTCACAAGCTGTGTACCTAAACAACACCCTTGCCTTGAATGGCACTCCTCGGTTCTTTCTCTTGTAAAAAAAGGACCAGTCACCCACTTCACACACCTTTTCAGCCGACACAGAGTGGTGTCTGAGAGCTACCTCTAGGCAAAAGAGTCTTCAGCTTGCCAAGTTGACAGCCGAAGGCTCACTACCATGTTCAACTGTGGTGTAGACAATTTACATGCAAAGAACACTGTGAATGTTCCTGGTGCGACCAACCTACATTGAGCATTGTTCAATAACATCCAAACAATGGCACTATTTAAACGGGCGCTATGACTCGCCCCCGTCACATGCAAGGGGCAACGCTTTCAAACGCCCCTTGCACGTGACGGGGACGTAAAAATGGCGGCGCCCTATACACATGGGTGTCGCCATTTTGATGTGACGGACGTCTAACATCCGCACGTCTTCGTGTCTTCATGATGCCACAAGTGCGCTATTGGTGCCTTGCGGCGTCATAATGGCGCTGCAGAAAGAAGTTGCTTTTTGCGGCTTCTTTTTGTTGCGTGAGGGAGCTGCGCGGTTTGTCCGCTGCGCTTCCCTCGTGCAGCAAACTAGGGTGGCAGCACCTTTATTGGGCCATCCACAATACCTTTATTGAGCATTATTGTTATTACTGCATTCTTTCAAGTTATTTCCAATTTATGGTGACTCTAAGGTTTCTTGGGGTTTACCTTTGTCTTCCACTGAGGCCAAGATATACCTCACATTTTTCACAGTAGAGATGTTTGTGAGACTGTGGCTTCATGATTGCAGATCACTGTAGTTTTTATCTTGTGATGAGTAGGTATCCCAAATCATTAATTTTGTCCAGGGCACCTTCAGTGACAAGTTTTGAAATGACAAGGACACTTTCTCAAGGGATAACTTTTCAACTTCTGTCAATTCTTTCCTTCAATATGCAGTCCCAGGGAGAGTGTTGGATAGGTTTTTAAAGGTCTGTTCACAGTTTGCATGGAGCCCAAGAGAGCTGGCTAGCAGTTTTCTTAGACTCCATTGCAACAGGGCAGAGGTTCCTCAGGAAAAAAAAGCTAAGTTGGAAATCCCTTCCTCCCAACAGAATGCCTGGAGGCTGAGGAAATCTTTCTGGAAGCATCTGACAGGATAAAATGGACTGGTTTTTAAATATCAACCTTATGCCAATTGATTATCCCTACTGGGGTAAGGTATTGGTTTTAGGTGTTTTTATGGCTCCCTAGAACCAGCATGGTGTAATGGTTTGACTGTGGGACTACAACACTGAAGAACAGGTTTCAAATCCCCACTCAGCCATGAAAACCCACTGGGTGACCTTGGGCAAGTCACATGCTCTCAGCCTCAGGGAAAATGGCAAACCTCCTCTGAACAAATATTGCCAAGAAAACCCCATGATAAGCCTTATGGATTTAGGGTCGCCATAAGTCTTGGAAATGACTTGAAGGCACACAACAACAACAACAACAACAACAACAACAACAACATTGTATTTGTTTTAAACTCCTGTCTGATCTTGAAATCTAAGTGTAGTCAGCCCTGGATAGTATTTACATGAGAGACCATCAAGGAATACCAGATGCTGTAGGCATAGCATAGGAAGTGGCATAACCATCACTGTGTATTTCTAAGAAAACTCTACTAAACTCATGGGGCCGCCTTATGTCGACAGGTAACTTGAAGGCACATACAGATATATATTTAATTGTAAAGATACATTTTCATAGGAAAAGTAGGGAATTTTAATAACCACAACAGCAACTGAACCTCAGGACAAGAAATACTGTAACTCATGTCTAGCTGGCTCAAGCAAGCAGACCAAGCTATGTCATTCTCACAGGAAGGCAAAGCAAAATCTCCAGCTTAATCGCAGGATATTTCCCCTCCTGGTTCCAAGGATGCTAACAACTGAAGAGGCATTTCCATGAAAGCATCCCATGAGACTCATCTTCACAACTTTAGTTCTCTAGAAATAAGGGAACTCGTGAAACTTCAGCAGTAGCCATCAACACTCACATTATGTCACTAAACCTTGAAGGTAGTGAGCTAAATGTTTCTATGGTGGGGTACAGATCGCCAGAAAGAGGCGCCACGAAGGCGCCTCTCTTTGCTCCGCAGCAGCGCCGCAGCAACCAAACTGTGTGATGCTGCTGCGCAGCAACAAAGAAGCATTAAAAAGTGGCTCCTTTTTGCGGCGCAGCTTGCCACTGCAAACCTACAAAGACGTCCCGATGGTGTCACAGTTGCGCAGCGCTGTTTGGATGCTGCACAGCTGCAACGTCATAACTGTGTGTGCCGTGTGGGTGGTGCTGCGCAGCTGCGATGCCCTCATCACGTGCTAGGGTTGCAGGGAGTGTGCACGCGCCGCCCCGAGGCAATGCTAGCACATCATGGGCGTGCCGCAAAGGGCCCATCTGTACAGGCCCTATAAGTCTTTTTATAATACTGCCATCAAAATATAAAGTTGAGGGAATGTCAAGGATTTTAAAAGTCTGGACTCTCATCATGACTTTCAAATCTAATAAACAGATTAGATTTAGTGACCTCTCTTCAGTGTTACTTGTGAGGAGATCCAAGGAAGCAACTGAAGACTATTCTTTTAATTCTGCTTTTGGAGAAAGGGAGATAAGATGACTTCAGCTTTGTTTACCTCATGAACTCAAACTCCCAGAGATGGTGTCTTCCTGAAATTCAGCTGCTTCATCTTCTTGATTTCATCCTTTACCTTCTTAAATGACTCAGAATTCAACCTCTACTTACAAAACTAAATTTTCTCCATGTCGGGAAATAGATGGTCATAAAACACACACCAGGGAAGTATGTGTGACTCCCCAAACCAGCAAAATGAGTCACCTATCCTAATTCTCTCTGGGGCAGCTCCACCCTTTGCAGTAGGTATGACCTGGCCATACACCTCCTTCCCTGTTCAAAGGAAGGGTTGAGACACAAACCTTCTCCACCTGACAGGAAGCATCACTGACAAATGAGTCAAGGACAGAAAATCTGGAAGCTGCTCACAGCTCACAGTGTTTCGCTCAAGACATTTCCCTGTATTGATTTCTGTACACAATCCAACCCACTTACTGTTTTTAGATCCAAGCAGAGCTACACACCCAAGACAATAACTGCAGCCAAGCATAGCATCAAAGGTAGTGGGGGTGGTGAGGTTTGAAGAGAACACATACAGTACTGTCATAGTTACTAAAAAAAAAAAATGAAATTATTGGATAAAAACACCAAAGCTGCCTGCACTGGAACCCAGTTTGTTCACCACTACTGGGTTATTTGGATGGCATTCCCTTTCCATAGCACATACTGCTAAGATACCTGTACCAACCATGTGCAGAAAAGGCAAAGCCATATAGTGGAAGCCATGAGTGAGCAGTTTATCAAAAACTACAGGGAGGATGAACTTTATACACAAGAAAAAGTCTTATACCAAGTAAGATTATTTGTCCATCTCTAATAAATAATAAATAATATTTTTTAAATTTATATTGCCCTGCCTCTCCCTATGGATCGAGGTGGGGTTACAACCCAATAAAACATACAAATACAAACAATAAAATACAGCAATTTCCAATAAATACATCAAGTCAGCAATAGTGATATCACTTAAAATAACTTATCGTTATACAGCAGTTTTACACAGAATCATCCTCGAGGGTTAATGGGTGAATATCCTAAACAAGTTCAGATGGCTAGGCCCACCGGAAGAGCTTCATCTTGACTGCCTTCTTAAAAGCATCCAAGGTGGTAATAAGACGGATCTCTTCCGGCAGGCCATTCCACAGTTTAGGGGCAATGGCACTAAAAGTTCTTTGGGAAGTCGTAACCAATCTAGTTGTTTGTGTTTCCAATAAATTCTTCCCAGATGTTCTGAGTGCAGGGCGGATTGTGTTGGGAGAGGCATTCCCACAAGTAACTCGGGCCCAAGTCATGTAGGGCTTTAAAAGTAATAACCAACACCTTGTACTGCGCCCAGAAGCTAATTGGCAGCCAGTGGAGTGATATTAATACAGGTGTTATATGGCCAAATCTGGAAGTACCAGTGACCAGTCTAGCTGCCATATTTTGAACCAGTTGAAGCTTCCGAACTTGGCACAAGGGTAGTCCTATGAAGAGCACATTACATAAATCTAAACAAGAGGTTACCAGTGCATGTACCTCAGCTTCAAGGTCCTTTCGGTCCAGGCAAGGGCAGAGCTGGTGTATCAACCGAAGTTGATAGCAAACACTCCTGGCCATCTAATCAACTTGAGATGACAACTGTAATGACGAGTCCAGGAATACTCCCAAGCTGCGAACTTTGTCCTTTAGGGGAAGTGTGACCCCGTCCAGGACTGGTAGACAAATTTCCTTCCCCAGTACTGGGCTTCCTATCGTTAGTACCTCCGTTTTCTCTGGATTCAGCCTGAGTTTGTTTTCCCTCATCCAGCCCATTACCGACTCATTCAGAAGAGAGATGCCATCTTTAGTCACTGCAGTAGTCGGAGACATAGCGAACCATATTTGGGTGTCATCAGCATACTGATAACACTGCACTCCATGTCTCTAGATGATCTCTCCCAGCAGCTTCATGTAAATGTTAAATGGCATGGGGGACAGAATGGCGCCCTGAGGGACACCAGATGTCAGCTCTCTCTTAGAGGAGCAGATGTCCCCCAGCATCACCATCTGGATTCTGCCTGTGAGGTAGGACCGGAGCCGCTGGAGCGCAGTGCCCCCAATACATAACTCCCTCAGACGTTCCAGAAGAATACCATGGTTGATAGTATCGAGGGCCGCTGAGATGTCCAAAAGCACCAGCAGGGTCACACTTCCCCTGTCAATGCCCAGATGGAGATCATCGACTAAGGTGACCAAGGCAGTCTCAACTCTGTGTCCCGCTCTGAAGCCAGTTTAAAATGGGTCCAGATAATCAGCTTCCTCCAAGACAGCTTAGAGTTGGATGGCAACTGGCCTCTCGATCACTTTGCCCAAGAATGATAAGAGGGAGACTGATCTGTAATTATTTCGAATCAGGGGATCAAGGGAGGGTTTTTCAACAGCAGCTTAACCACTGCTTGTTTAAGTTTTTCCAGAAATTTTCCCTCCGTGAAGGAAGCATTTATTATGAACTGTAGCCATGTTTTTATTGCATCACCTCCTTGAACAGTCAGCCATGATGAGCAAGGATCAAGGGGACAAGTTGTCTTCCTTACACTTCCAAGAAGCTTGTCCACTTCATCGGTATTTACAAACTCAAATTGATCCAGTTTAAGCCCAGTGCTGCCAGCTCCAAGGGTGAAGAACATGTTCCTCACGTCACCCCACCTCTGATGTTGTTGGACTCCTAATTCTTTTGGATAAGGCTGGAGGGAATTGTAGTCAAAGCTGGACAAAGGCTGCTACTACACTGCAAAATTAATGCAGTTTGGCACTGCTTTAATTGTCATGGCTCCATCCTATGGAATCCTGGGATTTGTAGTTTATTGTGGTACTAGATCTCTCTAACAGAAAAGGCTAAATAACTCACAAAACTACAAATCCCAGAATTCCACAGCATTGAGACATGACAGTTAAAGTGGTGTCAAATTGCATTAATTCTGCAGCACAGGTGCTGCCTAAGATGTGCCAAGGCCTTAATACTACATCACAGGCCCCCACTGCATCACCACAAATACAAAGGATGTATAAACTTGACGGGGTTTCTTCAACAGTCAAACATTCATCTCATCCCAAGTCTACTCTGACTGACAAGTGCACTCCAGAAAATGGTTCCCTCACCTTTCTTAAACCAGCAGTGTCAATTTTGAATTTAGGGCCATGCAAACCCAATGTCCTACAACAAAAACCCCTTCCCTGTTTGGAGATCAGCAAGGTGGGAAGGAGAAGGATGATTATGAGGACAATGCAAAGAGATCAGATGGGAGTATGCAGGGATATGTGATTCACATATGCAGTGATATGTGATGTTAGTGCGCATCACTGAAAATAAATGAAGGGCACCCTGAACAGCAGTACCATGTCATCATCACCCACCCACATCTCATTTCATCTGATTTTAAAAGCTAAGCAGAGTCAGGACTAGTTAGTACTTGGATGGGAGGCTACCAGGAAATACCAGGGATCTCCAGATTGGGTTAGGAAGGAATCCTGCCTGAAACTCCGGAGAGTTGACAATAACAGACTAGATGGGACAATGGTATGACCCAGTAAGATAGCTTTTCTATGTTCCTAAGTATGAGTCTTCAAGGCTACCAGTGAAGGGAAAGCAAAAAAGCTGGAGATGTCTCAGAAACCACGTTAGCTACTAGATTGCAGTCTGGAAAAGTAACAGATAAATCTGTGGGCCAGAGGTACAAGGAGGGAGACAGAGGAGGAGGCACAGACTGAAGAGAACATGGTGGCATGTGGGAACAGCCTTGGGTGGGCAGAGCAGCATTTTGCCTAAGGCAGCAAAACATGTGCCAGCCAGTTCCAGGGATCAGCATTCTCCTTCTGGCTTCTGCAAGGTTGTAGATAAAGTTCTGCCTTCTGAAAACACTTCTTCCTTTGCCTCCTCCTCCTCCCTCTCCCCTTCCTCCTCCCTTCTCTAGGAAAGACAATGTTACTCTGATGAAAATGTCCCTTGCCTGTATGTCTTGGGTCAGGACATTCCTTTTTAGCAAACACCTGGTGCCTTCCTCTGGAGGAGCTCCAAGCCCAAGACGCAGGGAGCCATGAGTTAATTAAGGCAGAGCAATAATAATGCACCACTTAAGATACTCCCCAGGCCTTTTCATTCTGCATGTGTAGAAAGAAAATCTCTTGAGGGCTGGCAGGAAGGGCCTAGCAGGACACACATGCTCTAGCTACAAAACCTGTTTTGGGCTGCATCCGCACTGCAGAAATAATCCAGTTTGACACCACTTGAACTGCCATGGCTCAATGCTATGGAATTCTGGGAACGGCAGTTTTGTGAGACATTTAGCCTTCTCCGTCAGAGAGCTCTGGTGTCACAATAAACTACAGTTCCCAGAATTCCATAGCATTGAGCCATGGCAGTTCAAGTGGTATCAAACTGGTTTATTTCTGCAGTGCGGATGCAGCCTCAGAGTGGCATTGGTCAAAGCTTAGCCCTTGAAGAAGCACCAGTAGTACATGCGCCTTATCAGGGATGTAGCTGTGGGGGCGTCAAAATGAGGACATTGCCCCCCATCCCCCAAAATAAGAGTTCCTGACATTTCCCTTCAGTCCCTAAATTTTTAGCATTGCAGAAAGTGGCACGGAAAAACATTCACACCTAGAACTCTTACATTTGCTGTGTTACCATTCCCTGGGGAACTTTGCTGTTACTTTTCTTTGAATGACTAAACCGTATCTCTCAATGTTCAACTGAAGTTTTAAGTTACTGCAATCCTAGAAAACTGGGGAGTGAAGGAAAAATTTACCAATCCTTGCTTGGGAGGCCATGCCCTCTTTTTGCCCTTCCAGTAGCTAAACCACTGTGCATTACCCTTTTATCCATTGAGACATTATGGATCGGAGATTGGCATGCATGTGTGCGTGCAGTGTTTATTTCCCCATAGAAAGGTTGCCCTCGAGGCCAATGCCAGCTCTGGAACATCTTTTTTCAGCACTGCTGGGAGGAGGTGGGGAAGAGAGGCGAGAGTGCTTGCCCCTGGAAGGTTGCCAAGGGTTGTTAAAAGCGGTAAGTTGTATTGAACACAATATCCCCATGAACACAAAGAGAGGGAAACAGAAACCATGGGGTAGATAAGACAGCAGCACTGAGCAGCACATACGAAATTGCTGCAGTGACCTTGACTAAGAGTGCTGGCAGGTGGGGAAGGCAGGCTGTGGGAGAATGTGAGTGAGAGGCAGCCAGCAACCCTCCTGAAGGCTTCCAGAAGTTCCTTTTAGGCCCTGACACACACCAGGAAAAAAGAGCCACAAGAATGTTAGTCTGTAGCAGCAATACAGTGGCTCAAGGTTGCTCTCCACAGAGAATCAGGAAAGGCATACATCTTTTTCCCATAGCTCCTCGCACTTTTTGTTTTGGTCCTTGACAGGGCTTGGAGGTTAGGACTTGTGGACTATTTGTACCCATAAATATTTCTGATAGGAAATGCCTTCTGCGTCTCACAGCTCTACATCTCCAGGGACAGTTAGGAAATGCTGTTTACTTCCTAACGGCATAACTCCAGTGATCAGTCACCAGGAGAAAAATATTAAATGTGGGAAGGAAGGACATATGTACAACAGAAGAAGATGAAATCTGCTCACATGCATCCCCCCTCTTTACCTCTTCTCTCTTTCCCTCCCTTTGAGGGGAAAATACAGTATAAGATCATTGGGGGAGGGATCTTTTGAGGAGGGCTTGCGCACTGTAAAAGATACCAAAGCAGCAAGCAAAGTTGTTTTGCTTGACTTGCAAAAAAATATGGGAAAGCAAATGGGCATAAGGAGTGGAGGGAAGGCCCTGACAAAAGGCTTCTTGTTGTTGTATGCCTTCCAGTCATTTCTGACTTATGGCAACCCTACTGTGGACCTGGGACCAGCAGAGTGTAGTGGTTTGAGTGTCGGACTATGTCTCTGGAGACCAGGGTTCGATTCCCAGCTTGGCTATGAAACCCCTATGAACTTAAGCAAGTCACATGCTCTCAGCCTCAGGGGAAGGCCATGGCAAACCTCCTCTGAATAAATCTTGCTAAGAAAATCCCATGATAGGGTCACCAAAAGTTGGAAACAGCTTGAAGGCACACAACAATAAGAAATTTGAACCTGTCACAGGTTTGCCATGCCCTTCCTCTGAGGCTGAGAGACCGCGACTTAACCAAAGTCACCCATAGCTGAGTGGGGATTCGAACACTGACCTCCCAGTGTCCTGGTCCAACACTCTCAAAGGACTGCAGTCGGGCTAGGAGTTCCAAATAGCTCAAAACTCTAAGCCTCCTCCCCTTCATTTCCACAGTCAGATTAGTAGGACTTCCGCCTCTTTGAGCCCCAGGGCCAAGTTTGGGAGGATTTCCCCTGTCTGGAGCAGACTGGCCAGAGATGTTCCCATTCGACGTCATTTTGTCCCTTAACTCTTCTTCCTAACTCCTTTTCCAGAAAACAACAGAGCTACCCTAGCAGCACTTCTCACATGAGTTATCACATGAAGGAGATTGGGGGTTTATCCCGGGGAAATCCCGGGAAAACTGGGTAATTATGCATAATGATTTCACACAACGTTGCACAAAACCTGCCATTAAAGTGGTCTCATTAATGCACATTGTTTTACTTTTGGGATTTCAGTGACAATGCATTTCCGATATTGCTTTATTTGTGCAATTGTGTGTGATAATCATTCGCACAATTACTCATCATTTCTGCTTCATTTGTGGGATGCTTTAAATGTGCTTTAATCTCTTTTTAATGATGAAGTCAGCCCCAGTGTGCTAAATTCCTCAGAGTCTATGGACCTTATCACACTTGCGAGATCCCATGGGGAAATGGCAGGAAAACGAGACTTAAACGAGATTTAAAGTACATTTGAATTTAAACAAAACTTGCAAATTTGGGGAGTTTATCACATTAGGGGACTGCCCAAGTGAAATAACACAAAGTTAATCCAAACACAAAGCAGAGAAAACCAGCAGCTTTTTTACTTTCGGGTTGTTCCAAAAGTAAAAAGCTGCTGGTTTTCTCTGCTTTGCATTTGGATTAACTTTGCATTATTTCAGGTTAAGTGCGACGTCGTGTGATAAACTTTGGGCATTTCTGGGTTTTCTTTGCTTTAAATCTTGTTTAACTCCTGTTTTCCATCTCGCTAGTGTGACAAACTCCTTGACAAAAGCAACTCTTTTCTCTCCGGTTCCCTTCCTACCTGTCTTGCACCTGGGCCCCCAGCTAAAATAACAAGACAGAGCAGCAACAGCACAACAACAAAACCGACCTGGGAGTCTTGCTTTGATCTGAAGTAGGCGAGAAGGATCAGTCTAGAAGGGGGCATCTACACTGTAGAAATAATCCACCTTGACACCTGTTTAACTGCCACGACTCCATCCTACAGAATCCTGGGGTTTGTTATTTTGGACCATGCGCCAGAATGATGTAGTGCTTTGAGCGTTGGACTAGGGCTCTGGAGATAAGGGTGCGATTCTCGGCTTGGCCATGAAAACCTGCTGGATGACCTTGGTCAAGTCACACCCTCTCAGCCTCAAAAACTCCATGGTAGGGCCACCTCAGGGCTGTCATTAGTCAGAAGCAGCTTGAAGGCACAGAACAACAACAACAACAACCACAATGAGGCATGGGCACTTTTTGGCAGAGGAGGCTGTAAATCCCTGGATTCCGTAGGAGGGAGCGACAGCCCTTGCGTTTGTGTCAAACTGCATTGTTTTCTAGCAGGTGGAGTTCCCCAGGGCTGCATCCACTTTGAACTGCCAGGACTCCTCTGCGCTGCGGAGTTCAGGGAAGGGCCGTTTTGTGAGGCCTCATGGAGCCTCCTCTGACCTTGTGAGAGAGCTCCCAGAGCATGGAACCCAAAGGGCAGTGAAAGCGGCGTCAAAGCGGGTTCTTTCTGCATGTGGATGCAGCCTAACCAAAGTCTGACCAGAGGAAGGAAAATATACGCAAGGATCTATTCTATGCAGTCACCCAGTCCCTGGTTTAGAGGCAGGCAGGGAGCCAGGTGGAGGGGGAGACCTTCAGCCCCTGGGAAGGGAGCTTGGGATGGGGGGCCAGGGCTTCGGGGCTCCCTCCCTGTCCCTGTCCCTGTCCCTAGCCATCTGGCTTCAGGGAAGAAGAAGAGGAGGCCGGCTCCCCCCCTCAGCCTCTCTCTGCCCGGAAGAGCCCCGCTCCTGCGCTGCGTTACATAAGGCTCCTGCTGCTGCTGCTGCTGCTGCTGAAAGTCCCCTCAACAAACCCCGGGAGAGACCCAGACCCTGGAGGGAGGGAAGGGGGTGACAGGGGGAGGAACCCCAACACACACAGACACGGGGGTAAGAAGGGGTCAGAGGGTGAGCATCATTCATACACACACACACACGGGAAAGAGGGTGCAAGTAGTCACACACACGCATAGACGGGAAAGAGGGTGTTCACACACAGGCACACTGGAAAGAGGAACTCACAGGCAGACGAAAACGGCAAAGAGGGCATTCCACACACACACACCCACGGGTAAGAGGGTGCAAGTGTTTCTACACACATATAAGGGGGGGAAGGTATTGGCACACAAACATACACACATACGGGAAAGAGCGTACTCACACCCAGAGGGGACAGAGTGTACTCAAACACCCCCCCACACACACACGGGAAAGAGGGTATTCGTGCACACACACACACACACACACACACTCACGTGTCAGAGGGTCCACATACTCATACACAGGCCCACGCGCGCACACACGGGAAAGAAGGTACAGAGAGAGCGAGAGAGACTATCCAGGAAAGAGGGTTATACACAGAGAGAGAGAGAGAGAGCGAGGCACACACAGAGGGGACTCAACCCCCCCCCCCACGGGAAAGAGGGTGGGCGTACAGAGAGAGAGAGAGAGAGAGAGAGAGAAGCCCCCTCTGAGAGCCAGAGAGAGGCCCACCACAGATAGATACCTTGCTGGAGGCCGGAGCCCTGCTGCTGCTGCTGCTGCTGCTGCTGCTGCCAGGGAAGCCGGGCGGGAGGCGGAGGCGAGCGGTGGCGGCGGCGCAAGGAGGAGGCAGGTGACAGCAGCAGCAGCAGCCAGAGGAAGAAGAGGAGGAGGAGGCAGCCCCAGGGCAGGCCGAGGGAAGGAGGAGCCCCCAGCATCCCAGCCTCCGGCCCCTGGAGTGGGCATCGCCGCAGACAGGCCAGGCAGCCCCCGGCTCTTTCCCCCAGCCAGCCAGCCAGCTCCTCCTCCCTTTCCCCCTCCTCCTGAGCCCCTGAGGAGGACAGGCCTTCCCTTCCCATCCCTTGCCTGACCCCCGCCCAAAGGACCCTCCTCCTCCTCCTCCCATTCGGGAGCCCTGCATATTGTTCTGTAAACAGAGGCTGGGGGCCATCTGTCCCGGGGGGGGCTTGGATTGAGAGTTCCTGCATGGCAGAAGGGGCTGGACTGGGTAGGGTCTCTCCAACTCTATGATGCTATGGCCCTCTCCCCCCTTTCCCCCTAAATGTCACACACACACCCCTCCAAAAAAGTGCTGGCTAGGGAAGACCCCCAGCCTTTCTGCACACTTACCTGGCCGCCGGTGAGGAGAAGAAAGTTCCATCAGGACTGCCTCAACTGCGCAATGCTGGGTGGATGATGGGTGCTTCAGTGGAGGAGGAGGAGGAGGCCTCTTCCCTGGCGGCTGAGCCACTGCAGTCCCGGCCGGGGAGCAGTCCAGACCTTCCTGGCTCCTTCCCTGGGTCTCTTTGGGGGAGAAAGACAGCATAAAAATGACTTTTTTTTTTCATTTTTTACTTATTTATAAATAAATTTATTATTTTTATTTATTTTATTATTGTTATTAATATTTATCTTACTATTATTTATTTTATTATTTATTATCGTTTATTTTATTGTTTAATTTATTATTATTATTTTATTGAGAAAACATTTATTATTTATTTTTATCCCGCCTTTCTCTCAAGTTGGGACCCAAGGCAGCTGACAATATACATATATATCACACACACTAAAACAACACTTTGAAAAACAATTAAAATATTCCAATTAAAACAGTAAAACGTTTTTAAAAATACAACATACACAATTTTATTATTTATTTATTTATTTATTTATTTTTATCCCGCCTTTTTTTGCAGGTCCTCAATTTTATGGTGCCTTCTCCTCCTCTGGCCACCTTGTCCTTGGAGGTTATTAAGCAGAGGCTGGAGGACCATCTATCACAGAGAGGACATGGATGCCAGCCTCCATCACCAAAGAACCACTCCTGGCCTAGGGAGACCAGGGTTTGAATCCCGGCTCGGCTATGGAAACCACTGGGTGACCTTGGGCAAATCACACTGTCTCAGCTTCAAAGGAAGGCCAGGGTAAACCCGCTCTGAGCAAATCTTACCAGGAAAACCCCATGATAGGTTCACCGCCTTAGGGTCTCCATAAGTTGGAAAGGACTTGAAGGCACCCAAGAACAGCAGCCTCCATCACTGTTGGTGGGGCTGGCTATCCCTCCTCTTTTTCCTTGGGGCAGAGACTCCTAGGCACCAAGAGGATGCCCCAGGAAGGAGGGATCCCCTACACACACACCCCTACACAACTGTTGTGTCTCTCTGCTGCAAAACCCAGCACTCCAAAGTTGTCAAGCTTGCCGGGCAGGTCTGTGGCAGTTTCCACAAAGAGAGCAGGAAGAAGGAGACTCATAGCAATACCAATAGGATTTACATTTCTATACTGCTTTCATAGTGAACTTAGCACTGTCTAAGCTGTTTACAGTGTGTAAGCCAATTGCCCCCAACAACCTGGATACTCATTTTACCGAACATTGAGAGGACAGAAGGCTGAGATAGCCTTGGAGCCCTGCAGGGACTGAACTCACAACCTTGTGGCTGTAATACCAGCCTTTAACCACTGCGCCACCAGGGCTCCTAGGGCAGAGTGAGAGAAAGAGAAAGAAAGAGAGGTGAAGAAGGGAGTCACATTAAAATAGTCACAAAGGCGCAGGACAGACCGTCCCAAAAGGGTGGCCTGCCGGTGGCCTAATGCCCTCTGGAGGGAAGCCGCAGCTGCCAAACTGTGTGGTTTCTCTCTGGAGGAAAAAGAACCCAGAAAAACCGGGTTCTTTTTGTGCCACAGGGCGGACGTCATGAGTGCACTAATGGTGCACTCATGATGTAAGTGATATGCAGTGCCGTATGGATGCCATATGGCACTTACGTCACAATGGTGGCACCCATGTACACAGGACACCGCCATTGTTATGCCACCATGCTGTGCTAGGGTTAGGAACTGTGCGGTTGCCGCGCGGTCCCTAACTCTAATATTGGCGGGAGTACAGTGCATTAGGGCGGTCTGTATCATGCCAAAGAAGCATTAACACACCACCATTTGCTTTCAGTATTGCAGTGACAATGCATTTCCTATATTGCTTTATTTGCACAATTGCATGTGATAATCATTCACACAATTACTCACCATTTTTGCTTTATTTGCAGGATGCTTTAAATGCTGATTAACTCCGATGATGATGCTGCAACAGAGGCAGAGAGGCAGTTGCTACAAGGCAGCTCAATCCCTGTGGTTGTTTTTGGCTGGAACCCAGAGGGTGGCTTTTGCTTTTGTTTTCCTTTCCTCTTTTGCCTAGCCAGCACTCGTGCCTTCTAACCAAGGGGCTGTTCATCTTTGTCCACTCCACAGCCCTGGCACGGCTCTTCAGCTTGTCTTCGGTGAGGTGACACAGCACCATTGCCATCCCGAGGCCACTCTCCCCAGTGGCCTTCCAGCAGACACTGCTTTGGGGTTTTACATTTGAATTGGTTAGCAGATTGCACCCTTGAACTTCCCTTAAAAAACAACAAAATGTTCAACTGGCCATGCATTGTGTGTCCTCAAGTCATTTCTGACTTATGGCAACCCTATAATGGTGTTCTCTAGGGCTGAGAGTGTGTGACCCACCCAAGGTCACCCAGTGGGTGTCCATGGACCAAGAGGGGTGCTGAACCCTGGTCTTGAGTAGTCCGGTGCTCAAATGGACTAGTTCTTGCCCTGGTGTGTGTTGTTGCTGTGTGGCTTCAAGTTGTTTCCAACGTATGGTGGCCCTAAGGCTAACATTTCATGGGGTTTTCTTGGCAAGTTTCTTCAGAGGGGATTTGCCATTGCCATCTTCTGAGGCTGAGAGTGTGTGACTTGCTCAAGATCACTCAGTTTCATGGCTGAGTGGGGATTCAAATCCTGTTCTTCAGAATTATTCTCCAACACTCAAACCACTACCATTCTGGCTCCTGATGTGTACATGAGCTAAAACAGAGCGCTTCAAAGTGGCGGTTCCTGTGCCATTGGCTATGCAGGTCCCTGCCAATGTTCCAGGGTGAAAAAACAAAACAATTGCAATTAGTAGGAAAAAATGTGGTGCTAGTACTTAGCACACTAGAAGAAAAAAGAACTGCTGGTCCCCCACATCCCAAGAAGTACTTAGTTAAAACCTATCACCCTGCCTTCTGAGTTGGCAGGAACTAAAGAAATAGCTCCTAAAGCCACTGTGATGTAGTGGTTTGAGTGTTGGACTTTGGAGACCAAGGATCGATTCCCTGCTCAGCTGTAAAATTCACAGGGTGACCTTGGGCACATCACATGCTCTCAGCCTCAGGGGAAGGCAATGGCAAACCCCTTCTGAAGAAACTTGCTAAGAAAATCCCATGATAGGTTCGCCTTAGAGTCTCCATAAGTCAGAAACAACTTGAAGGCACATAACAACAATCCAGAAGACAGTGAGAGCCAGCATGGTGTAGTGTTGGACTATAACTCTGGTAGACTGGGGTTTGAATCCCCACTCAGCCATGGAAACTGACTTGGTGACCTTGGGCAAGTCACACTCTCTCAGCTTCACAAGAAAGCAAAGGCAACCCCTCTCTGAACAAAGCCTGCCAAGAAGATCCAGTGATAGGGTCACTTTAAATTGAAATGACTTGAAGGTACACCACAGAAATCCAAAAGATTCTGTCTCCCCATGGGAGTCTGCCTGAATTTATAGATCTTGGGGGATAGGCATTTGTAGGCATGCTTGGCGAAGACACAGTGTAGAGAATCTCCCCAGTGGCTGCCCTAAAATTGTAAGATATCCTATAGAATGCTAGGTTGGTCCCCTGTCTGCTCTGTTTCCGCTGGCAGGCAAATCCCTTTCCCTTTACTCAGGCCTTTGAGGATTAACAGCCTGGTTCAGAAAGACATTTCATTGGGGTGTTGTCCTTTTATCAACATCATTACTATATTTAAACATCCTTTTAAAACAGCTTTAACTTAATGTTTATAACATGATGGCTTATTTAATTGTAATAAAGTTGACAAAACATCAGAGACATAACATATAAGAAATACAAATATTACAATATACATGGTAAATGAATGAAAATTGTTTATTAAGAAGTGTAATGTATATTTAAGGGGGGATTTGGTGTAAAGAAGAATAAGCTAGTGGTTACTTATTTTCAGGATGACACCAACAATGCCTTTGTTAATGTACTAAGGGGAGAGAGAGAGAAAGGGGGTTAAAATAATTTGGAAAATGGGAAATAAGGACATGATAGATGTTACAACTTTTTTTGTCTAGTTTTGAGTATGAAATATATAAAGATACAGATACAGATATAGATAAATTGTTTTTTAAATTTTTGTACTATCCGTTGTTTTAACTGTATTTTAACTCATGTTGAGTGCCTTCTTGGGTCTCATATCAAGAAAAGGAAGGATATAAAATAATTAACTAATTAGCAACTATTACTACTGTGAAGAATTAAAAGCAGAGAAGAATATGGTTCCCATGTTGCACAGTCAGAGAGGCTTCTTGTCACAGCACCTAGATGTAACCTCCCCACCTTGGGTCAACCTTTCTGTGCAGGCTGGAGATGCAACGTACTATCCCTGGCATCTCCTCTGAACAGGAATGGGTGCAGGAAGAGATTTTTAGAGAGAGTGGAAACACTATTGGGTAGTCTAGAAAGTAAATTACATTTCTATCCAATTTCCCTTCAATCAGGTTGTGTACAAAAGGTTCTTAGAAGTTGTCCCTTTCATGTATTGACCAGACCCACATCTTCACTGGCTGCCTATTTGCTTCCGGGCGCAATACAAGGTGTTGGTTATTACCTATAAAGCCCTAAATGGCTTGGGCCCAGGGTACTTGGAGGACCGCCTCTCTCCGTACAATCCGCCCCACACACTCAGATCAACCGGGAAGCAATTATTAAGAGTTCCGGAGGTCAGGTTAGTTACTACCACCAGGAGGGCCTTCTCTATCTCGGTCCCCAATCTCTGGAACTTGCTTCCCGATGAGCTCCGCTCGGCCACCTCACTGAACCAATTTAAGAAGGGGTTAAAAACACACCTCTTCGAGCAGGCATACCCCTGACTCCTGACTCCCTATGTGCTCCCCCCCCCTCGTCAGCACTGTTGAGCTGGCACGAGATGTGGTTTTATTGCTGTAGTTGGTGTTCTGATGTTTTATATGATGTTTTGTATTTTGATGGTTTTAGATTGTATTTGCACATGTTGTTAACTGCTTTGATTTTTAGAAAAGCGGTATATAAATAAAATTTTTATTTATTATTATTATTCTTAGCTTCAGCAAAATTGCTGCTTCCTATTTACGTTGTAGTGCCTGGGACCCTAAAAGCACCAGATCCTGTCTAATTTTGGAAGCTAAGGAGGGTCAGTCCTGATTAGTACTTGGATGAGAGATTGTATACCAGATGCTATAGGCTATATTTCAGAGGAACTGGGAAAACCTGTTTATGGAAACCCTATGAAATTCATGGTGTCATCATAAGTCAACGGATGACTTGAAGGCACACATACAGAGAGAAAGGTAGTTATGTTCAGGACAGCCAGCACAGTATAGTGGTTTGAGTGCTGAACTAAGACTCTGCATCACCAAGGTTTAAATCGTTGCTCAGCCATGGAAGTCCACCTTGGGCAAGTCACACTCTCTCAGCCTCAGAGGAAGGCAAGCATAAACCTCTTTAAAAAAAAGCCTTGCCAAGAAATTCTCACAACTCTAGGATCACTTTAGTGTTGCCATAAACTACTTAAAGGCACAACAAATTGATTTGACCTCATAGCTCTGGCCAAACTGAATACACACATAGAACAAGTTGCTGATTCCCTTCCCCAGTTTCTTACTTAAGAGCTGCTACTCCTAGCCCCCTGCCTAGCAACTTAAATTTCACAGAGGGCATATTTTTTGGCCGGAAGGACTCACAACATTTGATGTAGAAGCAGACTCCTCATCTTCCCCCAGTAAGAGGCTGTGGTGGTGGAGCCCTGCTTTTGGGATGCCTGAGCCACCCACAGTTATTTTCACTGTCCTCTGATATGTGTGTAGGAACACATCTCGCAACCAGAAATTCTGCTAAGGACATATTGCGAGTGCAGCCCCTACATGTGGATTAGGACCCTGGCATGTACTGAAGTTAGGCTATTTTTTAGGGGAGAAGTCTTCCCAGGGCAACTTACATTTTTGGGAAAAAAATGAACAATGTAGCATTTCAATAGAATATGGTTGTTTTCAAAAAGAGTGTTAAAAACCACAACCTGGGCCTAAACCTAGTCAAAACACTGGAATACAGCAGACTTAACACTTTACTGCTGCAGCACAGTCCTGGTTTTGATCCAAACCCTGCCATAGCTGGCCTCCTGTTGCAGCAGTAGGGGGAGAGCTCAAACACCCCTTTAGTGTTAACAGAAACTTTTATTTAAAAACAAATAGAAGGCATGGGTTGGGGATAGACCACAATACAGGAAGAAGGGATTAAAGCCCCTCTGCCCTCAAGGTCCCACTTGGCATTCATACTAGGTTGTTGTTGTTTTGTGCCTTCAAATTGTTTCTCAATTATGGTGACCCTAAGGCTAACCTATCAAGGGATTTTCTGAGGCTGAGCATACGTGACTTGCCCAAAGTCACCCAGTGGGTTTCCATGGCCAAGTGGGAATTTGAACGCTGGTGTCCACAGTCATATTCCAGTGCTCAAACCATTATGCCATGCTGGCTCCCTTCCTATTTACTGTATTTGCACATCTGCTAATTGCCTAAAAGGCCCTCCTCTCATTTGACCCTGAGCTACTCAAAAGGAAGACAAGGGCCAGGGGTTCTGCCAAAATCTTACTTATGCTTCATGGAAAGTGGCTGGAGTATAGGACAGAGTGTGACAGGCAGCCCTTGGAATCAGGTGCTGTGTTGGGTGGGATTTGGGGGGACTTCAAATTGTTTCTTATAACTCAAAAAGAATTTGCAAACTGTGTGATGAAGCAGATCAGGGCATCAGAACAACAAACAGTTTTAGTTTATCCAGTTAATTTTAGTTTATATGAGAAACAACAGCTTCCTATTGATAGAAAATCTATCCGTAATTTTCGGTTAATAAGGAAAACTATATTTTGTATTTTTTAAAATAAATATATTCTTAACTGTTCTGTAGTGGGAAAGATTGCTGTTTAAAAATTCTTGAAACTTTTATTTTTTGTCCCCAACAGAGCTTGTTGTGAGGGAACCTTGGACAGTTTTTGTCTTCTTTCTTTAGGGCTATATGCATGTTTATGGGACCACAAATAAGCACATCTGCTTTATACAGCTAATAACACAATCCTTTACATGGATATTCAGAGGCAATCCCCAATGGGAATTCAAAGGCTTTCATTGCCGGCATCCATATTTTTTGTGGGTTTTTTGGACTATGTGGCTGGGTTTTGGAAGAGTTTATTCCTGACGTTTCGTCAGCAGCTATGGCTGGCATCTTCAGAGAATAGTGGCATGGAAGTGAGTGGGGTATATATACTGTGTGACCCTTGGTTGAGAGGAAATGATTTACATGTTAATCTGTGTGTTGGTGTGTTGCTGAAAGTCAAGGCCTCTAGGTGTCTAATTAATTAATGATCCATTGTCTGTTGGGAAGCCCCTTTAACCCTGGGTGGTTTTTATTTGCATGGACGGGGTATTGTTCACAAACACCTGGACAACTTCAACAGGAAAAAGAAACCCTGAAAGTCAACAAAGTTTGGCTACCAGTCCTGAAAAACACCAAAATCGTTTTTCAGGACTGGTAGCCAAACTTTGTTGACTTTCAGGGTTTCTTTTTCCTGTTGAAGTTGTCCAGGTGTTTGTGGATTTCAATGGCTTCCCTGTGCATTCTGACCTGATAATTGTTGGCGTGGTTCAGAGTTTCAGTGTTTTCATGGCTGCTGGAGTTTATTGCATACTGTGCAGCTGTGGACAAGTCTACATAGGGACCACCAAACGCAGTGTGTAAATGCGAATCAAGGAACATGAGAGACACTGAAAACTGGGTCAGCCAGAAAAATCAGCAGTAGCAGAAAACATTATAAACCAACCTGGGCATAAAATGCTATTTGAAAACACTGAAATTCTGGACCATGCCAACAACTATCAGGTCAGAATTCACAGGGAAGCCATTGAAATCCACCAACATCTGGACAACCTCAACAAGAAAGAAGAAACCCTCAAAGTAAACAAAATTTGGCTACCAGTCCTGAAAAACACCAAAATCAAGACCCAGCAAGTGCAAATGAAAACCATCCAGGGTGAGGGGGTTTCCCTGCAGACCATGGATCACTAATTAAATAGACACCCTGAGGCCTTGCCATTCAACAACAGAACAATACACAGATTAACATGTAAATTACTTCCTCTCAACCAAGGGTTATACAGTATACAGTCCTTGTTAATGTCCTATCAACCTGGTTTGTCATGAGAGGGGGGCATTCATATGAATATGTACCACAAGCTGAATGGTGCCACTTCCAAGTCTCATGAGTGTTATTTAAGGGGAAAATAGGCATTTTCCCATACAACAATTACTCTGAAAATCTTGGCAGTTCTGATTTGCCCTTCTCTGGCCCCATTCCCACTTATGTTTAAACAGGTTTGGGATTCGCCTTTGCTCCATGTAGGTAAATTGTTTCCAAAAGATCTGTCGTTCTCACTATGAAAGCGGATCTTTTCATTATCCCCTTGTAATTGCTTCTTTTATGGAACAACTGTCATCCCCACTACTTTGCACTGCTTCAAAATGCATGTCAATTATCTGTGTGTCATAATGACATAAGTGGCAGCCCGGGCAGCCCAGCTTGGGAACTATAGATATTCTTTAAAATAACTTGATAGAAGATTCGATTCATTGGTTTTGCAACTACTTGCCTCACTGATTGCAAGTAGTTGCAAAATCAATGAATCAAATCTTCTGTCAATTTTTTTTAAATCATGCGCCCATAGGTCACACCACAAGCACAAAGGCAGTACTGTTGTGGGGGGGGGGAGTTGGATCTACCCCTCTGCCATTAGTCCCTCCCCTCCACAACGATGCAGTTCAGATCCGTCGTTCCCACTTGTCAAACATGTTCCATAATCGATTCTTTCCAAAATAACCACTAGAAAACTAATGTCTGGAAAAACCAGTTTTTTTTCTGTTTGCCTTGCTTTATCGCAACAGAAATCGATCAAAGTAGTATTGGAACCAGTTTCAAATGGGAACGACGATCATATAAATTGGTCAGCAATTCGCTTTAAATCATAGTGGGAACAAACCCTATGTATGTCTGAAACTTCTAAACTTTGTTATCAAATAGATTAATCTGTAAAATCCAACCATATATGGGGTTACAACCACAATGATATACACTGCCTTGGATCCCTTGTTGGGAGAAAAGTGGGATATAAATTCATTAAAATAATCATTTAACTATATGTGGCTGCAATGGAGAGAACTAATTGAACAGATCAGTTCCCAAGTCCATGAATTGGCAGTTTCAAAAACAGAAGAAACACTAAGATAATGTATATAAAAATATATAGCCTTTTATTTCATTACAAAATCAGCACTATTTAAATAAAAGATGCTTTAGTCTTCTTCTCTGGGATGTCCTTTTTCAGCTCCTCAAAGAGGAAGACCATTTTGCTTATCATTGAATCCAGCAATCCATAAACCTAGAAGCAAGAACCAATTCAAAGATACTTTTAGAATCAAAACAAAAGGCAACAACATCTCAGAAGGAAGGTACAGTACAAATAAACATTAATCTTTCTCAGACATACAATCAAATAAGCTTATGCATTTTCAAGTTTTGTGCATCCTGTACCAAACACCTCCAAGGCAGGCCTAGTAGTAAATGTAAGGTTGTTTTGTAATGCATAACAGATATCTACATTAAATGCTGACTGAAAGTCTGAACTTAATCCATTTTAGTCATAATAATGGCGGGGGGGGGGGGGGGATTTGCTGTGCCAAGGCTATAGCAAGGTTATGATGCCTGGCCTTTGGAGGCATGTAAATCTGTTTCATATGCTGGGCAATACAACAGCCATTAAACCCACTGGATGCCACAAAATGAAGCCAGAAGGGATCCCTTACTACTTTCGTGCAAACTCACCTGTTGATTAATTGTGTATGTTCTGCCAGTCAGGGCATATGCATTCTCACACCACAGCCACTGCACCCACACAAGGGGATAGATCTGGTTTCAGAATCAGATATCACTCACACAGTTGCACTGGAGTTAAAATTTTAAAACCCATTTACATGTACTTTGGTAGAAGAGTGCTAGAGCACAAATATGAACTGTTACAGAAGGCACTCCTATCAGTAAACAGTAGAAACCAATATGCAAAGGGAACTTGTAGCACCTTTGAGACTAACTGAGTGAAAGACAGTGTAGCATAACCTTTTGTAGACTTGGGGGCTGGAGAATCTGGAGCGGTGTGCAGCATCATGGCGCCCTGTATAGGGCTTTGGTCTACTTTATGTTTACTCCAGAATAAATCCTGTAATATAACTGACTTCCAAGTAAATACGTAGGAGTAAAGTTAACATCCTTCCTGTATATCTTCTATTTTATAGTCTTTTAATAGTTGTATTCTGTCTTTAGCCAAACCTTTTAGTGTATTAGTAACTAATACCTTTTAGTGTATTAGTGCCTCGTGATGGGGTGAGCTTCCATCACAAGTCCCAGCTTTGACCAACCTAGAAGTTTGAAAGCATACAAATGCAAGTAGATAAATAGGTACCACTTCAGCGGGAAGGTAAAAGCATTCGGTGTAGTCATGCTGGCCACATGACCACCAGAGCAGTCCTCAGACAACACTGGCTCTTCAGCTTAGAAATGGAGATGAGCACCGCCCTCTATAGTCGGTTACGACTAGACATTCATGTCAAAGAAACTTTACCTTTAAGACATTTAGCTTTCTCTTTCAGAGAGCTCTGGTGCCACAACAATCTACAATTCCCAGAATTCTATAGCACTGAGCCATGGCAGTTAACGTGGTGTCAAACTGGAATATTTCTGCAGTGTAGATGAAGCCATAGACAGAGTACTTCTGAGAATATGAACAAAGATGAAACGTGCTTTAAATCACTGCTATTCAAAGTGGTGGTGAATGGACTGGTGTCGATCCACAAGCCATCAGCTGCTGGTCCCTGGAGAGCTCCCAGGAAAGAAACAACTGTAGCCAATGGGGCAAATATGGAGCAGTATGTGGCATATTCACTAAAAAAAAAACATTACTGATCCCCTATGTCAGGTAGTTTTAAAAGCACTGCTTCAGGTGATATGCTGGCTATTTGCCGTAATACATAAAATGTAAATGTTTCAGGTGATATAAGGTGGGTTTATTTGTTTTTTTTGGCAAAGATTTCATTCTCTGGAGAGAGAAGACTGGTATCCAAACAGTGTAGGGCCCAAAAAGCACATCAAGCAATGTATTTCAGTCTTTTAACGGTCTATTGCAGTTGTGATCATCCTTTTATATATTCTACACTGCTGCTATTGTCCCCCTACATCAATTGCAAACTATGTCAAATCAAACATATCTTCAAACAATTCAATTTCATGATTGTATACTACTATCAGAAATAAACAAAGGTTTGGAACAATTATTGAAGAAGGTCAAGGAGGAAAGAACCAAGGTTGGGTTAATGCTGAACATCAAAACACAAAAATAATGACCGCAGAAGATCTAGAAGTCAACAAGAAGATTGAAATAGTCAAAGAATTCCCATATGTTGATTCAAATACTGATCAGAACAGAGATTGTAGTCAAGAAATCAGAAGATTAGGATTGGCAAGGGCAGCTATGAAAGAACGGACAAGATCATAAAGTATGAAGATACAGTGGTACCCCGGGTTACGAATTTAATTCGTTCCGCCGCCGCGTTCGTAACCCGAAATCCTTCGTAAGCTGAAAAAGCCATAGGCGCTAATAGCGGAAGCCGCGATTTCGTGCGAAAAAGCGCCGAAAAGCACCAAAAAATTTTTCGTAACCCGGAAATTTCGTAAGGCGGCGCATTCGTATCCCGGGGTACCACTGTATAACTCTGAATACTAAAGTGAGGATATTCCAAGCCACTGTATTCCCCATCACCAGGTATGGATGCAAGAGCTGGACAGTAAAAAAAGGCCGACAGGAAGAAAATCAATTTGATATGTGTTGGAGAAGAGTGCTGAGGATATCATGGACAACCAAGAAGAGAAACAAATGCGTTCTAGAATATATCAACCATGAAGTCTCTCTGGAAGCAAAGATGACTAAATTGAGGCTGTTGTACTTTGGCCACATCATGAGGAAAAATGAATCCTTAGAAAAATGATGCTAGGAAAAGCAGGAGGCAGCAGAAAGAGTGGAAGACTGCATGCAAGGTAGATAAACTCAGTCATGGAGAACACGGGCTTGAGCCTGCAGGCCCTGAGCACAGAGGTTGAGGATAGGGGGGGTCTTCGAGATGTCTTATCCACAGGGTCAACATGAGTCAAGGTCGACCCGAGGATAGCTAACAATAATGGTTAAAGAAACTACAGCCGGCCCTCGATATCTGCAGAGAATCTGTTCTGGACCTCCACCCCACAGATACCAAAATCCGCAGATGCTTAAGTCTTATTGCCTCCAATGGTGGTGCAGCCATGCTACCATTGGGGATGATGGGACTTCACCAGCCCTCATGCATCCATCCATGCATCCATCCTTCCTTCCTCCCACCCTCTCTCCCTCCTGGCTCTCACCTATGGCCGGCAGGTGGGCAGCAGGCACTACTGACACTCCCTCCTCCTCCTCCTGCCTCTTTCTCTTCCTCCTGTCCCTCCCGTCTCTTCCACCAGCCCTAGTCCTTCCTTCATCTCTCTCTCCTTTCCTTCTGGCTCTCACCAGTGGCGGCAGATGGGCTGGCTGCTGGCAGAAAGGGGCTGCCACCGCCACTGCTTCCTCTTCTTTCTGCCTCTTCCTCCTCCTCGTCTTTTTCCTCCTCCTCCCTGCCTTCATCTCTGTTGCCAGTGTCGCCTCAGAGCGGGCTTGCTGTCCGTGGATAGTTGAATCCGTGGATGGCAAGTCTGCAGATACCGAGGACAGACTGTACATTCTCTGTGTTTCTCTATTTGCTGTTCAAAAAGTTGAATTAACTAATCAGTCCATACTTTTATGGATATTAAAAAGGCAAAAACTACAGACAGTGAATGTGGCTGCTTTACATTTCCCCCTTGCAGTATACTGGCGGGAGGCAGAGCTTTACACTTAGGTCATGGAAGAGTAATGGAAAGGGTTTCGTTTAAAAAAATATAAACCAGGAAGAACTCGGTTTAGGCTAATCCATGACCTGTTGGCTAAAGAAGGAGCCCCCAGGACACTATATGTCTGACTGAAGTTTATGACATGATATCCTTTCTGCTGGCAGTCATGCCTGCTCCTGGAACCATCTCTCGAAATGTAAGTGATCAATTGTTGGAACCGCCAGACATCTAAATACCATAAGGATAAGACAAAATAAATTAGGCTGCAGTCCTATATGCAGTTTCCTTCCATAAGTTTTACTAATTCTATGGACCTTACCTCTGAGTTGGTATGTGTAGGTTCACTGCTAGAGATCTTTCTTTTTCTTTCTATTTCTGCTTTTTTAAAGTATTATTGTTCAAGATACTATTCTGGAACATATTGCTGAATTATCTTGGCTAGGGCAGGGGAGTTGTGGCCCTCCAGCTATTGCTGGTCTACATCTTTCATCCTAATCCTTGGCCTCTCTGCCATCACAAGAGAAAGCCATGCTAGAATAAGTATGCTCGTATTTGTGAAAGCAAACAAGTCTTTGAAGAATCAATCTAAAACTTGGAGAAGGACTCACTCCAGAGAAGTAGCATAGATTGTCCAAATGCATCAAGAAATCAGAAAGTACCCTTTTTGGCATACAATTCACAGAATCTCTCAGCCAGTTGTTTGTGGGATAGTAAAAAACATATCTTTCCCAATCTCTTGTCATGCCCTGCATGGAGGCTGAGGACTAAGAGGATGAGGACACAGACGAATCCAGCCCTGAGTCTGACCCAAGTTCTTCAGTGTCTGTGCTAGCAGGGAAGGCTGCAAACAACAACCAGGAACCTAGCCCTAGAGACTCCCGCCAGCTTGGGCAGTGAAGAGAACAAGGAGTCGAAGTTACCCAGGTCTTCTTTCTTTCTTTCTTTCTTTCTTTCTTTTATATTTTATTTTTATAATATGTACAAAAATATAAAAACATGCATCAACAAATGTTACAAAATACAAGAGATTATTTGGGGGGGGAAAATAACCAGCAAAGGTCAGAAAGGGAGGGCATGTGATATTCCCAATTTATGCAAAACGCCAAGCAATCAAAGAACAACCGCAGAAATGAGAGCAGGAGATAAAATCCTTGGAAGAATGCCAGAGAGTTGTCATAAGTTAACTGACATCTCTGGCGAAAGCACTCGCCTTGGACTCATAGTGTTGTCTGAATCTCTGGACCGGACTTTTGGAACTTTGCCTGATTACTCTGCCTTCTGCTACCCTGGACTCTTGTACTGCTTTGACTATTCTGCCTTCTAGAACACTGGACTCTGGATAGCCTTATACATTGTTTACTGGTTGCTCCGTTGCCTGCCAGTAAATTATTATTCTCTTGACTCCAGGATTCATTAGTTCCATTGCTATCAGCTGCTGGCAGGTTTCCCAGACACATCTGGATAAAACTTTTGCTATCATCTCACCATGTATGGCAAACTATAAAGGTAACACTTTACAATCATGCAATGAAAGCAATCACACAATAAAAAGGGGTGCAAAATGAGAAAACAGAAGAGTCATCTCCCACATCCATATAGTCAGAAGGAAGTCCCAACGGTTTTACTGGTACATACAAGATATAACCAGATTCAGAATTGCACTCAAAGTGCTAACTAAGAAGACAAAGGTGACAACTGTGGACATACTTACTTCAACATAAAGTTTCTCATGATATTTTTCCTGCACAACTGGATCCACTTGCTCACGGCGAAGATCCTGGACTTCTGGTTCGGCAGAATCCACAAAAAGGGAGATTGGTTCTTTTGTTTCCTTTGTGGAACTTCTTGCTTTTCTCTCTTCTTTTAGTTTCATCTTTCTGCTGTTTGGGCGTTCCTGCTCAAAAAACAGAAAGAAAGGCAAAGAGATGAGAACAAGTATTGAGGCAGGGTGTGTGTGTATATTTCTCATCAAATGAAAAGTGTCATTTTTGACCCCTTTTTTGAGGGGTGCCCTTTTAGTCCCACTTCCCTGATTTCGATTCCTTGAGGAAATCTCTTTTGAGGGGGGATCCCTATTGGTCTCCCTAGGATTCTAAGGGTTCCCTGAGGATCTCCCATGAGTCTGTGGGACTCCTGACCACTGGGCCCTCCTGAACCCCAAACAGGGCAACCATCTTTGTTGCACAAAACTTGGTTCTCAGGCTGGGATGTGACCCTTCTCTGAGCTCATTCTGGGACCACTGACCACTAGGAAGTTTTTGAAGTGGTCAGAGCTTCTCTGTGGGTGAGGTGATGATTTTAGCCTGACAAGCAGCAGCCATTTTTATTGAAACAACTTGTTTTTCAGGTTGAGGTGTCACACCTCTCTGAGCTGGTCTCAGCACTCCCAATGGTGAGGGATAAACTGCTGCTAGTCATGCTAAAATCATCACTATGCCATTGGGGAAAGCCAGACAGGCTCAGAATATGTTCCTAGCAGTCAGGGGTTCAAAGATGAGCTCAGGGAGGGGTCACAACCCAAGTTTTGTATATCAAAGATGGCTGCCCTCTTGTGGGATTTGAGGTTCAGGAGGATCCACAAGCTTATGGGAGGTCCTCAGGGAACCCCCTAGAGAATCAAACCAAAGGAGACTGAGAAGAGACCTCCCAAAAGGGATTCCCTCAAGGGACACCACAAAAGGGCACCGCTCAAAAATGGGGTAGGGCCACCTGTTACTTTTCATTTGACAAGAAATATGGCGCAATACTACCTACATATAACAGATACACAGTTTCATGCATCCATGTTGTGTGTCCAAAACTAACTGTCCTTTCAGCAAAGGTCAGATCAAAGAAGCTACTGATGCATATCCTGGGAATCTTCCAGATACCTTCCCTGAACTGGGCCTGTAATCTCCCAGGACTCATCTTCATGGAGGCCTAACCACATACCTCTTTTGAGGCCCTTCCTTTTTCTTTTGCAGCAGCCTTCTTATCTTCTTTTTGAACTTTCCGGTCCTCCTTCCCTGTCTTTACAGCCACTGGTTTTGTTTCAACTGCTCAGAAAAAAAGAACGGTGCCCTTATTTGAACCCTGTTTAATTCAAGTCTTACAAGTGTTCATTATTTTACTAATATCTCTGACCAGAAAAGCTCCTATTGGGCAGCAACAAATGCTGAATTTGGGGAGACGGGGAATAAACCTATCTTATAAGACCCAATAAGATTTGCCATTGACTCCACACCTGGATTAGGAAGGCTCTGTCTGGGGCATCTTCAGATTCTGTCATGCTCCACTCCTTTCCCAAGACAGAATTGGTCTGTTGAGCTGAAAACTTACCTAACTCCTCTGGCACAATTTCAATGTAAGTGTCCTTCTCAGGCATACCAAGCAGGGATCTGAGCATCAGAGAGCGGGTCACCAGACCATCAATTACTTCACACCACAACTGAAAACTGGTATAGGAAAGAAAACTGATTTTACTTCTGGACGGAAAAGAGGAGAGAGAGTGAGGCCACCTAGAACTTTTACTACCTGTCTGTTTCATGTTATTTCTCTATCCCCATAATCAAAGGCAGACTAAAACTAGGAGGAACTGTTTTGCTTCAAATATATTTAACAGATTCCTCAATATCCTTCTGCAGACAGGTGAAAATCTTTTTTATTCCAGCAGACCTTTGAGAATTGATTTTTTAAGGAAAACAGGCCTTCCAATAATGTACTGGACTTTTGTTGTTGTTACTACTGTTGAATGGTTTATGTTTTTAACTGTTTTTAATTTTTTTATAGTCTACTTGCTTTTTAACTTTAGTTGTTAAATGTAATAACTGCAACAATTCTAAACCTTTATCTCCAGAATTTCTGCTGTCTAAGCTAAACTAAAGTAAAACTGGGGGCAAACTGCCCTTTGACACAGGGGTAGTTTGCTTACTTGTCCCTGTGTTTAATTCATTCATTAATGAACGAAAGAGATATAGAATAATCAAAATTATTATGTAATTAGCCAGCACCTCCATGCTGAAAAGCTAATATGATGTCCTCCCATTAAGGTAATGTCTGTTAAAAAATAAAAACATGCACAATGAGCTATGTTTCTCTATGAATCCCTCTGTTTTTATGTCTCTTAATGTTTCAAGTCCTGCATTTTTTGCCTAAATTGCTCACTCTTACTGGATACCAATCCTTATTTTCTCATGTGAATTCAAGACACTGGGCATTTCTTTGGCTTCAGACTGATCTGGGGGCATGGTGTGCAGATGACACATGCCCCCCAGATTGACCGGAAGATGTGTCACGGCAGCCTATGGTGGCCTAAACCAAGCCACAAAAGGAGCAGAAAAAAAATGCTCCTTGTCAACAGTCCATTTTGGCAGCAGCTGACCTTGGATCTCGGAGTCCAGTCACCACAGTCCCGTTTCGCTCAAGGATCAATCAGGGCTGGAGTGGCCAGAGGCCACTCCAACCAGCCCGTCTGTTTGACCCCTTTAAAGAAGGAACAAAGGAATAGATTCTTCAGAGCAGTCATACTGGAGAGCAAGTACTGGTAGCTCCAGTGTACTGGAGTACTGTAGAGCAAGTACTCCAGAGCAAGTATTGGAGCTCCAGTGCTGATCTATGCCACAGGATCTTCTCAGGAAAATAAAGAAGAAGGGGAAACAAAATGCATGCTGTCCAGACCATCATAAGAGGAAGAGATAGGTAAAAACATAAAAATAAATAAAGGAGTTTCTAGGATAGCTTCCACAACTAGGACAAACCTAGCTCAATAGAGGTCAGAGTGTTGCATCGAGGTGTTCCTCCCAACTGAGCCATGAAATGCACTGGGTAACCTTGGGCTAGTCATTCTCTCAACCTGATCTAACTCATGAGGCTGTCATGAAGGTAAAATTGGGAGGAGAGGCATGTTGACCATCTCATCTTACTTATCACATGAAGGAGATCGGGATTTTATCCCGTGACTATCCTGGAAAAATTGCATAATTATGCATAACAATTTCACACAACGTTACACAAATACACTGTTAAAGTGGTCACAAAGAAACATTGGCGGTGTACAGACCGCTCCTTTGGGGTGGCCTGCACTCGCCCCTTTCCCCAATGGATCGGGGCCTGAGCTGCCACAGCAGCAGCCCCGGAGGCCTCAATCCGCCGCTTATCCTGGCCTTGGGGAAGCGGCAAAAGGCCGCTTCTTCGCAGCCTGGAAAGGGGTATCCTTGGGGCTTCATGCCCCAAAGACACCCCGACAGCAGCGGGGAGAGAGAGAAAGGGGCCGCTCGGCCTCTTTGTATTGCTGGTGCGGCTGTTTAAAGGCTGCGCCAGCAATATGCACAGCAGAAGCAGCTCCAAAATGGCAGAAAGCGCTCCACAAGCGCCCTTCAGCGGCGCCAAGATGTAACGGCCACACCGCGCCATTTGGACGTGACGCGGCTGTTATGTCAAAATGGTGGTGCCCGTGTGAAAAGAGATGCCCCAAGGCAACTCTAGTACGTACAGAGTACGTACAAAATGGCGCATCTGGACAGGGCCATTAATGCACATCTTTTTACTTTTGGGATTTCAGCAACAATACATTTTCGATATCACTTTATTTGCCCAATTGTGTGTGATAGTAATTCGTGCAATTACTCGCCATTTCCGCTTCATTTGTGGGACACTTTGAATGCGCTTTAATCTCTCTTTAATGCTGAAATCAGCCCTGGTATGATAAACTCCTAATAAATACCTTCTCTTCTCACTTGTGCTTGAAACCACCTCCTGGAGAACCACTTCCTGCATCTTCACTAGTCTACAGAGGATTGGTTTGGGTTCTCTAAGTGAGCCAAGATTTTTGCAGGAAAAGGTATGTTCTGTGCAGTATCAACAACATACCATATGTGGTACAAGAGTTCTGTCTGTGTTGTCAAAGGTGCCATACAAAGTTCCAGTACTGCTTTATTGATTTGAGCCAGGGCAGCTTCTCGCTCATCTTCATCAGGGATTGTCAGCACAGACTAATGAAACAGAAACTACAGTCAAAATCTACATCTAATCCAGAACCTCAAGTATTCCTTGCTTACCATATCTGCCAGAGATTATCATGAACTCCAGAATGGCGGCAGGCCTTGCCCCTCAACTCTATCAACAGCAATATTTGATGGAACTATCCACACCTTTCCCACTCCTTGCTCCCCTTTCCATGGGAAGCATAAAATATCAGAATAGAGAAACACATATCTACTGAACATGGGATCTCCTCTATTGTACCTGTCCACACCTATGCCATGCAAATAATGTATATAAAAAAGAGCAGCATGGTGTAGGGGTTTGAGAATTGAACTATGTCTCTGGAGAACAGGATTTGAATCCCTGTTCAGCCACATAAACCTACTGGGTGACTTTGGGCAAGTTATACTCAGAGGAAGGCAAAGGCAAATCCCCTCTGAACAAATCTTGCCAAGAAATCCCTTAAGGTCACCATAAATCAGAAATGACTGGAAGGCACACAATAACATGCACATACCTGATTTCAGTGCAGTTATGCAATTCTGGATTTGGGGGGGGGGAATCTCTGAAAGCTAGTTTGGAATTACATGTGCAGGCATCTTAAGAGGCCATGCTTGTGTGCACATATGCCAGTGCTTCAGTTATAGACACAATCTTGACATCCTTCTTTCAATCCACTTGCTGCCAGTACTAGAAAATTTGGATATGCTGCTCAGAGGATGACATGTGCTTAGAATTTTCCAGGGATACGAGCATACACACACCTGTTTGAAATCTGCAACAGAAAGATTCCACTCCACTCGATTCATGGGCTCTACTTGCTTTATCTCCTCCGCCTCAGATTCAGTCAAATGAGTTACATCCTCTTCTGTTACAGACCCCCCTGCTTTTGAAAAAGCTGGGGAGGGACTCTTCTGTGATTCAGTAGCACTCTTTGGTGGGGAGTCAATAGGAATGCTTTTCCTGTGTCCCTCATACACGTAGACCTCTACCACCTGAGGGGGATTCATGAGCTTGTTCCATAACTCATGGAGTTCCCTTACCACCTGGTGTTTATAGTAAAGCTGTAACAAGAGGAGGTAAGAAGGGACAGCAAAGAAGCATGAATCTCACATGTTACTATATATTTAATATACCTTTGAATAGATTCTAATCCACAGATCAAGAAACCACCCTTTGGATATCTTTTGGAAGCTCACCAATGTATATGTGAAAATCAACCCTCAAATTTGGCATAGGAGCTAGGTGAACACCAGCAAATGACAGCTCTGCCTATAAGAGACTATCTCATATCTATTGTCCCTTCAAATTGAGAACTTCTTTTTCTAGCTAGCTTGCTCAGGCAATGAGATTTCAGGTGTTTCAACAGATCAAAGTCACACAGTAGAGGTGGGCAAAACAAAGCCCTCCAAGTATTGATGGTCGGTCACTCTCAGCATCCCTCGGTGCTGGCTCAGTTGGTGAGGGTTGATGTGAGTTATACACCAACAACATATGGAGGGCTGCAACCTGCCCACCCCATCATCAAAGAATATGTTGTCAGATAGTGACTCATTTCTTGTCCCATTTGCCTCTAGTTATTAACAGTATGCTCAGCTTCAAAAATAGCTGGTCTCAAGGATGACCCTAAGCCCCACTCTCTGCATTTCGCTGACTAAGCCTACAACTCTATACACACTTACAAAGAAGTAAGTCCTACTAGACTCACTGGGATTGACACCTGCAGAGGCTTAGGAATTCTACAGCAAAATTCTGCCTTCCAAGGTATCATTTTGAAAATCAAATATTCTATCCTGTAGGAAGAGGATTGCAAGTCATGCATTTAGAGAAACTGACATTTGTATTAGTTCTAATCCAGTTTTGTTTTTATGAATATTGGTTCATGTAGCATCAGCCAGTGTCGTGTAGTGGTTTGAGTGATGGACTACAAGTCTGGAGAAAAGGGTTTGATTCCTTGTTCAGCCATAAAACTCACTGGGTGACCTTGGGCAAGCCACATGCTCTCAGCCTCAGGACAAGGCAATGGCAAACCTTCTCTGAACAAATCCTGCCAAGAAAACTCCGCAAGAGGGTCACCAAAAGTTGGAAATGACTTGAAGGTACACAACAACAACAACAACAACAACAGCAGCAGCAGCAATAGTATCAGCTAAAAACATATACTTCTAAATAAACATGCATAACATTGCACTGTTGACCTATTCAACATCTGTAGCTGTAGGGTATAGCAAATCAATGTAGAGCCATAACAGAGAAATTAAAAATTGTATCTTTTAAAAGGTGTGTTCTGAGGGGCTGAAGCCCAAAATACCAGCAGTCAAAGGTTTTCCATCCTTGTATTATATTTTTAGCTCAAGCAATATTAATGAAGAAGAGCAGATAATGCATATATTCAAGTCCACACACCCAGAGGAGAGTGAATCTCACATGTCTCTGACATGTCTTCCTAGCCCACAACAGGGGAGCCTTTCATCTTCCAGATGTTGAAGAGTTACTACTCTCATCCTTCTTCACTATTAGACAAGATAGCTAGTGTTCATGGAAACTGTAGGCCAGCAAACCTCTTGAGAGCCTATTAATTGCTACAAAGCTAGTTATAGCAACAATCTGGACATGAACAAGTATTCCTGTGATGAGGGATTTTTAACAGACTTGAAATAATGTGTACATGCCAAAGTAACACATTGTCCATTCTTTGGGAGAAATAATGAAAACAGATCTCATTTTGAAAGATCTCATTTCTTAATTTCCTGCATTGTCTTGCAACTCCATGAGATCCAGTATACAATTTTATATTAAATATATATTTTATTAAAATATAATTCTTTAAAGAAATAATTGCATGTAATCATGGTTTCTAGCTGTAAATAGACTGCACATCATCTGACTGAGCTTTTCAGGGCAAGTTATCAAATGGCATTTTCTGCTTTTTGACCATTTTAGCTGTCGTTTTCTTTGGGCTGAAGTGCTCAAAAGAACATTTGGGCCTGGGATACAGAAAACAGAAAATTGAATAAGAAATGTCATAGAATCATAGAATCATAGAATCATAGAGTTGTCACCTCTAAACTCAGGCAAAAGAAGGGAGCACTGAGGTGCTGAGTGTTCATTATCCAGTGATCAGGTGGCACCACCATGAAGTGTTCCATGGTTCTGCTAATCCATCCACCACATCCTCAGGCAAGTTTTTTGACACTATGGCCTCTAGTAACACTGGTCATTTACAGACAGCCAAAATAAAGCTGCTTCGAGTCACAGTGGAGGTATGGTGTTTCAATGATGCATGCGTCCTAAGAGTCCAGAAGCCACACCAAAGCCACAGACCAGTCCTTAGAGCTGGAGCGTGGCTTTGGTGCGACTTCTGGACTCTTAGGACGCATGCATCATTGAAACACCATACCTCCACTGTGACTCGAAGCAGCTTTATTTTGGCTGTCTGTAACAGGCCACTATAGTATCCTTTCATTTCAACAGACTAATGTTACCTCTGGATTCTTTCTCTGGAATAACTCCTCCTCTGTGACATATGCATCAAGAGGAGACCGTACTCGCTCTGGGGTATGGATTCGATCAAACAGGTCCTTCAGGTTCTCTTCCACAATGACAGCAGCTTCACGGGCTTGAAGTTCTTTCTAAGATTTCAAGAATGCCACAGGTGAGCTATGGAATCTAAATTCCTTTGTAAATATCAAGTAGCACATATTCATTCTACTTTTCTCTTCCTGGCAAAGTACATGAATAGGGAATTATGTGGCTCTGGCAATATGAAAGCTGGCTTTCCTGACCAGCAGGAGGAACAAGGTCTTCCTTGATCCTGGGAGGCTGAACACCATGAAAAGGGAAAAACTACCTTGACACCCCCCTCCCTCAAACTGGAAACACAATTCCCTGCTTTGTTCTGGCACGGTCAAATTCATTGTAATCTTCCCTCCTGTCTTTGGTGGTATATTATTATTATTATTATTATTATTATTATTATTATTATTATTAAACTCAAGGATATTATTTGAGGATACAATATTTATCTGAATAGGCAGATAAGAGTGAAATAAATAAATATTTGTAATGTATTTGAATTTTCAGTTTAGTTAACTATAGCTTCGAATATGTCACTTCCAATTTCTTTCTAGCAAAAGGGGCCAGCCTCCGATCTTTTAAAAAGACATAAGGATTTCTTTTGTGGAATGAAACCACTCAAGACACTGGTGCACAATTTCTCTTTTTTATTTTCAGGCCTGTTGTTTTTAGCTTCTGAGATTTTCCTAATCTCAGGCTACAAATCTGAATTGTTTTAACTGCCAAGGTTTCTCTCTAAGAGAATGTGGGAAGAATAATTCTGTGGGGGAGGAATTTTCTGTACCCTCCCAAAATTGAACCTATTTAAAACTGAATAGACAGGTGGTGAGACCATGATCTGAGAGAAAGAATATGAGTGGGAGAGAGAGAAAGAGAAAGAGAAAGAGAGAAAAAAAAGAGAGAGAGAATACACTACTATTGTTTTGCCAATCCCTGGCTTTTACAGGCTAAAGATGATCTGATCATCACATGCAACCATTATGTTTCTGTTCATTATGAGGCACAGCAAACTTTGAAAACTGTCTGTTCATATCCTTTTGATCATTTACAAATGCAACATAAACAGTATCTAACAATATTTGTTACATTCAAAAAGGACAAAGAACTTTCATGGCTGCCCTCCTACCTCTACTGTTTATCCTTACAAACTCCCCATGATGGGCAGGCTGAGTGTGTGTCGTGGGCTCCATGATGGAACAGAGAATTTCCTGGTCTTAAATTGACACTCTACCCACTGTCCAAAGTGGTGACCCATGGACTGGTGCTCTTCTGTGTTTTCCAGACAAGGAAAAAACAACAGTCATAGCCACTGGACACAAATATTGTACCAGTCCTTGGCACATTAGGGGGGGAAATTGCTGGTCCTTCAGATAGCCTGAGAAGTCTTTATGGATGACATAACTCCAGCAGAGCCATACTCCTGAATCTGTGTCTGTTTGTGCACACGACCATGGCAGGAAAGGTATTTTTATATATGTGTGTGTGTCTGCAACACATGCCAAATTTTGTTGTTGTGCAAACCCACTCCTCTTGCAGAGAGGTACAATCTCAGAGCTACACAAACATCCTAGATCCCATTCCCCTCCCCAAGTTGTTTAAAGCATAAAGTTCATAGCTTCTGCCCCAACATTTTATTACCTCCAACTCTTCCCTGATCCCAGATGATATATCTTCATATAGGGCTACTCCCCACAGAGTCACTTGCAACACAGCTCCTCCTAGTAATACAGGATGAGTACCAAACTCCCAGGACTCACTGAAGATACCTGCACTCATTGACTTGAAGATGAAGAAAAACCTCTTGGTTTCTCCAGGTAAAATAATCCCTATGGGGAACAGAAGGAACATACTGTATTGGAAAGGAAAGCCTTCAGGGGCTTTCCCTGGTAGAATGATTCCATTGGAGGTGACTTCACATGTTATTTTTATTTTTTATGCATGTATTACCATATTTTAGTTTCAACTTTACTTCCCATTTGTTGACATATAAGAAGGATGTTATCAGGGCTCTGGCAAGGGTGAAACATCTATGTGGTATGCAGGAGCTTCATGCAGGGGCTTGTACTATGTTCATATCTCCCTATGGTGTGACTGTGTAGAGCAAAGGCCGAGTAGGCTACAGGTCTGTCAGGCCTTTATTATTTTTTTAAAAAATTAGGACCAACTAGAACCAGATACCTAGCACTAAAGATGTGAGTGCCTCTGACCATGTACTAACCTAGGAATTGATAAGCAGCACCAGACCTGAGCTCACAATCCTTTTAGACAAAAACCCACTCCTAGACACCTGAAGCTTTCTTTATTTTGGCAGGCTCAATTAGGTGAAAAAACCATTTAGTGATTCCTACTATTAAGCCATTAGGAGTGTAAACTCTTATCAATATAATGTAAATCAGAGATCTACCAATGGATCCTGGCTGCCCTCAATGTAAAGGAGGTGGCAAACATGAATCTGTGCTTATGTAGGCCTAAATACACTAAAGACATTAGATGCCGTCTGATCTTGGAAGCTAGGCTGGGTCAGCTCTGGTCAGTTACTCAATTGCTTATTGTATTTGACTAAAAGCCATTACAAAACAACAACAACAACAACACACACACACACACAGTAAAATCCGGTAAAATAATACATAACATACATACATATATGTACATGTTTTACTGGAAAGATGTACTATAATTCTGAACCTAACCAGAGAAGTAAAAGATAAAGTGCATCCCTCATTAACCCACTATCCACATGCGATGTGAGAGAATGGTCAGTATTAACATTAGAGGTTGCTTCCACCCAGAGATATAGGTGTTCCCCAGATTCTGGTACACAGGGAACAGGAAGAATCGTCCCCATATGCCTAGTTTCTCTGCTTTCTGGTTGTTTGATGAAGAGGGTGGGGCTGTTCTCAGGGAGAATAATGCTTTAAGCTTGCCATTATCCCAGCGATCCTACTGAAAATCAAGAGGATGTGAACAAAGTTAAAGTAATTTGGGAAAGTGCCAACAAATGTCAAGCACAGCCCCGAGAGCTGCAAATGTTGCCCATTCCTGATACAAAACATCTTTACACAACTGAACTGCTTGTAGAGCTAAAGCCCATTTTTAAAGTTGAGGAGTTACACCTCTTAGAGGATGCAAATGTATCTTGTAGCACCTTTAAGACTAGCTGAGAGCTCTGTCTCAAAGGTGCCACAAGATTCCTTTTCACAGTGATCCAGACTAACATGGCTATGTCTTTGAATTCTCCCTTAAAGGTGCTATTGCCCAGTTTTATCAGGAGGTATGAGCTCTGGTTAACACTTTTATCGGGAGGTTGGATGGGAGACTGCCAATGAATACCAGGTGCTGTAGGCTATGTTTCAGAGGAAGGTAATGACAAAAACCACCTTTGAGTATTCTTTGCCTAAGAAAATCCTATGAAATCCATAGTCTGATGGGCAACTAGAAGGCATGCACACACATACACACAGTGGAGTGGTCATTTAGCCCCTACATGTCCCCACTCCATTTTGGAGGGAGGACAAATTGGCCAATTAAACATCCAGAAACCATTAGGAAGCATGACTGATTTGAGAGCATTTTGCCTCCAGTCTGTTTTAGGCTGAGGAGGCTGTTTTGTTTTCTTCCCAAAAATTGGGAGTAATCAGAAAAGGGGAAGGCAACAAAGGAGAGACTATAGAAGCCACCTCCTCATTCTGGAGTTCATTTTCCTTAGTTCTGCTGTTGTCTTGTGAGGCTTTATGTTAATTTCACTAACATCTCTTTATCAATGTATGAATTGACTTTTCAGATACATCCAGCTAATTCCAAATTATTGACATTATGTTCCAGGCAAAAGTGATCAGGATACTAAATGTTTGGTTGAAATGCATCAGGGCAGCTTTATTATTGTGGTCTGATCTTTTTCATTTGTACCCCAGTACCCTTTTGCCCTAATTCTAGACAACAAAGATCTGATCCTTTGCCTCAAAGGACTTGTTCAAGGTATCTGAGAATTACCAGGAGGGCCTAAAGAAGAACTTGTCTACTTTAAGGGAGCCATTATGTTTTATTCAGCCTGCTAAGATTACATATCTTGTGCAGATTTGTATTGTATATGAAGCCATCAATGCTGACTGTAAAAACAAACGCACAAATACATTACATACCTGACCTGGTGTTAAAGTAAAAATTCTGTGCCTTTTTCCTCTTTTTCTCCTGAAAAGTAAATGGATGAGGTAGCCTTCGCCAATCATACCAGATGGCTGCAGTGCCATCATTGCTTACTGTGAGGAGAGATTCAGCTTTCTCCCCTACCAGAATTTCAAAGGTGACCCGGGCAGCAATGCCAACTTCTTCCTATTGGAATGGAAGAAAATGATACAAGGGTGCATGTGGTGGTCAATTTTTAACATGGAACATGTGATCCTACACCAACCCAGGGCCAAAGAAATAAATGTTATCTTCCTGATTCCATCAAATCGCCTTTGACAGGGGCTGCATATAATGCAATTCGGCACTACTTTAACTGCCATGGCTACAGAATCCTGTAGTTTGTAGTTACAGTGGTGCCTCGGGATACGAAATGATCGGGTTACGAAATTTCCGGGATACGAAAAAGTTGGATTGGCAAAAACTGTTTCGGGTTACGAAATATTTTTCGGGTTACGAAATTCATTTCGGCGCGAAATTCAAATGCTGCAAAGTGCAGCTATAGGCTTTCCAGTGCTAACGGAAAAGTGTTTCGGGTTACGAAATTTTCGGGTTACGAAAGGAATGGCGGAACGAATTAATTTCGTAACCCGAGGCACCACTGTATTTGAGGCATCAGCATCCTTTGGCAGAAAAAGCTTGTAAAACTATAAATCCCAAGATTCAACAGGATGGACCTAAAGCATCTAAAGTTGTGTCAGACTGCATTATTTCTACAGTGTAGATGCACCCTGGGAAAAACCCAGAAACTAAGGGTGCAGGGTGTATTAAAAATCAGTTTACCGTCTGAGTTGTTGTGTTGATCCAGCGAGCTGGCTGTCCACAAAATTTCAGTGAAGGGCCCAATATCGGTTCTGAAAATACATCTGGATAGTCTTCTAATGGGTCCCTATCAACCAAAGCAAAAACAAATACTGCTCAACTCTTCCTGTGCCCAGTGATCACTCTAATGCCTCAGAAGGGTTACTAGAGGAAAAACTGGACAGGACTCCAGCACCTTTAATGGCTATGCAGAAAAAGGAATTTCAGCAAGTGTGGTTTGTAGGCTGGCCATGTGACAAGCAATACCAGCTGAAATTACCTCTTCTATACAACCATGAAAAGTATAGGAGCCCCTACAGTTTTCACTCTGGCAACCATGCCACTCAGCCATCCAGCATAAAGTTGCTTTTACTTACATTTTCAAATACTGGTGGGGAAGAAGGCACATGAAAATGGAGAGGTGTTATTCACATGGAATAACTGAGTGGAGTGGGGAGTTTGTGTAACTACTTACCACTCACAGAATAACCTACAACTACTACACCTTTTCATTCAACAGTTGTAACACAGGCTTTAAAAGCCTTTATTTCTCTTGTAATTCTTGTTTGTTCCAGTCTATGCTACTGCTTATTACTTACGCAATTTTTCTTTCATCAACAAACTCTTTATCTTCACAGAGTGAAAAGCTCTTTGCTGACACGCTAGTGAAAGGTCGATTTCTGCCTATGACCTCCAGGCCATCTAGGTCCTTCATTCAATGAGGAAGAAAATAAGAAAATACTGTGTTTTCATTAGTTTTTCTTTTTGTTCTTAAAGCAAATCAGCTAAAAAAAAGATTAGACAGAATTTATATTATAGTTAGTTATGAATCAAAATAAAAACTATACCAAAGTTCTGCTTTGTATAGTTTTGCACCTTCAAAAGAATATCACATACCGGATTATAAAAATCCAGTTCTTCTAAGATCTCTTTTAACTCATTTCGCCGATGCTTTAGAAAGAGACTATCTTCCCAGGCATGATGGAAAGCTTGGTATTTTGGAGGTCTGGTACCTGTAAGAATTAAGGATGCATGAGGCATAAGTTCAGTTTACATTTCATTACAAATTTACCAGATTTTCACTTCCCAAACCTAGATACAAACTGGAATGCAGTACTCTCTAGAAATTCACACATTTCTAAACAGTCAGACCACATACAAAAGATGTGCAGAAAAATATGCATATTTTCCATAAAATGAGTGCAAAAGTTTATATTTGTGGAAACACACACACAGAATATTTATTAATCAAGAAAAAATACTAGGAAAATATGCAGACTTAAAGAAAAAAGAATGCAACCTGGATTTGGGTGCAGACCCAGCACTGGAAAAAAGGAGAACCTGGCCAAAATCACTCTTGATAAAATCACTTACACTAAAAAGGAATGCCAAATGTGACCTACATGTGTATACACATCTTGTAACTTTACTCACTTCTTGATAAACTTCTTGATAAACAGTATCCTTGTTGATGTCACATTGCAAGCTTAGGTCTGGCAGTTTCCAAGTTACCTAAACTGACCTTAACAGAAGTCAATATTCCCAAGAAGCTTTGTGGCACGCCCTCATTTTTCAGGGTCTCTCCCTCTCCCCACTGTTTCAAAAGAAGCTGAGATTACACAAAATGTGAATAAGAAATCAATGTGTACTTATATTCTAGCACTTATATGTAAAATGCTAGAATAATTTCTTCCACAAAATCTCAATAGTCATGTTTCACTTTCCAGGACAAAGCACAACTGATTTCCCCCTCAGCATCATAGGAAATACCTTTCACCCCCTCAGACTCATTTGTGACCCCAGCAAGCTTTGCTATGCCTTCCCCTACAGTATACAGTACAACTCCCACATCTGAAGAGTATGTGATGCATGTTGTATTTAGACAAACACAAACATCTTGCCACAGTAACATAGATATTAAGGAATGACTGGATGATAATGATCTTTGATTTGCTCTTCTAGGCTAGGGTGTGAAACAGACAGGCCAAATAAAGCAGCTTCCACCCACTTTGAAGGCATGGCATTTAGATGACACATCCCCAAAGCAGACGGAAACCAGATTGAAGCCATGCTTTGATGGAGGATCACAGGTGCAAATGTATGGCTGGCCAAAGGGGTGGCCATCCAATATGATGGCATCTATTATTTCTTAGATTGTACGCCACAGGCAGGTTTACTCTTATATATTTATTGTTTTATGTACAGCGCTGTGCAAATCTACAGCGCTATATAAATAAATAATAATAATCTAGGCAGCAAGCAATCACAGGCAGTATGTTTGTGCGACAGTGCACTTACATAGCAGAGATGCAACAAAAAAATTACCGAGCAGGATGGCTTGACATTGCACTGTGCAGTCGAGCCATGCACATTCAGACCACCTTGGGAGCAGCTGGTGTGGACAGTGGGGTGTTGACCCGCTTCCAGAAACTGCAGGTTCCAACTGCTTTTTCTTGCCTGTCTGTTCCTTCCCAAAATGGAAAAACATTTAGGGTAACACGAATGTATATCTTTGTTTTGGGCACAGACTCTTGTGGATGAGTGGTACAGAAATAAATGAATGTTAATGTTGCTTCTTGGTTGTTTTGCTCTATGTTGGTGGTCCAGTATACAATCTGCCCTTTTTATACACTGATTTTTTATACACAGATTCAAGCATCCACAGTTTGAAAATGTTCAAAAAAAGTATATATTTCAAATATCAAACTTTGATTTTCCATTTTTATAAGGGACACCATTTTGCTATGTCATTATATTTAATGGGACTTGAGCATACACAGGATCTTGGAACCAAACCCCAGCATATAACAAGGGTCCACTGTACATACTTGCTTAACTTGGTTTGATACTGGGAAACTGGAATTAAATACATTTAGGATTACTAGGGGCAAATGTCCGAAAGGACTCCCTGACCTGTTCTGCCCCAGAGCCACTCCACTACCTATTTCCGAGCCTAAGAACAGACAGTGCTATGCTATGATGCCTTGACACTGCCAAATACATTCTGCTCACACAAGCTTCTTCCCATGTTTAACAAATAAGAAGAGATTTCTCCCCAGTAGATTCATCCTCAGCATATTCCATTTATAGGCTACCTCATGCTTGTGATTCCTCACCCATCTCCATCCAGATGCTGCGAGGTTTCCCAACATGAGTGACTTCTTCTGGGAAGCCACGTTCAGTCTGACCCAGTGTTACTGCCAGGCCAGTGAGCTCATCACCCATGTATACAGGCTCAGTCCAGAATTCATGTCCGCTATAGCCCTGGTAGTAAAGAAAAAAATGTCACATAGTTAAAACCTAGTTGTGTGAAATGCAAGACTAAGCATACAGACTAAAATTGCATGGAGCTGGCAGTGAAGCAAGGAACAGAAACAAAATATGAAAAAATGATTCAGAATTTTGCAGAGCAATTCCATTAAGAATGCATCCTCTCTACTGCAACTAATTACCATCCCACATATCGTAGTTTTACATCTACTTAGTACTCTAGTTTTTAAATAGTTTAAATGTTCAAAGCAAAGTGTCTTATAAATTTTTTAAAAAGTAATCAAGGCCCGGTACAGATGGGCCTTTAAAGCACCCTCGTCACGTGCGAGGGTTGCCTGGTGGGCAGAGTGCCCACACGCCCTGCAACCCTCACGTGTCACAAGGGCATAACAATGGTGGCGCCCTGTTTACATGGGCGTCGCCATTGTTACGTAAGTGCTGCGCAGTGTCTGTGCGGCGCCACGTGGCACTTACGTAACAAGTGCGCCACTGGCAAACTCATTATACTGCCGCCACAGCAGAAAAAGAACCCACTTTTTGTGTGTTCTTTTTCCGCTGGCGGGAAGCTGCGCCATTTGGTGGCTGAGGCTTCCCTCCGACGGAAAAATAGGCACCGGCAGGCTGCCCTTTTGGGGCGGTCTGTACTGTGCCTAAAATCATGTAGGTTATATTATAATTGTGTCAGTCCTCTGACAGAGTTCCTTCCATCAATTGGAGTTCATGAACCTTCAAAGATCTTAAGCCTTCACAACTGCCAGTATTCCTGTTCTGAAGATGAGGAGCTAAAAAAAATGGGTATTAATTTTATTTGATTTATATCCTGCTTTTCTCCTGAATGGTACTCAAAGCAGCTTACAATATAAATTAAAACAGAACATCTAAAATATTATGGAGTGCCAATGTTTTAAAATCTTAGTGCACAACCCTCCTCAATCTATGTTCCACATATAGAGGCTCCAGACATTAAGCTGCGCTTTCTTTTAATAGTTTCTTTATTCAAGGGATAAAAGGATGTTTAACAATTTAATTAAACAGTTGTATTTGTTTAACTAGCTTTTCTTTAAAAAACGCCTCTCCCAAGGCAACCTAGGTTTACAGCAAATGCTATATTAAGGTCCATATTTGCAATCATCTTCCATCATAGCTCCGAAAACAGAGCTAGAAAAGTAACTTTTTGGATTACAACTCTGAGAATCCCACCAACATCATACCTAGTGGTGGTTCCTGGACCCTACTGGTCTCCAACCCATCAACTGCCTGTCCTGGAGAATTCCAAGACATAAACAATACATCCAATGGGCACAAATATAGTGCCAGTTCCATCCTACATCAGCTAGCCTAAGAAGCACTGCCATAAGGGACTAGATGACCCAATACGCTATAAGTAGCATTGCTCACATAGTTAAAGTCATTATGATGATCTTCTTAGTGGACTGAGGAACTGACAATGCTGTTGTTCTTGTTGTTGTTAACTGCCCTCGAGTCCACCCCAACTCATGGCGGACCTGTGGATAAGACATCTCCAAGACCCCTGTCTATTGCTTTGCTTAGGTCCTATAATTTCAGAATTGGACCTCCCTGATTGAGTCTAGCCATGTGGCATGCAATCTTCCTCCTTTTCTACTACCCTTCACCTTTCCCAGCATTATTGACTTTTCTAACAAGTCTTGTCTTCTCATGATGTGGCCAAAGTACAACAGCATCAATCTTGACTTCCAAGAGAGAGTTCAGGTTCATCTTGAGTCGGATCTATCGGGGCTGCTTCAAAGGATAGAGCTTTCCTTCCCTGCATCATCAGCCATCTCTCCTTCCATCACTCTCAGCAGCTGGGACTTGAGCAAAGGCTTCCAATCCCACCCCTTCCTTCTCTATTAAATCCCTTGTGCCTTGTGATACTAGGACTATTACCAAGTACAGTTGGCTATTATATTGCTACTTTTGTCATTATTATAATTTCTTCTTTTGATTATCGCTTACTAAATCCTTTCCTCCCATGGCTCCACGCATCTCTCCTAACTTGACTCCTATTCGACCTCTTCCTATCTCCCAGCTTCCATTCTCTGTTCACTCTGGAACTGTCGCTCTGTTGCTCCGAAAGCGACTGCTGTCCATGATCTTTCCTCTCTAGATCATTAACCTTCTCGCTCTTACTGAAACCTGGCTCCCGGCCCATGATACTGCCACCTCCGCTGCCCTTTCTTTTGGCGGTCTCTCATTCACTCACACAAGCCGCCCTGAGGGTCGAGGAGGAGGGTCGGTATACTATTGTCCATTCCTCCAATTCAAGTTCTCTCTTTCCCCCAGCTATTGTTTCTCTTCATTCGAGTTCACTGTATTCGACTCTTTTTTCCTTTACAGCTCCGGTTGTGTCATCTATCGGCCTCTGGTTCTGCTACCAATTCCTATCTGACTTTGAATCTTGGCTGACGTTTTTTTCTTCTGATATAGTCCCTTCTCTAATCCTAGGTGACTTTAATTTACTTGACAATCCCAACTCCTTCTTCATCTCGCCTTAGATCCCTGTTTGCTTCTTTGGCCTTCAGCCTCATTCTAACTCCCCACCCATTCCTCTGGTCACTGTCTCGACCTAATCTTGCTGCTAAGTGTGTCATTTCCGACTACCTGGCATCTGATTTTCCATGTCTGACCATCATTTAATTCTTTTACTCTTACTTATATCCCCACTCTCGTCGTACTGTCCAGCGCCATTTCCGCGACCTTCAGTCTGTTAACTCTGACCATCTCAGTCAGACTTTGAATTCATCTCTCTCTTCTCTTGATCCGGGGACTCTGCTGATTCAGCAATGTCTTATTTAATTCCACCTTTCTTCAACTCTTGACAGCTTTGCTCCTGTATCTGTACGTGTGTCTTCCCCCATGACTAGGCCTCAGCCCTGGCTCACTCCCACTATCAGGTACCTCCGGTCCTGCTCTCGAGCGGCTGAACGTCTTTGGAAAAAGTCTGGGAACCGGCCGATTTCATTCATTATAAATTCATCCTTTTATCTTTTCACGCGCTCTGTCTATGGCCAAACAGAATATTTTAAATCACTGATCTGCGCTAATGAGAGGCGCCCGCACGTTTGTTCTCCTGCTTCAATACATACTCAAACCTCCTCTCCCCCTGTCTTCTCATCTTTTTCCCCCACTGACTTCGCCAACTACTTCATCACACAAAGTCACTACTATTGATCTGAAATAGTTCCTCCGACTTGCCCTACCACTAACCTCCTGGTACCTTCTACTAATAAAACTCTCTGTGTTTCCCCCTGTTTCTCTGGATGAACTCCTCTAAGCTGCTAAATTCTTCCCAACTACTACCTGTTCTCTTGATCCTATTCCCTCCCGTTCTCTAATTATAGCCCCTCTCGTCTGCACTGCTCCTTATATCTTTAATCTCTCTTCTCTTTGGGTCCTCTTCTGACTTCAAACATGCTCTCGTTTCCCCATTCTGAAGAAACCCTCTCTCGACCCCTCTTCTTTGTCTAGCTATCGTCCAATTTCTCTTCTTCCTTTTCTTTCTAAGGTCTCTAGTAGAACGGGTCGTTTATTTCGCTGTATTAAGTTTCTTGAAAACCAACTCCATCCTGGACCCTTTCCAATCTGGTTTCCGCCCACGGCACTCTACAGAGACGGCCCTCACAAGATCTCAAATGATCTCTTGTGGCCAGGCAAACGGCCTCTATCTCATTTCATTCTTTCTCGATTTGTCTGCAGCCTTTGACACTGTTGATCACTGTTCCTTGTCGATTTACTTTCTGACCTTGGGTTTGCCGACCTGCTCTCGACTGGTTTTTAAATCTTACTTGTCAGATGATCTTTTGCAGTGGTCACGGGTGGTCAGACTTCACTCCTGTTCCGCTATCTGTTGGGTTCCCAGGGCTCTGTCTTGGGTCCCCTTCTGTTCTCTCTATATACCTGTCCCTAGGTAAACTCATCAGTTCTTTGGTTTCTCCTATCACTGTACGCTGACGACACTCGCAGCTGTATACTCTCCACCCCTGACCTTTCGACGGGGACTTGAAACAGCAAGTTTCTTCTTGTCTGACTGCCATCTCTCAGTGGAAGCGGCTTCGGCGCTTGAAGCTCAACCTGTCTAAGACTGAGCTTCTCGTCTTCCACCTAAACCACCCTTCATTATTCCTTTTCTGTTTCTGTCGACGACACTTCTATTCAACCGGTTCATCAAGCCCGCAGTCTTGGCTTCATTTTTGACTCTTCTCTGTCATTTATTCCCCAGATCCAGGCCACCGCAAAGACTGTAGATTCTTTCTCCACCAATTGCCAAGACCGTCCATTCCTCTCAATCTTACTGCCAAGACTCTAGTCCATGCCCTAGTGGTTTCGCGACTGTATTGTCACATCCTTCTAACAGGGCTTCCTCTTCACCACCTCCCATCCTTTAATATCTGTCCAGTATTCAGCTGCCCGTATTGTCACATCCGCTCGCCGCTTTGACCATGTTTCTCTCTTTTATCCTCCCTTCATTGGCCCCCTTCCCCTTTCGCATCCAGTACAGCTTTTGTTTACTGACTTTCAAAGCCCTCATGGGTTGGCCCCTCCTTACTTATCTGACCTTCTTTCTCCTTACATTCCTACTCGCACCCTACGCTCTGGTAGTCAGGGTCTCCTGTCACAATGTAGGACTACCACTGCCCCCTCCCCGAATTCGTCCCTTCTCGCTGTTGCCCCTTACTCCGGGAACCTTCTTCCCCCACAATGCCACCTCATCACTTCTCTGCCCAGTTTCAAAACTGAATAAAGACTATATTGTTTAGAGAAGCATTCCCAGAGGTGAGACCCTCTGACCCAGGAAGCCCTTCTAACCATCCATCAAGAAGCCAAGCCCTTCCTCCAGTCCATCTGCCTTGGTCCAGGCTCGGAGGTGGAAAAGATCTGCTGGACCTGATCCTATTCCCCACCACCACTCCCTCTCTTTGTGTCGTGCTTCTTAGATTGTAAGCCTGAGGGCAGGGAACCGTCTGACTAAAAAATGATGTACAGCGATGTGTAAACTTACAGCGCTTTATAAATAAGGTTAATAAAATAATCGTTTAGAGTCCTTGGCTTCTCTTTTTGGCTGGTATCCTTAGCATTCTTCTCCAGCACTACATCTCAAATGAATTGATTTTTCTTCTTATCAGCTTTTCCCACTGTCCAACTCTTGCATCCATACATGGTGATGGGAAATACAATGGCTTGCATGATTCTAACTTTAGTGCTTAATTGTATATCTTTACTCTTTAGGATCTTGTCTAGTTCTTTATAGCTGCCCTTCTCATTCATAATTTTGTTCTCATTTCTTGACTGCAGACACCATTCTGATCAGTGTTTCATCCTAGGTACAGGAAATCTTTTAACTATTTCCAATGTTCTCATCTTCTAGGTTGAATTTATGTATTTCTTCTGTAGCCATTATTTTTGTTATGTTCAGCATTAAGTCTGACTTTGCACTTTCTTCTTTGACCTTCCTTTGTTCCAAGTGTGTGGTATTTTCTGCTAATAATATGGTGTTGTCCACACATCTAAGATTCAAAGATATAGCCATGTCAGTCTGTAGAATCAGTATTAGAGATAACTTGTAGCACTTTTGAGACGAATTAAAGAAGTTGGCAGGATGAGCTTTTGTAGACTTAAGTCTACTTCCTCAGAATATATCTGAGGAAGTAGACTTAAATCTACAAAAGCTCATGCTGCCAACTTATTTCTTTAGTTCGTCTCAAAGATGTCACAAGATTTCTCTATATATCTAAGATTGTTGATGTTCCTTCTTCCTCTCTTCACTCCTCTTTCTTCTTAGTCTGAACTGCACTTTGTATTATACCTTTTGCATACAAGTTGAACAGGTAAGGTGATAGAATGCAGCCTTGCTGACCCCTTTACCAATTGGGAGCCATTCTGTTTCTCCAAATTCTGTTCTAAGAGTAGCCACTTGTCCTAAGTACAGATTTCTCATCAGGACTATCAGATGTAGTCGCATTCTCATGATCTTAAAGAGCCATCCACAGCTTTTCATGATATATATAAACAAAAGCTTTACTATAGCCTATACAGCACATGGTGATTTTTTGTGGAATTCTTTGGTATGCTCCATTAGCCATCATACGTTTGCAATGTTTGCCTCTTCTTTTCCTGATCTCAGCTTGCACCTCTGGCATTTCTCTCTCGTGTATGACTGAACTTTATGTCGCAGAATTTTGAGCAGAATTTTGCTTGTGTGGGAGATTAATGCTATGTTCCTTAATTGCTGTAGTCTTTTGTGTCTCCTTTTCTGAGGATTAGGATGTATATTGATGGTTTCCAGTCTATTGGCTACTGTTCTTTTTTTTCCCATATTTGTTGACATATGTTAGCTAGCACTAGAGTTGCCTCTGTCTGTATGCATTTTAGCAGTTAAGTTGAAATATAATCTGTTCCTGGTTATTTATTTTTACTAATTTCTTCTTGCACATTCCACTTCACTTTTTAGAATTTGGGGTTCATCTTCATATGGTTCTTTGCTCCATGTGTCATTCATTTTTTAAAATTTCTTTTATATAACTCTTCTGCTTATTTCTTATTTATTTATTTATTTCTTCTTGGTCTTGTAATATATCCTTTTTCTTGCCATAGAGCATCCCAGCTCGGAAAAAAAAAACTTGGTTTGAACTTTCCTTTGAGTTCCCAGATCTTGTGGAAGAGGTCTCTTGTTCTTACTTTTTGTTGTCTTCTATTTCTCTGCACTGATCATTATAATTGTTCTCTTTATCCTTGCGCACTAGTCGTTACACAGTTACATTCATGGTTCTGGTTTTGCTCCTATCTCCCTTACCTTTTGATTCTCTTCTTTCTTTTACTGTATGGAGTGTTTCTTATGTCATCCATTGTTTCCTCTCTTTCTTTTTGACCACTGTCAGTGTCTTTCTACATTCTTCCTTAATTATGTTCTTGGCTTCTTCCCACAGTTCTTCAGGTTCTCGGTAAATTATACTTAATAGTGCAAATCTGTTTCTTTCATTTTCAGTAAATTCTGTTGGGATATTGCTCAAGTCATATTTTGGTATAATGATAGTTTTTGTATTCTGCTTTAACTTTACTCTATTTTTTAATATAAGTAGTTCATGATCTACCACAATTGACAACTGGTCTAGTTTCAGCAACAAGAAACTTCTCCATCTTCTGCTTCCAATTATGTAGTCTGATTTTTGTGTTGATGTTCATGTGTATAGTCTCCCCTATGGTTGAATGAAGCAGTGTTTGCAAATGAATAGGTTAATGCCCTCACAAAATATTATCAGATGCTCTCCTGCTTTATTTCTAATACCTAATCTAAATCTTCCTACTGTTTTTGATTCTTCTTTGATGCCACCTTTAGCATAAATTACATCTTATCAGCATAAGGTGCCTGGGGCTAGGTTGGCCTCCACCACTCGGAGGTCGTTCTCCATAGCTGCCCCAGCCCTTTGGAATGCGCTGCCCACAGAGCTCCGCTCGTCCACCACCCTGGCCCAATTTAGGAAGGACCTCAAAACCTTCCTATTCCAACAGGCATTCCCCAAGTAAATATCCTGTGGGCCTCCCTCCTCTCTTTCGTGGCCAAGAGGTTGGGCTTTGGGGCTTTACTGTTGGTTTGTTTTTAAATATGTTTTTATTGGAATTGTTTGTATTTTAATTATGTTGCGAGCCGCCCTGATCGGAGGAAGGGCGGCATATAAATAAAAATTTTATTTATTATTATTATTACTGGAATAGGGGCAACCAAAAAGCCCATTTAAACCAGTGCATTTGGCACTGGATCTCTTAAAGGTTCTTTTTTGAAGAACTGCAATGATTTGCATCTCCAATAATGTGAGAAAGCTACTGGATCGATTAGGATCGCGCAGCTTCAGACAGGAGAGAATGACTCTTTTAAAATGTAGTGGGAATGGTGAATTGATTTTGAATCAATTCACAGATCTGATCTTTCTGTGCAAAAAAATGTAAGTGTGATTGGCCCCAAAAGATTCTGTACTTAAGATTTCTCTTAAGTTCAAATTAGTTTTAAACAAATACGTACATTCATTTTTTTATAAAACAAAACACGGGTTAAAATGGGACTTTTATTCTTAATAATTTAACCAACTGCACTTTATTCCTCATTTATTTCAACAAATGAGGTAAATTCTTCCTTTAAAATTGAGCTGGGCCACTGCATAGTGATGTCCAGAGATGTACCCAAGAAAAGAGCTCTGGATTTGAGCATTAACCTATAGTCACATTGCCCACACTGGTATTTGTGATAGCAATTCTCAACAGTTGGGAGCCTCCAAACATCTTGGGCTACAACTTTTAACAGCCTCATTTTAATTTATTTAGCCAGGTTTTCCTGGCTGGAGATAAGGGAAGTTGTAGTCAAAAGTATGTGAGTAGTGCCAGGTTGCATTATATTATATTCTGCATGGAAAGAATCTAAAATAAAATATCTCATTTTAATTTGCACCCATCTTCCTGCAAATTATTTCTCACAAGAGGTCCTCTGAAAATATTATTTTATGCCCAATGGGATCTCCATTTGACAGCAGCAGTAGCTTCTGGTAATCATCACAAAATTGTACCACAAAACTATATTCTGAATGAATTGTTATATGCATTAAAGTTTTTGAGGTTCAAGGCCAGACAGAAATATCCATTGGACCTGTGACTTTCTTGTTAAACCAATTATACATTTTTTTTCAGTGTAGTAACTGCAGACCTGAAAAATGATTGAGATTTCATAACACTACGATACTGTATATAACTATGGCACATATCGACTACATAAATTTTCAGAAGACAGTAGGCTCAACATTACCTATATATGGTGTTTTCAATCTATTTTTTATCGGTTTTCATAACTTTACTATGTTTTGATTGCATATTATATTGTGTTAGCCTTATATATATTTTTAAGTAAACTGATATTTAACTGTTTTTTAACTTTTGTATGAATATTTTTTAAAATTATACCATGTTTTTTAAACCTTTGAAAGTCACTTGTATTCGTTATAAGAAGAAAGGCATGATATTAAATAATTAAATAAAGTTAAATTGTGGTATTTACTACCACAAAATATAATAATGTCTAAATATAATTAAACTGTGGAATTCACAATTCCAAATTATAGTAATGGCTACAGTATATAGTATAGTGGAAAGCACAGGGCAGGAAAACACTATTGTACTAATGTCCTGCCTGTGAACTTCCTGTAAGCAACTGACCCCATGTGAGAAGAGAATGTAAGATTGGATAGACCTTTGATTTAATCCACCATGACTCTTCTTATGTTCTTACTTGTAAACTAGTCCTTCTTGAGTTCAATGGGGTGAATACTGGATTATGCTTTTAAGGTGCAATGATCTTCTCAGTAAGTGACTGAAATATTTGTGCATAACAAACAATACTACAATCTTGATAATTTGTATTCTTCAATCTGCTTCCATTATCTAAATGTTGTTATTTGCAACAACATACTGTTGCAATGGTTGGTATTGTTCAAGTTCAGTTGAATGACTTCCAGGTTTTTTCTGAACAAGCATTTTTTCATTATGACAAAGGTGCCTTGTAGCCAGGCAGGGGAGAAAGAAGAGAGGGATAATCGGGCAGAGCTGCAGAGCAAGGGGAGAGAGGACCCAGGGGAATCCAAGGGAGGGGAGTCTACGCCCCAGGGGCGGGATATAAAAGGTGAGGGACAGGTGGACGCGAGGAGGGGTGGTGAACGCGAAAGATGGGGACGCACAGAGGAAGTTGCGGCAGGGAGAAGCCGAGTAATCTGAAGCCCAGGAAGAGTAGGCTGCCCTGTTACCTTGCAAGGGAGGCACAACTTATTGAGGGTGGGACCCCACGTAGAAGTAACACTGCCTGACCCCAGGAGAGGGAGACTTCAGGTACCCGGAGGAGGGACAGTGGTGGAGATGGTCCAAACTTAACTTTAGAAGGAGAGTGGTGGGACTCACGAGGTGACCGGTGGGAATAACACCCAAGACCGAAGTTGGAGGAAAAGGCTGAGACAGAACAACTGGAAAAGTGTATGTCAGGAGGCTATACCAAGGAATAACCTGGAACTCAATGAAGGAACTAGAACTCTAGGAAATTATATGGGTGTACCGTCAGTGACGTAACTGAGGGCCCATTTGTTCTCCTAATGGAGACTTAAGCTGTTATTTTGGGCTATTAATTTGAAGTAAAGTTTGGAGCATTCAACTCCGGCTGGTGTGCTTTATAGAAACTGAAACCAAAAGTAGTTGCATGTGTGCTGCGGCCATGTCTCAGGGAGTTAATGCCCCACCCACATGCCTATATCACAATCTTAATTATACTAGTGCACAATTTATCGCTTCTCATGAAAAATAAGTCTAAGAAAATTCAAACTCTAAGGAACTGCCACCTTTCCAAAGTACAGAGCAGGAAGACTGCGGTCAATTAGTGTACGTTGTTCTTGGATTCTCCTGTAATTCTCTGAAAAGTTCATCAGCAGATCACTTTCTGATTTCTGAAGATGTTCTAAAAACAAACAAAAAAACAAAAGCATTTCAAACCAACATACTTTCTAGTACAATAGGCCAGGCAAACTATCCAAATGAACAAGCCTTCTAACATTGTTAGTTTCACCTCCACACTTGACTTCATCTTTTCCCCAGTCATAGGCCTGGTACAGACTGGCAAAATGTGGCGTAGCGGCGGTGTTACTAGGGTTAGGGAGCTCACACCATGCAGACACTCCCTAACCATAGTACATACTGGCAGCGTCAAAATGGCAGCGCCCTGTCTACACGGGTGCCGCCATTACATGATGGATGCATAGCGTCTGCACGTTGCGTCGTGCTTGTGATGTAATCAGTGCGCCATTTGCGCACTTGGGTATTGCAAACACAATGCAAAAAGAATCTGCTTTTTGTGGGTTCTTTTTTTGCTGGCGGGAAGCCTCGCGGTTTGGCAGCTGAGGCTTCCCTCTGGTGGAAATCCAGGCGCCGGCAGGCCGCCCTTTTTGGGTGGTCTGTTCCATGCCACAGATATAGAAGACTTTGTCAGCACTGAATTAAAAATATTCTCTTAACAGCTTACTTTAAAGTTTATACAGTCTGCAGCCTGCTTTCTATAAAATGATTTTATTTCCAACATCAATGCCATGACCTCATTTCCCTATATTTTATTCACCTGACAGCTTTTTCTGCTGCTTCTTCCTGAGTGCCATATTGCGGTTCCAGTTTTGGAGAGCCATGTGTTGTGATGGAGGTGTCTGGGGAGTTTTCTTTTCTTCATGTTTTACTCTGTAATTCCCAAAAACAGGAACTGCAAATGTAAACTGGGAGTCATCAGGAACTAGTCTTGCAACCTGAAAAAGACCATGGTTTAAAAGTCTCTTTTAGGATTGGACAAGAGACAAAGGAGGAGGAGAAGGAGGAGGAGGAGGAGGAAAGAAAGAAAGAAAGAAAGAAAGAGGCAAGATTTACATATGCCTCACTATCTACTGCATGAATGATTTATGCAGTCTGACCTATTCCAGGCTTTGTAATGTAACCACCCCATTTCCTAGAATCGAATCTAAGCAAGAATTGTCTCCTAACCTCCCAGCAGTGGGCATTTGTGCTTCCCTTTGAGTAAACAGAGAAACCCAGCTAATATTCCTTCTCTCACACAGCTAGTTCTCTCAATTCCCAAAGTGACTATTTGGGATTAAGATACCACAAGGGCCATTTAGCCTAACCCGCTGCCATGTACAACTAAAATGCTCATGAAAAATGCCCATCCAGCCTCTGTTTAAAGGCTGCAAAGGATGAAAGTCCACCACCTTCCAAGATGATCTATTCCACTGTCAGTCTGCTCTTCTCCAAGCTACACATACCTAGCTCCTCATAAGGCTTGGTATCTAGGCCTCTGATCATGCTGGTTTTAATAAATTAGTAAATACCATATATACTCATGTACAAGTCAACCTCATGTATAAGTCGAGGTCAACTTTTGGGACCAAAAATTGGGATTTTTATATGACCCATGGATAAGCTGAGGGTCAGACTTAAGGGGGCACCCCAGCTGAGGAGAGGTTCCGGGACGATCAGCGTTTCTCTAGCCGGGCTCCCTCCTCAGAAGGAGGGAGCCCAGATGGAGAGAAGGCTGTGAGGGCAAACGCACATCCTTTCCAGCCTTCTCTCTAGCCAGGCTCCCTTTTCAGGAGGAGGGAGCCCAGCAGGAGAGAAGGCTGCGAGGGGCGAACGTGCACCCTTTCTCCAGCCTTCTCTCTAGCTGGGCTCCCTTCTCAGGAAGAGGGAGCCCGGCTGGAGAGAAGGCTGCGAAGGGCGAATGCGTGCCCTTTCTCCAGCCTTCTCTCTAGCCGGACTCCCTTCTCAGGAGGAGGGAGCCCGGCTGGAAAGAAGGCTGCGAGGGGTGAACGCGTGCCCTTTCTCCAGCCTTCTCTCTAGCCAGGCTCCCTTCTCAAGAGGAGGGAGCCTGATTGGAGAGAAGACTGCAAGGGGCGAATGCGTGCCCTTTCTCCAGCCATCTCTCTAGCCGGGGTCCCTTCTCAGGAGGAGGGAGCCCAGCTGGAGAGAAGGCTGCGAGGGGCGAACACGCACCCTTAATACGTGCTCTTCCCAGCGTTGCCCCAGCTGGGCTTTCTCTTGTGGAGGGAGCCCAATTGGGGAGAGGCTTGGTCGGAGGACCCCACTGCCCCGTGTATACGTATACCCCAGGATTTTGGGGACCATTTGGGGGCAAAAATTTCTCGACTTATAGTCGAGTATATACGGCATATATTTCAGCTGCACTACTCCACTCCACAATTAAATTCACTATCTTTCAGGAATGCTTCCGTTTCTTTCAGGAGTGCTGAATTGTGTATTCTGGCATGGCACAGGGTAGACCAGATGGCCCTTACTGTTCTTTCCAAGTGAAAATTTTATGATTCTAAGGTATCTCTTGCAAGATTCAAGCAAAACGCTTACTGTCCACCTTGTTTAACCCTGCTTACCTAAGAAGAGGTATACAATGACACAGTGGAAAGGTTTTCCCTATTTTCCATGTCTCCCACCCCACACATTGGCCGGGGGGGGGGGTTGTCTATATAATATCTGGCATTTCTTTAAAAAAACATCAGGAGAAAGTTTTTAAAGAAAAGTAGAGGACAACACTTATATTCAAGCTACAAACAAAAGAGAATGTCTATGGGAAACTAACTTATAGAAAGACAATAATACAAATACAAAACATAATACAAAACACAACAGAGGTCTCTGTATTCAAATATTGGGATCTAATATTCTAAAAATACAAGAAGAAACATGCTAGCCCCAAACTGCCCTCCAAGTTCACAAAGTCATTCTCCATGCATATAAACTGACAGTGGGATGGGACTAGTGGACTCCCCTCCCTACATGTTTAGTGTATCCAGATACATAATGCCAGAATAGGGCTAATGTGAAAAGGTCATTCTTGTTACTGAGGGATTTCAAGTTATTTCTGACTTAGGGATGCCCTAAGGCAAACCTATCATGGAGCTTCTTTGCCAAAATATGTTTAGAGAGGGTTTATCCTTGCCTCCCTCTGAAGCTGAGAGTGTGGAACTTGCCCAAGCTCATCCAGTGGGTTTCCATGGCTGAACCAATATTTGAAAACTAGTCTCCAAAGTCATAGTCCAACACTGAAACTACTACATCGTGCTACTCTTGTTTATACACATGATTTGCAAGGCATGGGTATGGACTTCTAAACATGTACAACAGAGGAAATCACATGTTCAGTAAATATGTAATTCTTTCTTCTGGTGGGTTTCTATGGTTAAGAGGGGATCTGAACCCCGCCCCCCCCCAGGCCAAAACTCATGCCAGTACAGCACACTAGCTCTCAAGGAAGATATAGCACACAGAAATGCCAGCACAAGTATCATCTATAGATAATAATATTTGTGACCCCTTCTCAATTTTCACAATACCATAACTGGACTAATAGAATTAACCTTGTTGCATAGCCATATGCACCACTAATGGCAACTGTAATCTAATTCCATTAGCTTCACCTATTAAACAATAGTGTAAGTAGCAGATGAAACCAACCTGGGAGTGTCCTCTTCTTAAGGCTTCTTCTTTGAATTCCTGGAGAGTTCCTAAAATGGTGTGGGGGAGGATATGTCCACAGTTATCAATTACTGGTCCTTCTATACCTGCATGAAAAACAACAACCCCATAAAAACAATATATCATAGAGTACATCATAGAATCATAGAATCATAGAGTTGGAAGAGACCGCACGGGCCATCCAGTCCAACCCCCTGCCATGCAGGAAATCCAAATCAAAGCATCCCTGACAGATGGCCATCCAGCCTCTGCTTAAAGACTTCCAAGGATGGAGACTCCACTACACTCCGAGGGAGTGTGTTCCACTGTCAAACAGTCCTTACGGTCAGGAAGTTCCTCCTAATGTTGAGGTGGAATCTCTTTTCCTGGAGCTTGCATCCATTGTTCTGGGTCCTGTTCTCTGGAGCAGCAGAAAACAAGCTTGCTCCCTCCTCAATATGACATCCTTTCAAATATTTAAACAGGGCTATCATATCACCTCTTAACCTTCTCTTCTCAATTAAAGTAGGTCAAATGTCCAAGAAATTCAAAACAGGATTCCTATTCAGGATATAGTATAGAAGTATAGAACAGCAAAACCATATTAAGGTAAGGTAACAAGCTGGAGATAACTATACCAGAGTAATGCAGTGTTTTCTTGGATTCCTCTGAGAGTGTTGGATAAGCAACCAGAACATGTGATTTCTTCCTAATGTCTTGAGGCTTGGATCTGCGAATGAGGTACTTCTTGGTTACAGAAGATTTCTCTTTCTCTTCTTGAGGAACATGTGCAGCACGAAGCTAGCAAAACAGAATGTTGCTATTGTTGCTAATTGCTGTAACATTAACTTTACAGCAACTCTACAAATGAGACTCATTCAGGTTCATCCTGTCATCAATCATTTTTTTTAACATGAAAACCCTATGATGCAACAATCCAAAACAGAATATACTCCCAATGAACTCATATGTAAAATGGGCCTTCTCATTCTCCTAATAATAACAGGAGTTAATAAACCTGTTCAAAATGTTAAACAGAACATGGTCTTATTTTAAGTTGACAAGCAAAACATTCACTTATATTCTGGATTCAAGAAATGGATCTAGTAATGATCACAACACTTACTACTTGGTATTCTTATGTAGAATATGGAAGTTTTCATAGGCCTGTTACAGACTGCCAAAATAAAGCTGCTTCGGGTCTCTTTGGAGGTATGCTGTTTAAATGATGCATGCATCCTAAGAATCCGGAAGCTGCAATAAAGCTGAACTCCAGTGCTTAGGAATGGAGTGTGGCTTGACGCAACCTCCGACTCGTAGGACCCATGCATCATTTAAACAGCAACCTCCAGAGACCCGAAGCAGCTTATTTTGGCAGTCTGTAACAGGCCACAGATTCATAAAATCAAACTAAAGCCTAAATCCAGATGTTAGAGCCCTTTCACATTACACGGTTATAGCCTTTTGATTCCACTTTAACTGCCATGACAAGATCTTATGGGATCCTGGGATCTGAAGTTTAAGGAAGGTGCTTTAGCATTTCTAGCCAAAGAGCTCCTTTGAGGCCTCTGACCAAATTACAAAGCCCAGGATTACATGGGACATAGCCATAGTAGTTAAAGTGGGATCATAGTGCTGCAACTGGTGGTATGAAAGGGCCTTTAGTCTCAACTACAACATATGTGTTGGAAAGTCAATACTGTACTTACATATATTCCATTGATTTGATAGATTTATCTGAGATTAAGAAATAGATTTAGGCCCAAACATATTAACCATCTTTTTGATACCTTTTGGGACAATACAGAATAATATTAAAAATCAAGGAAATGGTTGTTGCAGCTTCTGATATCAAAATGAAAGATGATTCGGTGATGGTATTTCAGTGTCTTAGGCTTCAGCAATGATCATTCTAAATCATAGCACAGCTCCCTATTTATTGAATCATTTCCTGTATTGCTATGTGTTTTATATGTATTATCCTATTATTTCTTAGATTGTATGCCATAGGCAGGTTTACTTATTTATATTTATTGTTTTTATGTACAGCGCTCTGCAAATCTACAGCACTAAATAAATAGTAATAAAGGTGGGAGGGTGGGGGTAAATAATGGAAAAAGTATGTCTGTCGCCCAAGCTTTAGAAGTTGTTGCCATCCACAAATGATTCGTCCTGACTTATCTTAAATTTTCTGGTCATGAAATCTGAAAACACCAAAGTCTAATACCTACCTTTGCTAAGTCTTCTAGCTTTATGGCTAAAGCTTGGATTTCATCTCCTTGAAGTACACAGCTCACAGGCTCTGGCTCCTCTTGCACTGGAGAGGAAGGCTGCTCAAATGTCTTTAACTTTTTCTTTTCTGAAACACAACAACATCATTTGTTATGAAATTCCACTTTTATAAACCAATTTCAAAATCATTATCAGAGCAATACTATGCTCCCTGGGAGGGAGTCTGAGGAGCTAGAATGGGGTGGGGTGGGGAAACCATGGGCCTATAGGGCCCTAGCGCCCTTTGTTTCTCCAAGACATCCCACAAGAAATTCCAAAACTATGCCATCCCTGGTGGTGGAATATTTAATTCCCGCCTACTGAAATGCAACAACCTGGAAAGTCTCCAGGGGAGGGCAACCAAGATGGTAAAAGGTCAGGAAAGCCTATGAGGAACACCTTTGGGGAACTGGATTGGTCTGGCTAGGAGAAGCCCAAAAGCTGATTCGATGGGCATCTTTATTAACATCTGAAGGGCACTCACATGGACAATGGTAGGAGCTTGTTTTCTCTTGTTGCAGAAACAGGACCCAATCCATGGACTGAACCCATAAGAAAGGAAATTGTGACTAAGACCCCTGGAGGGTAAGAACTGTTCAGCATTGGAACTGACTGTTTCAGAAGATGGTGGGTTCTCCTTCATTGTAGGTTTTTAAACAAGTTGGATGGTCATCCGTCAGGGATGATTTAGCTGTGAGTTCCCAGCAGTTGCTAGGGATTGGGCTAGGCAAATTAGGACCCCTTCCAGTTTGACAGTTCTGTGATTCTACGGCTTTCAATAGGAATGAGCCTTAACAAAAAAAAAAAAACATCTTCTGTCTTCCATCCTTTTGCCATTATTATTATTATTATTAAGTATACCTGAGGACAACCTAATTAAACCATATTACCAACTTAAAAGGCTGAAGATGGGGAAGTCAGAGGAGAAAAAGAGGAGGAGGAGGAAGAAGAAGAAGATAAGCTCCAACAGATTATTATAAAATCAGTACTGTATGATAAGCATTCTGATTAGGTTAAAAATTGAATAAAAACGGTATTTTTTAAAACTGTCATCATTGAAGAAATGTAGAGCAAATTAATCTGACTGCAGTCAGAACCACATGTGGGGAAAGCATAATAAATGTTTATTTATAATAGAATAAATGCTTTATTCTGTAAATGTTTATAAAGCACCGTGTACATGGACAGCACTGTATAAATAAATGGTGAGTGCTGGTGATGACACAACAACACAGTTTCACTCACTTGGGATTTTCCCACGGCCAAGCTTCTCAAAACATAAGATCCCCAAAACAATTGTCCCTGCTGCCTCCAGAAGCTTTTAATTTTGACATTTGGCCTCAGTCCAAAGATGGAGTCCCTCAGGCATCTACTACATGCAGCGAGAAGGCGTGCTTGAGGCACACACATTTTGGCTGGCCAGGGCACCTCAGCACTCTTTCCAGCACACCACAACATCCAAATGTTTCTTCCTATCTCTTTCTTCACGTGTACAGCTCTTGCATCCATACACAGTAACAGGAAATGAATCTAATATTTTAGTGCTCAGTGTGTATATCTTTGCTCTTTAGGGTTGCCAAAAATTGGAAAACACCTGAAGCACCACAACAGCAAAACAAAACGGTAGCGTGAGAGGGTTAATTTCAAAGGATGGGTGCCAAAATCATATTGGTTAAAAGAGAATGAAAATGCCACCCGCATTGTTTCGGTGCCCCCCCCCCATATACCCCAATAGAGTGTTACAGTGCCCTGGCCATTAAGTCCCTCTCTCCCATATTAGTTTTTTTGGGGGACATACTAAACAAATGACAGTACTTGCCAGTAGAGAAATCATAACTTCTCACAGGGACATTGAGGAATGCTTGCCCTACAGAGTCATTGCGAGTTACTTGCCTATGGGCAAATATTCCCCAATGATTCTCTATGGGCAAGTATTTTTCAGTGTTTCCCTATGGGCAAGTATGGTTTCCCGTGTCCTCTCTGCCAGGCCCTTCTTCCAGGGGGAGGCTCTGCTGGTTCCCTTCCCTTCCTTCCTACCGGGGGCGTTTTGCTGTTGCGGGACTCCTTCTTTCTTCCTGGCTTGTTCATCCTTCAAAACCAGAGAGGGCCGCTTCCCAGCAGCAAAGCTCACTCAGCGAGAAAAGAGGCAAGTGGGGTCGGCGCGGAGCCCCAGCCTTCCCGCCAAACCCGTCGCACGAGCCGAAGGGAACGCGTCCCGCTCCAGGGCAACGCGGGCCTCTTGCCTCAACCCTCCAATCAAGGCGCAGCAGGAGGAGGAGAGGCAGCCCCGCCCGCCAGGGCCAGGCAGGGGGAGACCTGGGCTGCTGTGGCGAGGAAGGCGCGCCGGGGCTCTTAGCAAGCAAGAGCCATAGCAAATAGGGTTCGTTCTATCATGCCCCTTGTCGTGGCAGTTCAGCAGTGACGTCACTGGGGGGCTGCGGACTGTACCACGTGACACCTTCAGGGGGGTCAAGTAGCAAAATTAAACTTGTACCTTCGAAACCACAATACCTGAATAATTACATATACATATGACTATTTGGTCAACCATGTCATGCTGGCTTTAACGCACCTAGAAAGTAGTAGAGTAAGTCTAGGGAGCACCTGCTGCCAACCTCTTTCTTTCAAAGGTGCTAACAGATCTCTCTACATACTGATCCTACAGACTAAACCCATGGAGATAGCTTTTAATAAATAATAATAATAATAATAATAATAATAATAATAATAAAATAATAATAAAATAATATGCATCGGAGGAAGTAGACTGATCTAGGAAGCTCCTGCTGCCACCTTCTTTCTTCCAGTGAGTCTCAAAGCCGCTACAAGACTCTTTCCAGACTGATGCTACAGACTAACATGGCTATGTCTTTGAATTCTGGCTCTATTGGAGTTGTGTCCTCTGTGAGTGTTGTGCTGTTGTTGTAACTGCCCTTGAGTAAGGCCCCACTCCGGGTGACCCTCTGGATGAGCACCTCCAAGCCCCCTGTCCTCCACGCTCGCTCACTTCCTGCAGGTTGGTGCTCATGATCCCTAACAGAGTCCATCCATCTGCCTGGGTCTTCCTCTTTTTCTTTCCTTACCTACCGTCTTCTTGTTTTTTCTAATGAGTCGTGGTCTTCCCGTGAGTAGCCCAAAGTACAACAACTTCATTGGATCATCTTGGCTTCCAAGGAGAGTTTCAGGCTTTCATCTGGTCAAAGACCCATTCTTTTTGTCTTTTTGGCCATCCTCCGAAACCTCAGCACTCTTCTCAAATGATTTGATTTCTTATCTGCTTCTTCACTGTCCAGCTCTTGCATCCAGGCATGGTAAAGGGAATACAATGGCTTGGGCAATTCTGACTTCAGTTTCAGTCGTATATCTTAACTCTTTAGGATCTTGTCAGTTCCTTCATAGCCCCCTTCCCGTTCCTAGCCTTCTGATTTCTTGAGTGCAGTCTTTGTTCTGATCATATTATCCCAAGGTACAGGAACCTTTAACTATTTCAATTCCTCATTATCTGGGCTGAATTTATGTATTTGTCTTCTGTGATTATAGTTCTGTTTTCTTTATGCTCGCAATAAGCCTGCTTTTGCACTTACTTGGACTGGCAGTACCATTGGTTGAATGGGTGGTGCCCCTGTGCTGGGTGCCGGTGTGGTGCCCCATTGAAATAGCAGAGGTTGCCCCTCTACGGATTTTCAGGTTGAGTTCGGAGGGCGGCTGTAATTGTTTCAAGTCTGTGATGTTTTCTTGCTAGTGTGGTGTCATCCACATATCTTAGGTAGTTGATATTGTTTCCTCCTGTCTTCAGTCCTCTCTTCTTCTGTGTCCAAGCTTACTCTTCATATGATATTTCCCACATACAGGTTTGATAATTAGTATAGGGTGATAATATGAGCCTTGCCTGACCCCTTTCTAATTGGAATTTATTCTGTGGTTCTGTTTCTTCGATTCTGCTTTGGTCCATAGTTTTCTTGTCCAAAGTACAGGTTTCTCAAGAAGGACTATCAAATGTAGTATTCAAACAATAGCCATGTTGTCTGTAGAATCAGTATGGTACAGAGCTTATAGCACCTTTGAGATTAACTGAAAGAAAGAAGTTGGCAGCAATGAGCTGTCATAGACTCGTAGTCTACTTCCTCAGATGCTGCCAATTCTTTCTTATAGTTAGTCTCAAAGGTGCTACAAGATCTCTCTACAATCAAATGTAGTGGCACTCCCAATCTTTAAGAGTGTTCCATGGTGTTTCAATAATTATGTCAAGGCCTGAAGAGAGTATGGCCATGTGAGGATAACAATGCCATCGTTTCCGACACCCATCATCAAAAACACATGCAAGTCAAGAGAGAAACAAGTGGAACAAGGGAGACACAAGGAAGAACCAAGGGAAACTAACTGAACAAGTTGTATGCTAGAGATCTATTGCACACTCAGCAAGATAGACACAGCATTTAGATTGACTGGAAAGCTTGTTTGTTATATAGACATTTGCACGGCTGCAAGTCAAGAGGCAGCAGTGGTGTAGCATGTCTGATGTGTTGAGCTATGGCTTGTGGCCACACAGCAGACTAATGCAGTTGACATCACTAACTGTCATGGTTCCATGCTATGGAATCCTGGGATTTTTAGATTATTTTGGCACCAGAGCTCCTGAGAGAGAAGCTAACTATTTCATAAAGTACAAATCCCAGAATTCCATAGCATGAACCAGGTTAGTTAAGGCAGTGGCAAATGGCATTAATTCTGAATGTAGATGCAGAACCCTGGAGATCAGGGTTCAAATCCCGATCACCACGAAACCCAATGGATGACCTTGGCAAGTCACATACTCTCTCAGCGCCTTAGAGATGGCAAAAGCAGATTCCCTCTTAAAAAACTTGCCAAGAAACCGGTGATAGAGGTACCTTGTTTTTTCTGGTGTGACCTCAAGTATTTCTGACTTATGGTGATCCTTATGGTGATCCTATCATGGGATTTCTGAGGCTGAGAGTGTGGTGACTTAGCCAAGATCACCCAGTGGGTTTCCATAGTTGGCAAGGATGTGAACCCTGCTCCAGAGTCATAGTCCAAATGCCTCAAACGGCTATAACCACACTGGTCACACTGCTCGAAGGTTGTCTTTGGATTGCCATAAGTCAGAAACAATCTGAAAGCACACAACAAAACAGTAAAGTTAGTACATGAAACATCACCTGCCCATGGAAGGTTGCGCTGTGTATTTTAGGATGGGGACAAGAGTGTAGCCACTGGGGGGGGGGTGTTAGGCAATTGCCCACCCAAATGAAATCTTCCTCGTTCTCTAGATTTCTAGTATTGCAGTAACCTAAAACTTCATTTTAAAATTCCATTTAGCAACAGTTTAGAGGCATTCAGAGAAAGGGGGAATGCAACCACAGCAAATATAAAAATTCTAGGTGTGAATTATTTTCTTGTGTCTCACTTTCCTCTGCACTGCTGCAATTGTGGGGATTGAAAAATTCATTGGAGGGGTTGAACCCTGTTCCCATGGACAATTCCTCATTTTGCCCACCCCATAGCTACACTTCCAGTGAGGATTGCTAGAAAACTAGCAGTTTCTCCTCACCAGTTCATGCATCCTATATATGAATGGAATTTAATGGAATCTTAATGGAAGCCAGTGTTACGTAATGGGTTTAAGCATTGGAACAACCCAAGAGACCAGGGCTTGATCCTGCACAGACATGGAAAGCCACTGATGACTTTGGGTGAAGCCAACACTCTCAGCCTCAGAAAACTCCATGGATAGGGTCACCTTAGGGCTGCCATAATTTGTAAATGACTTGAAGGCAGACAACCACTAGCAGAATATTCTGTGATGTTTTGATGGATGCTTATAAGGACAGACGACTTGCCTCTGTCTCAAGCATCTACCACAGTCTATTTATTCCATCTAGGATTCTAGTTACAAACAGTGGCAGAAACCTAGAAGAACAAACAGCTAACTTTCGATTTAAAATCCAAAACCTTCCCACACAGCTGATGTTTAGAAAGAGGCGCCACAAAATAATGAGTGCACCACCCCGGTAACCTAAGCGTGTTCCACATAGAGTTTCTTCATAACTCTAGACTATGAAAATATGCATATACTAGATACAGAAATGTCATATTATTTTTGGAAGGAAAGTTAAATAAATAAATTATTTGTAAACTTAAAAAAAAAAAATAATGCATAATTATTACATACATTGCATGCAGCATACAAATACAAGTTTTTGCATCAGAGGGCCCATGAAACACCTGACTTTGTGAAATTAAGTTCTAGTATAGCAGGAGACTCTACAATTTTTAAAAAGGATCCAGTAATTTAAGAAAGGCTGAAAGGACTTCACGGATACACAAGCTGCACCAAAAAAGTACAAACATTTCGAAGAACAAACTGGCTGCATTTTAACTGAGACAATGCATGAAATGGCTAAAAAACAAAGGGTGGATTTTTTCTCTCTCTCTCTCTCCTCACTGTGGTTCAGATCAGGAAGATTCTTCCACTGCACTAGCAAGACTAGAACTAAAGTTGCCAAAAGGGATCAATTTCCTATTCCTAACCCACTGCTTGCTAGTTTTATATAAAAACCAATCCTTAGTTGATGGTGGTAGAATTTAGGGACCTAGCCATATTAGTTTGGGATATCACATGCAAAGAAATCTTGTAGCTCCTTTGAGACTCAGTGAAGATATGTGTGCCATAAGCTTTGTTAGATTCATCTGATGCAGTCAACCAAGTCTGTGAAAGCTTAACTACACGACTCACTCAAAGCGCTACAAGACTCTTTAGTGATAGTGGGTACAATTTCAGTTTAGCTCCTGGCTTAATTACTGTTCATATAATAAGCCCATCTCTGTACACTCTTACAACATTGGCTCCATCAGCCCTTTGTCTTTAAGACCCATTCCTATTCTCTGAAGGCTGGAGGAACACTAAAGCCCAGGGCACTATGGAGAATATGAGCAGCCAAGCTTCCTTAGTGAAAATTTTTCCTATATGTTCACATAGCACAGGGCAGACTAGGACAAGATCAACAGATGGAGAGATGTAGGTAGATCCAAGATCCCATGAGTGTGGTACTAAGGTAGTTTACTGCATTGGCCAGAGGGAATGGACTAGATGACCACTGTGACATTCCACTCTGGAATTCTATTAACAAAGTGGAAGTAAATGGACATGGTGTTATGTGTGTATTATCACTGAGAGACATGCGAGTGTGACAGAGAAAAAAGGAACCATGCACCAACATTTATACTCAATATGCTAGAACTAGCTTTGCAACAGTCTGGTTCTGTTTTAAACTTAATTAATTACATTCATTTTTTAGATTACAAGACAAAAAGAAAGAATAGGTCCATGGCTACTGCTCATATTTTTCATTAAGGAGCAAAGAAAGTTTCATGCTGCATTAAAACAAAGTGTGCAAGTGCCTGGTTGTCAGAATTAAAGCTTTAGAAACTGTAACTATAGCAGATCTATGGTAAACTTGCACAGGACTATGCTTGGTAGCTTAGAATACCATAAACTAGAAAAATATTGTTCAAGACTAAAATCTATAATTTAAAGGTGTTGAGTAAACGTCGTCGGGGCCCTTGCAGAGGTGAAATCTCACATTTGTGTTCAACTTTCATGACTTATAATAGAAGCTGGTAGTGAATACTCACCTAAAGAGATCGTGTGACACCTTTGCTTTAAAAAAAATTTCCATAACCCTTCCTTATGAGATGATTTCCAGTATCTTTCATAGTTCTTCTGGGGCATGGTGCGGAAATGGGTGCAGGTCTCAGCTTCAGGGATTTCTGAATCCATTTCAGTCCAGCACAGAGCTGGACAAAGGAAGAGTGCTGTCTCTTCCACTTTGGTAGGCAGTTTAGTCAACAGTAGGCACAGAGAGTGTGTCTTTGTTGGTTCCTTAGAGGCTTTCTAATATCATTAATCCCTCGTGCTATATACCTGGGATGAAACTTGGAGGTGTATAACACATCCCATTTGGAGTACTGTAATATGCGGTACATATGTGGACTTCTTTTAAAAATGTTTCTGAAATGGAAAAGTATTCCAGAATGCTGCACAGGAGCCACTGTTCAGTGGGTTACTGGCCTTAAAATGTACACAAGCAAATTCAAACTCATATCCAGGGGTAGGCAACCTTTTGAGCTGGCGGCCGGGTGCTGGTCCCTAGATAACTGGGGGGGGGGCGAAGCCTGGGGGTGAGGCTCCACCCCCTCCGGGGCGGTGCCGCATACCGGGGGCAGAGCTTCCACCCTCCAGGGCGGGCCAGTGCTGGAGGCCTCCCCTCTTTGCCGGCCCAACGGGCCCGAGCCCCGTCAGACGCCGGCAAAAAGCTGGTGGGGGGCCGCCAGCGCTGGAGGCCTCCCCTCTTTCCTGCCCCTGACGGGCCCAGGCCCTGTCAAAGGCGGGAAAGAGCCGGCGGGGCGACAGCCTGGAGGCTTCCCCTCTTCTCCCGCCCGCCCCCGCACGCTCCTGCTCTTTCTCGGCTTCCGCGGAGGCTGCCCTCCACGAAGGCCGAGAGGGAAGCCAGTGGCCCCCGCGCACTCGCTCAGCCTCCGTGGAGGACAGCCCCGGGAGGCTGAGGAGGGAGCCAGCGACCCCGGGCGCTCCTTCCGGCCTCCGCGAGGCTGCCCTCCACGGAGGCCGACGAGGGAGCCGGCGGCCCCATGCGCCTCCTTCTCTGGCCCCAATGGAGGCTGCCGCTCCACAGAGGCCAAAGAGGAAGCTGGAGGCCACGGGGAGGCGGGGAAGGTGGCGCGGCTGCGTGCAGGAGGCGCCGCCTCCAACCTTTGCCTCCTCCGCCCCAGACCTCGCTGGCCCTCCTCTTCCTCCACCTCCTCCGCACGGCCATGCGTGCGGAGGAGATGATGCATCGAGGCCCCCCGCGGGCGCCCAAAGCAGCGCCCAAGCTGCGGCGGGGGTGTGCAATGCGGCAGGCGACCGGGCTGGGGCCGGTCCCGAGGCCTTGGCGGGCCGGATCTGGCCCTATGGGCCATAGGTTGCCGACCCCTGCTCATATCCTTTTCTTATTAGTGAATGCTTCCTTTAAAAAATTGTATGCACACTGTTTGTTGCTTTAATTTAAACTGTTGTAGCTCAATTCACATTAGCTATAGGAATGTTTCTCCACATGCTTGTTTATCTTCTAAATGGGTTGTAGTTGGGGGTGTGAATAAACCTGTCTGGTGACTCTGTGGTGTCTCTCTATCTATGTGTGCCTACCCTTCACCTCTAAATCATCATGATTTGTACACTAGTGGCCTGAGTTAATCTTTTCTTGTTTATAATAAACTTTTTTTTTTTCCGAATCACAATTAATTTCAAAAGACTCTTAGCCTTTTGAACTCTGTGCAGTACATACAAGACATAATTAAGCTCCATCCCCTTCAATGGACTGATGGTGAACAGTACTAAATTTGTGTCCACTCGCAGAGTAAAGAGCAGACTTCAGTGGACCATACTCCTTTTCAGAAATAAGCCATGTAACTGCAAGGAACTTACTCCATCTTGTACTCAGAAGGTACACTTTTGCCTAGCCTCTCACTAGAAAGGAAGGCGCAGAATTTGGGGGCAAGGTGGTGGGTAGTTCAAAAGTAATTCCTCCTTTGGGACAAAAGACACACTTAAGACCAGACTGTATAAGAAACCACATCTTCCTATGAGTTTTAGCTGTCTTAAGAATTTGGGGGAGATCCTACTCAGTCCACTGCCATAAAAGGGCACACACTATGGGGGAACATGAAATATGGCCTTCTTTGATACGGCTCCCCTACTGTGGAATTTTCCCGCTGAGAGAACCTAGTTTCTCTGCCTCTTTTTTTATCCTTTTGCCAGCTGACAAAAATATTTTACTCAGGCAGACTGTTGGCATTTTAAGCACAAATCTTGCTGGGGAACATCTTACTGCTTAGTGGTAAGGTGTTCTAGTCTTTTTGTTATTATGTAGATTGTTTGTGTTTTCAAAGTTTTTAAAAAAGATTGTGTTCTACCATTTCTTGCCATCTTGAGCTGTTGTTTTGTTTTGTTTTGGTGGAAAGGCATGGTTTAAAAGGATGTAAAACCTAATAATATCTTAAATCATACTATGTACAAATTGTCCATTCACCCTGGCAGACGTAGACTGAGGCTGCAAGACTAAGAGGAAGTGTTGGGTGCATCAGCGAAAAGCACAGGTGAATCAAAATGGGTGTAGGCACCTTTTGTGAGCATGGTTTTGGGCAAGTGGAGAGGTGGCAAAAGCGGTCGGTTTCACCTTTGTTGGGTTTGTTGGCGCACGGTATGGCCTAGGGTGTCCGTCAACACCTTAGGTTTGTGTTGGTGTAAATGGTTCTAATCTAGAGTTTGAGGTTACCTCTCCTGAAAAGCCAGGTGCAAAGAATATGCGGGTAGGCTGGGATTCAGCTCTGAAGGAAATGGGTCGTTAGGCGGGTCAACAACTCGCAACATAACATCACTAATAAGGGGTCTGGTGTAAGGGAGGGTGTGGAGGCACAGGGAAGGTGTCCGGGTTGCGGCCAACGTGAGGTGGTGCGGGGAGGCAGGTTTAAAGGGAAAAGCGATGGACTTACAGGAGTACGCTCTGGGGGGAGACGGGGGGGCGTGTGTTTAATAAGGGACGGCGCTAGTGATCATCAGAGGCCTAAAGGTCCTGAACATCCAGGAAGGAAGTGTACAAACAGCAGAGGTGCACACATGTCAAATACAAGGCGCTTCTCCATGTTTAGACATGAAACTGTCTACGAGCTGGACAAAGATCGTATCTCAAGGTCTAACATGCCAAAAAACATGCGGGAGAAGCTGTTTTTTCAAGTCACAAGAGGTGTAAATAGAAGAAAGAAGGAGATGTGGAACCGGTAAGAGCAAGTATCTGGCTGTGGGCTACAACCAACAGGTGTTACGAGCAACTGCCGGGTTGAGAACGTGTCAGACAGCGGGGGCAGGTAAGTGCAGATGGGGTCAGCTGTTGCACGTGCAGGTGGTGGTCGGTGGGGCCGTGAGTCAGTGAGTCGAGGCCCTAGGGCGGGGCTCTGGTGAGAAGCGGTGGTCGGCAACAGGGGTACACAGCGGGGTATTATATTTATTTTTATTTGTTTTGTAAACCAACCCCCTAACAGTCAGGCATCAAATGCGCGCACAGACCTGGGCCCGAGGTGCGCCTCACGGGGACCAGATGTCCTCCTGTTCCTAGAGAGCCTGAGATATTTTCAACCTCCCTCTGGTGGCAGTCCAAAATGTCCTCCAGGTTGGGCATGGTTGACTCCTAGTGCAATCATTTTTTTGGACATTCCCATGGTCTCTGGTCCCGGGTGGGGGGGAAAAACACGCGAAAGAGCTCACCAACGCACTCTTAGCAAGGGGGTGGGGTGGTCGTGTGTAAAGTAAGAGATGTGGAACCAGCAATCAAAATTTAAGTTTAAAGTTAAAGTATATTGGTCGTTCCAGTAGGAAAGGTCGCGGGCGAAAAAAAGCAGTTGGATGTTTTTGATGTTTAAGGTTGTATCTTGGGGCCCTTGTCTGAGATAAAGATGGCAGAGAAGTGAAATAAAATTAAAAAATAGAAAAATAGGGGGGGGTGTGAGGTGTGCATGAATAAGAAAAGCGAGGGCGGCGGTTGGGGGGGTGTGGGGCGAGTGAGTGGGTAGAGATGGAGGCGGAGTTGGGTGGAGGATGTGGTGGGAGAGAGTGGGGTTTCGGTGATTTATAGGCATCGTGCCTTTGATTGTGTAGTTTCCTAACACAGGTCATGTATCTGTTGTGCCTTGTCCTCCTATGCGTGCGGACATCAGGTCACACTGCGCCGTCCACAGGTATCTATACACACACACACACACCCTGACTCCAAATACCCCACAAACATAAAACAGTCACTTGGGGGGGTGTTGGTGCGGGGAGAATCACACACCACAGAAATGGGAGAAGCGGGGGCTCACAATCCCCTCGAGAACAAAAGTTGAGAAAGAAAGCCGGGCTAGGGGTAGTTCGCCGCGGTGTGCTGCCCACCGCCATTCCCGTCAGTCTTGGTGTTTGGGTGGTGCGGTGTGTCGTAGTGTTTTAGGTGGAAAAGGCAGATAGAAATCATTCAGAATACATAATAAATAAAACTAAACCGTGACCTCCCTTAGTTGTGTTCACACAACCACAAGACGTTCCCCCGCCACAACCACAAACACACATATACAATATTTCACACACACTCCCAATCCACACCAATAGTCAAAACCGTTCAGCATGAAGGCAAAGCACTCGAGCAGAACCAATCGAAGCAACATTTTCCTGTCCGCCACCATTTTGGCGATACCCCACCGCTGGAATCAGATGCAAGCTTCTTGCCAGTTCTAAAGTAGTCCCATCATCAGGTGGGGCAACTAAAGGCCTTTTTGTCGGCGTTGCTGATGGGGGTGTCGCCGTGTTGGGTAGACGGAGGCTGCAGCTCCACTGGGGGGCAGCATAACACAACTTGAAACTGGGCTGGGCTCGGGTGTCATGAGGACTGGACGGTATCGGTTGGGCACCAGAGCTCTGCTCTGGCCAAGAAGCGAAAGTCGCACAGAACGTACAGTGTGCGGCGCAAATTGCCCTTAAGCGTAGCTAAAGCAGTCGTCAAACCGAGTATTTCGCCTGCAGTTGTTTTTGGATCTGAGCCATGGGGTGCATGTAATTACGGGCCGGGGGCCTTAGTGTGACTGGCTTGGAAAAGGGAACGGAAAAGCTGGGAATATCCGTCTTCGCGCTTGGCTTGGTACAGTATCCGAATTTTAAAGCAGTTTTAAAAACCCTCTCGTTCCCAGTAAAAATGCAGTTCATTAAAGAAGGTATAGTATAGACGGAGAAGTTAGGAATATAGTTCAGAAGGGAGATATTGAACTAAACAATTAATTATAGAGGAAGGCACATGGGTGAAGGATAGGTGAAGGAGATGTGGTGGGGTGTGTCAAGATGAAGCAATAGGTATATATGAGTATATGATTTTTTGCTTTTATAATGGAACCAAAGAAGGGATCGTTTGGTCAAACGGAAAAAGAGGTTTGGCGTCGTAACTGGAGAAGAAGGCCAGTTGGTTTGTAGAGGCAGGAGTCTGGAGAATGTACACCAGACGCCGTTCCACCTTACTCTTCCCCAGGAGAGACACACCGCCTTAAAAGAGAACAACTGAGTGTGTGTGTGTGTGTATTTTTGAGGGATGAGTTACGGTAGTTGATCATTTTGGAGATAAAATGTGATATTTGGTTGGGTACGTAAGCAATATGTTATTAATAAAAATCATATAATTAAAAAAAACACCCCTCTATGCCATGAAGAGGAACACCTGCCAATGTTGCCTTTTCAGTAGGCTGCAGCTGCACTGCAAAGTGTTAAGGTCCAGTCTGGACCCACTTGAACTGCCATGGCCTCATGCTAGGGAAATTCGGGGAATTGGATTGTGTGGGACCTTTAGCTTTCTTTTTCAGAATTCTGGCCGACCACAAAGCGACAATTTCCCAGAATTTCAATATCAATGAGCCACGACATAAGGGTGGCAAACCGGATTATTTCTGTAATCGGATGCCCTACTGGACTTAACTGGCAAAAAGAAAACTGAACTACATTACGTAGAATACTTGACTATGAGGCGGTAGTCTATCTCATGTATAGGAGGGGGAGGGTCGGGGTGGGGGGGCAGTATTTTTGGGGAGCGGACGTAGTTATGGCTTTTTGATAAGCGGGTGGGGTGGGGGTGGTATAAGTCAATGATAATTCAAGGGTAAGCACAACTTATGCACGGAGCTAAGTGGTTACCTGTGCTTCGGCGTGGAGCGCGTAGAAGTGGTCTGTATGCAAATCGCTTCTAGGAGCCTATTCCTCCTTGGCACTCTGTGAAGGGAATGCAGCGCAAAGGTGTGGGGTCCACCGGGGGGGTGGGACCGAGGGCCATTTTTGCACACAAGTATCAAAAAATGGTCATAAGCAGCATCATTGGAAAGTGTAGGTGGGTTGTGCGTCCTTGTTGGTGCTCCCAGGACAATGAACTAAACGCTTAAATTTTGCCACTCTACTCTACTCAGAGAAGGAAGAAAGTTAAAGAATACAATCTACTAATTACGTTACATGACCCGTGGGAAGTAGACTTCCTTTGTGGCCACGTGTTGTGTCCTGTGGCGCGGTCGGGGACGTTCCTAGACTTTTATACATGAGTATATTACAGTAAGTGTAGTGCAAGGAAAAACGGGAGAATGTGGCGAAAGAATTATGGGGGTCACATCGGTGGGTTCGAATATCATACCCTCTGGGTGTAGAGAGTGTGTATGTACTACTAGGTACTTTACATGCAGCCTACCACAACTGATTTCGTTTGGCCAAAATGTCAGAGTCAGGGTTGTCCTGTTTTTAAGGTGGTTGTAATAATTTAAATGATGTTTTTTGTTTTTTTTTTGTTGTTGTCTCTTTGTGTATTGTTGGGGTGGGGTGATGAGGCGTTGTGGTGGGTTGTGTAGCTTCTAGGGTTGTATTGGATTGGTGTCGTAGTAAGGAGTTCTCTGTGGGGGTATGTGGACGATTGTGTGTGATGTGATGCTGTTTAGGTGGTGGAATGTGGTTTTACTGTGCGTAACCCCCTGATGGAGGGGTCTGGTGGGTTGGAGAGGTGGGGTGAGGGAAATAATACTATAATAAGAATTTAGGGTGTTAGCAGAGTAAGTCCTTTTTTTCATTTAGGTGAATAGATAATCTGGTTACGGTGCACTTTAAAAACTATAACAAACTGACCCATAGACAGACACAAGCACATGCACACATGGTTATTTGTTGCTGGCTCGTTGGTCCCAGCAAATTGTCTGAAAGGTATGCCTCGTTGCTTTGTTCCTCCCCGTACCGGTAAGCGTGGAGCTTCAGTAGCATGAAGAGGTGTGTTGGGTGTTGGTACATTTTGGTTGGCCCGTAAAGCAGGTATACTCTGTTTTGGATGAATTTGTTAAATGTATGTGGGGGGGGGGGGGGTGGTGGGTCCACCCATGGCTACCGCGTGGATATGTTTTCTAGGCAGGTGCTGGAGTATTGGTTTACGATCAGAAGCAAGACGTGAGCAATTTGAACACCTGTCATCTCAAAATACCAACAAGTCCACATAAGTGAAAGGCACACTTGGTCAGCCACACTGATCATCCACACTACCTAAGCGGGCGTACTGATTCACAGTAGTATTAAATACCTCAGTAAAACACACTGGTCCTGGTTCACAGAGAAGTTGTAAGCCCAGTCCAATGTAGAGGGCTGAGAGCCTGGTTTTAAGTTCGTTGGAAGGTTGGCACTGACTCCTCGTATGGCAGGATCAGATGTTGTGTTGTCCCATCAAATGCAATGGTAGTAAATGGTGTCTAAAGATTAAAATGGTAATAGATTTGTCAGTGGAACGGATACCTGTAAGAGATTTCAGTGGAACAGTAGTTCCAAGTAGCACATTAAGTTTATTCTAGTCCTAATGAGAGCTTGTTGTAAAATATACTTGCAGTGTGGGACTGGTAGTTTGTGTCGTGTTGTTGTTTAAATTGACAAGCAAGCCACCTCACAGTTGTTGCATTTCAACTGAGCATTAATGGCCAGCGTTACCAGGAGGCCTGAGAAAGATTGTTTCAGCGTCAAATACTCGGCACACATGATCATAGAATTAAATCTTGCAAAGCCAGTTACTTGGCCGACAGGAGTGTACGCAAACTTGTTTTTGGAATGACATTACTAATAAGAAATGTGGTGTGCTGCCTAATTTGTCCACTTTTACCAGGGACAAATGGTATGGACAAATGTCAAGACCAAGACTGTAGGGCAACTGGCATGGACAAAACTCAGCTCAAAATGTAGTGACATTTAAGGTTCCGCACCATGTTTCTGCTTCAATGTCCTACATTTGTGGCTGAGTTAGTTGTCCTGCAGTTGGTCCGGCTAGCAGTTTGGTCGTTGTAATTTGTTCCACATTTTGGTGCCCTGGTAAAAGTGGACAATTGAAGTGCAACCCTTAGTTCCTTGCCATGGTGTTGTAAGTGACTTTGCAAACTGGGTGTTTCCCCCTTCCAATTTCCATATAACAGGGCGCTTTGGTGTTTGGTCCCCTCTGCTAGTTTTTGCCTGTGCCATCAAGTTAAGGCATTTAAAGAAGCCCAATAAAATGGGTGGAAAGCAATTTTAGAATCCACTCTACCCCTGCCTTTCTCTTGACAGATTTGTCCGTCCACGTCCTCAAATGATGACAGCCCAAACTAAAGTATGTCACTGGAGAAGGCTTGTTTATCTCTATCGTTTTGTTCCCTTTAGCGATATGTGGTGAAAGTTGATGATTGTGAAAGTGGTTCCCAGTACCGAAAAAAGAAAAAAAAAATGAAGATTAACCCCCTAGGAAATTGAAACGGTTCCAGGCGCATCAGACCCAACGGGATGAGCCAGCGCGGTGTGTTTTCCATGTCGAGGGGGGGGGGGTAGGGGCGCACACCGTCAATGGCTTGTTTGTCACTCGATCAGGAGGTGAGCAAAAGTGTAACAAGGTTGTACTCAGATAAAAAAGCAAAATCAGGTTGCCGATTTGTGGGATGGTTTATATCTGTGTGGATGCAAAGGTGGAGTAGGGTTGAGGGGGCGGCGTCGGGTTGGTTGAGGCAAAGAGCAGGGGGGGTAGGGCAGCCTGCGGACTTCAGCCGGATGCGGCCCGGCGAGGCCGCTGGTGACTGGGTGCCGCCGAGCGCCTCGCCCGTCCGGTGCCACCAGGGGCGCCTGTGGCGCGGGTCTTCGCGTTGGCAGGTGGGGCAAGGGGGGCAGATGGGGTCGAGGCCTATGGCACAACGGCATCGAAACAGGATGCAGTTTATATAACATTTTTTAAAAATCAGCAATTTTTTTGTGCGTGTCCTCCACTTTTTTAAAAAAGTGGTCCACCATTGTGATGAAATGTTGTCCAAATTTGCCCCAGTTGATTATTTATTAATTTTTTAAAATATATATATATAGTTTTGCTTCGCCCCCCAGTGTGGCTGAGGGACACCCCGGCCCCGCTCAAAAGGTTGCCTACCCCTGGGCTAAAGCCATAAAAAGTGGTAAGGGAAGCTGATTATTTGTTCTTTTCTCCAACGCCTTCCCATACGTATTTCCGCCATTCAAAATGACTTTCCTGAGCTGCCTTGTTCTAGTAAAATTAAAACTCCCCCACTTTATATCTTCCATCTCTTCTACCACCTCTCGCTTCTCCTGCTGCCTTAACTTTTTTGGGTCTGACTATCCAGTTACAGGCTTCAACATACCTTCAATTTTTCTATGTCAAATCATTAATAAATTACTTTTCCACAGAAAGACACAATAAGGTCAAATACGATCTGCGCTTTTGTTGCTAACCTCACGTGTTTTCTAACTTATGGAATGGTGAAGAGCAAAAAGTTTAGGGAGATGTGACACTCGGCAATTTTATTGTAAACAGTGTGTGTTTGCACTCAAATGCATGAGATGTTTGAAAATTATGTAAAATACAAAGTCAGCGATCTATAAAAAGTATTAAAGCCGGTGGGCCACGCCCTACAGACATAAACAGCAAAAGTGAACAATCAGTACTGGGCCAGAAAACTGCAGAAATCAAAGCTTGCTACTGTGTTGGAGCATCCAGCCTAGTTGCCTGCATGATAGATCTTTCAGGCAGAATATTGGGTCCATTGGGAGCTACAACTTTACCATAGAGACGGATGTTCCCCCATACACCTTATAAGTACTCTTTCCAAGATTGTTTCATTGTACATGACCACTGAGAAGACACATATGTCGAAACGGTGTGTTGTTCAATATTTATATTTGGTAATGGGCATACTGCATTATCCCTTTTTATAATTTGTTAGTCATTGTGCACTCTCTAACTGGTTGTATACCCTTTTACTCATTTTGGGGGCACAAATGAACTGATATTTCTTGCACTTGTAATGTTCCCATGGGATTTGCAGTTTTCTGGCGCCAAGTACTGGATGTTTCATTTTACGTTTATGTCTGTAGGGGCGTGGCCCACAGGCTTAAATTACTTTTATGATGCATAGCTTTATATTTTAACATTTTTTAAATACATAATTGCATTTGAGTGGCAACTAGGCTTGCCATACCAACCCCGCCCCCCCCCCCGTGACCAGCACTTTTTGGGGGCCCCTCCCGGTCACGTCCGGTTTGGGCCCCCACCCGTGCCTGGTCCCCTGTTTGGGGGCCCGCTCTGGCATGCCGCTGCCGCTAATGCGACTGCTGCGGCGCCAACCTACCTCCCCCTCCCCAGCGTCCGCCTCCTCTCTTCCTCGCCTCCAGGGCAAGGGCTTGAATGCCGCCCAAGGCCTCAGTAGGGAAGGAAGTGGGCAGGTGTGCGCGCCGCTGGCCCCTACTGAGGCCTGGCGCATGCAACAGCCCTCGCCCTGGGAGGCGCGCCTGCAGGAGGCGTTCAGGCAGGGAGGGAAGGTCGCTCCTCCAGGGAAACCCTTGTCTCCGTGCCTTGGGGCTTGCCCCGCCGGCCGGCAGGCTTCAGGGCAGGGAGAGAAGGGTCTCTCCTCCAAGGGAGACCCTTCTCTCCCGGCCTTGGGGCTTGCCCGCCGCCCAGGCAGGGCTCCAGGGCAGGGAGAGAAGGGTCGTGTCCTCCAAGGGAGACCCCTTCTCTCCATGCCTGTGGGCTTGGCCCCGCCGCGCCAGGCAGGCTCCAGGGCAGGAGAGAAGGGTCTCCTCCTCCAAGGGAGACCCTCTCTCCCTGCCTTGGGCGTGCCCACGCCGGCCAGGCAGGCTCCAAGGGGGCAGAGAGAGGGGTCTCTCCTCCAAGGGAGACCCTGTTTTTTCCCTGCCTTGCAGCTTGGCTCCTCTTCTTTCGTCCTCCTCCTCTTCTTCTGTCTCCTTCTCCTCTTCCTCCCCTTCTCTTCTTGCCTCCTCCTCTTCTTTTTCCACCTCATCCTTCCCCTCTTCCTCCCCTTTGTTCTGTCCGCTCTCTACTTCCTCTTCGTCCCCTCCCATTTCCCCCTCTGTCCTCCTCCTCTTCTTCCTCCTTTGCTCTTCTCCTCTCTCCTTCTCGTGCTGTCGTTCACTCTTCCTCCTCTTCTGGTTTGACCAGAAAGGGAAGCACATTTCGCCATTGTCTAGGAATAATGCCAAATGTCTCCATTTTATCATGCCTAAAATCATGCATTTATATGAATTTTTAAAAAAACATCATTTTTGGCGGTCCTCCATTTTTAAAAAATGTGCCCATTTGAAATTTTTGTCCTACGTTTGTCCTAGACATTTTGTCCCAGTTCGGAGTCCTGACTTATGGCAAAACCCTAAGTGCAACACACTGTTTAAATAAAATTGCCGAGTGTCCATCTCCCCTAAACTTTTTGCTCATTCACCTGCTTGTGTTTGTTTAGGGATTCACCTCCCAGCTTTTTTCCTCTGTCTTATGGAGACCCTAAGCCGAAACTATCATGGGGTTTTCTTGGCAAGATTTGTTTAGAAAAGGTTTGCCATTGCTTTCTCTTGAAGCTGAGAGCATGTGACTTGTCCAGGTCACCCAGTGGGTTTCATGGCTGAGTGGGGAATCAAACCCTGGTCTCCAGAGTCATAATCCAACACTCAAACCACTACTCCATGCTGGATCTCCTACTTTTAGTGTAAAGGTAAATATACTCCAGTCTGGTGATGCTGGATCCCACAGTTACACAACATAGGCACAACAGCTTTGAACTTAACCATTGGATAACAGTCACCCACCAAGTCAAAAATAGAAATAGAGCTTTGTGTGGGCTTGCAGAATGTGTGGCTGCACCAGGGACTACAGTTAATGAAACCTGTGATAAATACAAGTGATTCTTACAAATATTTGATGTTACTGTATTACCTGAACAAGATTCCAGCTTAATTCATTTTATGCCACCTGTCCCCAAAATGTACATTTTAAAATCTGAACATTTCCCCCCTTCTCTTCTCTAGCCCCTCCAGTTCAGTTCCCCACCACCACCACCTTTTTATTCCCTTACCTCCTACTTTCCTTATGTTGCTTCTACTTAAAGATGGCAAATAGGTGAGAAAGGACAGTGTCTACTAATTCTGCACACAACACTTGACTACTGTGGAAACATTATAAATATTAAATATCTTAGTCACAGTTAAAAGAGAGGTTTTATTACTTTTAGAAGCTATATGCACACAAAAGCAGAGTGGATGGAAATCCAGTGTAAGTAGAAGCTGCAATTAAAGGAGCTATAATTATCCCACTTTAAGTTTCATCCCTGCTCCAGCAGTTTACTCTTGCCTCCCAGGGTGATTGTAATAGGCTTTAATTGTTTTACTGGCTTTAATCAGCCCTTATACAGATGTGATCATGTTTATGTCTTTCCCTATGTTTGAAAGGAAATGACTGAGATTATATGCACCAGAGGTGGGCTACCTGCAGCCTAAAGGTAGCACATCTTCTACAGCCTAATTCAATACAGTTAGGGGATGGGAAGGAATGAAATGGAAGAAGTGGAAATGGACAGAGTGAAGGTAACGGAGTGGGGGGAAAGCATCCCTCTGCCAATAATCAATACATTTCCAGGGAGCAATCTGTCTCTCTCTTGCAAGGCAGTTGGGCCAGGAAGGTGAGAAATGGGAGTTAGAGGAAAAAGCATGCCCCTGTCCCCTTTTCACTCAGGCCTTGCCCACCACTAGCATGAGTCTCTTGAAAGAATTCTTCCCCAAAATAATGACACTCAATAGAAAGGTAAGAGGGGAAGCATTTATCAAATATTCATGCTGGTTGGCATCCAGATGGAGACCTATTGAAATCAGCCCATTGTGGAAGCAGTGGATAGAAATGCCACTTTTGGGGTTTTGTTTTGTTTTGTTTTGTTTTGTTTTGTTTTGCTAAAGGTACCAAACAAAAATTCAGAAGTGGCCAAAAGCCCAACCACGAGTGATGCTTGTTTGAGAGGAAGTTAAATAGAAACCCGCACAGACAGACAGACAGATCTCAATCAGTACAGGTTTCTGTTTGACTTCCTGACAAACAGGCATCACCTGTTAGTACAGTAAAATGGGGGGGGGGGGTCCCTGAGGGCCACCCCTCCTCTTTTGATATCAAAACCGGATAAGGCTCTGCAACAACACTAGTGCCCTGAATACAGAGCCATTTGGATAGTATAGCTTCTGCATGTAGGCAGGGTTACCAGGAGCCGCAAAAGGGGTGCCATGTCAGCTTGCTTTGAGGAGGAGGTGGAGGACCCCAATCTCAAGAACAAAGAGATTCAAGCCTTGGGATGAAACACAGAACCCGAGGCATGGCTTGGCTTCCTCTCTGGCTTGAAGTGCGCACTTGATTACCATCTTTCCACACTTTGGTGCTATCACCTCGGAAACATATCAAAGACCCTTTTGGTTAGATCAAATTCATTGCATTTGCCCAAGTGAGAAACAATGTGTATAAATACTGGGTTATTTGCCCATTTCATTGGCGTATTCCCTTTGTACCCTGAATCTATGTCGGTTTTCTTAAGCACCTCTATTGCTTGCCAAACACATGAGTGAAGTGAGCGGTAGAGTCATCTTTCCAACATCCCTGCAATTGGGACCAGTACCAGGATCCATTCAGGTGCAGTATATCCATTGGATGGCCTTATCTCTATTCCACTCTAGCCCCTTTTTATATCAATAGGATCTTGTGTGAGTGTGTACTATGTAAGAGTATGCATGTATGTGTGCTTCGCCCTTATAAATAAAACTCTGTTAAATCTGAAAATCCACCTCTGTAGTTCTGTTTCCCTTGGAACCTGTATGCATAGAGAAAAGCTCCTCGAGGCTTTTGGTCACCATTACCTTCTACCTTTGAGCATAGTTGAATTCTCTAACTCATGGTGACACCTCAGACAACCCAGATTGGTAGAAACATGGTAGAATTGCACCCATTCCCATTATAGTTGGCCCTTATTATCCAAGGATTCGTTATCCACAGATTAAAGCATCCACAAACCTTGATTTTACCATTTCATATAAGAGACGTCATTTAAAATGCGATTGCATTTAATGGATCTTGAGCATTCATGGATTTTGGAATCCATGGGAGAACCTGGAATCAAACCATTAAAAGTACTGTAGCTCCTTAGAATTGTCATAAGTTGTAAGCTACTTGAAGGCACACAACAACAAATAACAACAACAATGCCCTCTCCAGCTTTCAGTTTGACAGCCTTAGCCCATTCATTTTCTTTCCTGCAAAGTAGAGGTGGATCCATGGATGCTCAGGTACTCTCTCTTCAGGGATGTAGCCAGGATTTTAGGAAGGGGGGGGGGGGTTCCAGACTAAGTGCCACCATTATAATGGGGCTTGGACGTGGCAGTGCAGCAGCACACACCATTCATTTTTCTAATGGAAAGGGGGGATCCGGACCCCAAGGACCCCCCCCCCAACTTGGCTACGTCCCTGCTCTCTTCTTGCTTATTCTGGAGAAAGTGGTATGAAAGTACATAGTTACACCAATGTATTTGGCCATAAGCAGCAATAAGTCTTAAGAACTTTCAGTCAAATAGCTGAAATTAGCATTCAAATGTATGACAATGCCATTCTGAACCAAGGGCTTTATTTCCAGCTCTGCGTTTGAACCATCACGTTAAGGGCATTTTCACAGTTAGGTTGTTCTCACTGCAGTAGTACGGACATGATATAGAAAGAGAGCTTGGTGTGACAATCTCAGTTGTAAGTTGAGCTTGACTTCCTCCTGGCTTCAGTGGTGAAATGACAGGGATGCAAGGAGTTGCTGCTGTTAACTACTCATCATGTTGACTTCAACCTAATGAGAGATCTCCAAGTCACCCTATCATCTACTGGCCTGCCCTGGGCTTGCAGACTCAGGGCTGTGGCTTCCTTTTTTGAATCTATCCATCTGGAATGTAGTCTTCCTCTTTGCCTTCTGTCTTACCAAATATTATTGTCTTTTGTGGTATGTCATGTCTTCCCCTGATATGGCGACAGTACAACAGTCTTAGTCATCTTGGGGTGACCTGCACCTGGCCCTTTCCACAGGGGATTGGGGCCAGGGCAGCCATACCAGCAGTCCCTGCAGCCCCAATCCAGTGCTTTTCCAGGCCACACAGAAGCGGCACGCTTCCCCATGGCCTGGAAAAGGGGTATCCTTGGGGCTGCATGCCCCCAGACACCCCGACAGGCACAGCCATGGGAGAAAGGGGCCACCCAGCCCCTTTCTCCCTGCCCTCATTCTCACTTACTGCAGGAGTGAAGAGCATGCTGAAAAGGAGCTCAGTTTCGGAGCTCCTTTCTGCACCGCAGATAGAGCGGTGCAAGCACCCTCCAGCAATGCAGCGATGTCACGCACACGCTGGTCCATGTGGAGGCAGTGCGTGGATGACACCATCATCACGTGCTGTGTATAGATGGGTGCTTATTCAAAATGGCGTCATCCATACAAACTAGGGCTGGGGAGCCTGCGGTTGCTGTGCACTCCCCAGCCCTAGTTTTGGCCTTAGGATGGTGCTTCCGCGCTGTCTGTATCAGGCCTTGGTTTCTAGGGAGAGTTCAGTCTTGGTTTGCTCTAGGGCCCATGTATTTGTCTCTGACTGTCCATGGTATCCATATTACTCTTCTACAACACCACATTTCAAATGAGTTGCTTCTCATCCTATCAGCTTTCTTCTCTGTCCAGCTTTCACAATCATACATAGAAACTGGAGATATGATGGCATGGAGAAGTCTAACATTAGTATTAAATGATATATCTTTACACTTCAGGATCTTGTCCTTCATCGCCGCCCTATCAAGCTCTAGTCTTCTGATTTCTTGACTGCAGTCTCCATTCTGATTAATGACTGAGCCAAGATATGGAAAAATCTTTATTTCAATGTCTTCATCATCTACTTTAAAGTTATGTAAATCATCTGTAGTCATTATTTTTATTTTCTTAATGGCTAATCGTAAACCTGCCTTTGCACTATTTTCCTTGACTTTCTTCAGTAATTGTTTTACGTCTTTGCTATTTTCTGCTAGTATCTTGATGTTGATGCAAGGAGTGCCAGGGCTCAGATTACCTTCAGGTTTTGAGGACAAAAATTAATGCCAATACAAAGACCAGCAGCTGATCAGAACTGTGCATAGATAGCATCTGCTTCAGTCTTGCAAAGGGCAAACCTGAACAGCAAAGGGATGCTGGACCACTTCCACTTTGGATCAAATGCCTGAAACATTTTAAGTTTGCCCTCACCTTCTTTGGTCTCTGGATTACTATTGCCAGCTACATTTTTTAACCCACCATGCTATGATTCTATGCCAATTCCAAGGTTTTTGGAGGGTGAGAGAGGAGGGCATGTGACTGACTGAAAGGATCTTTAACATTACTCTGTTATAGGCCTATGATTCCACTTTTAATTGCAATGGTTCTAACATATGGAATCCTGGGATTTGCGTTTTAGGGAAGGGCACTTAGAATTCTCAGCCAAAGAGCTCCTCTAGTGTCTCTCTGTATGTGTGTCCGTGTGTGTGTCTGTGCAATCAGCTTTGCTTGTTGACTTAGGGCAACCCTGTGAATTTAATAGCGTTTTCTTAGAATATTCAGAGGTGGTTTTGCCAGTTCTTTCCTCTGACCAATCTACAAATTCCAGAATTCCATAGGATGCAGCCATGGTAGTTAAAATGGAAACATAGAACTATAACTGTGTATTATGAAAGCACTGTAACTATATTTAAAAACCACAATTGAGCTCATTAATGTATTGATTTATTCAAATCAAGGGAAGCCAGTAGATGTCATTTGACAATTGCCACTGTTCTTGAAACGTTTCTAACTATCACCTCTATCACTTCCACAGGCATGTTTGGTAAGAACTTAGGATGCTCATCTTGCCAGTTTCCTGCAATATGATGATTCCTCGATTTAAATTGCCTCGGAAATTAATCTTATCTCTGAATCAGCATTTTGAATTGCGGGCCTGATCTATGTTTTTACCTTCAGCTGTATGTTTGTTTAATAGAGGCTGGAATTTCAGCCAACACAGAATGAGACTTGTTCAGCTGGTTGGACCTGCCACTAATGACGCCACTAGGACATGCCATCTGAGGATAACTGAGCCCTGCCCCTGTCCAGATCAATTCACTGCATTCCAGTTGGTTGCCTTATGCTCCCTTTCCTGCTACTAACACTGTGAGAATGCTGTGGTTTTGTTGTGAATTTTTCATCTGCAGAACTCACGTTCATTATCCTTCTTTTCGTAGGTGGAGAAACTGAGACTAAGACAGACTGAATTATTAGCCCAGGGTGATGTAGTGAGTTACCACATGAAGTGGAACATTCCTAATATCTAGCCTCCTGTCCTACCCAGTTATATTCTCTCTTTCTCTTTCTCTCTCAATTTCCTGTGAGCCTTTTCTTCCTTAGAATCCTAAAGAAGGAAAAACAAATCTTCCTCATCCTATTCCTTTATTGTTCTATGGCTTTCCTTTGCCATGTTTTCCATCCTGAATCCCTGTTTAATTATGATAATTTCTTAAATTAATTAATTAAAGAATTTTAGCATGCAGCTTGGCTTAAGTTTCGGTTCCTTAATTTCATTTATGTTTCCTCTACACTTTCATTGTTGATGCACAAATGTGCATTTATAAAATACTAAAAAAAAGGTAATCGTAATGTGATTTATTTATTTATTTATTTAATCAGGGAAAGCAGCTATGGCCTCGAAATGTTTTCTAGACTGCAACTCCCAATATTGGTCACTCTCTTGCTTGCTAAGGCTGAAAAGAATTACAATCTAACAGTGGAAGGAGCTGTAGTTGCCTACGCATTGGATTATAAGATCAGATTTAAGTGGGTTGGGGCTCTGGAGCATTCCCAAAACCAGGGTCCTTATTCTGGACATGTGTGAGCTGCTCTGGGTGAGATAGCAAAGAAATTAATTTTTTTTAAAAGAAACAATAAATAAAGTTCAGTAACCTACAACACTAAAATTTTCCTGTGCAAATTTTTGTGAACCTGCAGTGAGACTAGAGCCCGATCTCATCCTTCTTTACTCACTTACAAAAGTAACACAAAAATGTGATGATAACAGAAACAGCAGGATGTTTAGAAAGTGACATTTTAAAAGCAGCTTAAAATATGGAACTACGGATCAATCAGGACTGTCATCACCAAATCAGCACAATTGAAGGGAATGAGGTGATCTAAGACCCCAAACAGTTGAATGGGCTTTATAATAAATAAGCCCCAGCATCTGGAACTGTATTTAGAAGTAAGGTAGCTAATGCTTTTAATGCAATCAAGACTACAATCATTTCAACATTACATTTGTTGTTGTTTTTGTTGTGCTGTTTTAACAGAGTAAATATAACCAATGCCATGTAGAAAAGGGGAAGAGTGAGTGGGAACAGAAGGCTGTGGCCAAACTGTGCCATATTTCATATAAACATTAAGGAAAAAATAACACCTCAGTATTGCAGTGAAGAACTCGAAAGCATCAATTCCACCTTGAAAACAGGGACCTGGTTTGAATTGCAAAATCAGATAAGGTCTTGATTTCTCATACTAGGTAATGTCACTTGGCTTTATAATCTATTTATCATTTCCCTCATTCCACCGTGTATGGGCTACAGTACAGTAAAAGCGCATCATAGTTTTTCTTTCCTGATTTTATAATTCATTTTTTAAAGACTGGCTTTATTACTTTTACTATAACAAAGCTCCTAACATTAAATTCACTTTCCAGGGGATATGGTACTTTATATAACATTTACTGGTTTGTTAGCTTTTTCTCTTCTTTTTTTAAATCTTTGGTATCATAAAGACTATTCCCAGCTGGAGCTTACCCACAAAACCAGTCACTGAATGCTATGTCAAAACCTGTCTAAAAGTCTCCCTAAATTAATGAATCTACTCTAATTGGGATTGGCAATTAGATTTTACCCAAATACTTGTCTAGGAAATTGCAAATTTATTTTCATTATTCAAAGTTATAGCTGTGTTAGGCTGTAGAATTAGTATGCAAAGAGATCTTGTAGCACCTTTGAGACCGACCGAAAGAAGTTGGTAGCATGAGATTTCGTAGACTTCAGTCAACTTCCTCAGATCTTTTAATGATGTAATTCTTATGTCATCAAAACCTGGCACTGTGTAGGTAATAGAAACATAAGCATGACAAGAATTTAGGTGGTCACTTTTTCTTCTATACGTTACCTTAAAGAAATGACCCTCAAAATTACATTTGTTTCAGTGGTCACCACCCCTCCACTGAGCCAATTAGTTTCCTCATAGACACAGAGAAACCTCTTGGCCTTCATGTTGCTAAGTGAACGTTTCAGGCATTTCACAAAAGGTAAGCTCTAAAGATCCTAAATACTGTGAAAGTGTCCGATCCTATTTAATCTTCGAAGCTAAAGAGTGTCAGTCCTGATTGGAAGGGAGACCGCCAGGAAATACTAAGTGCTATAAGCTATATTTCAGAGGAAGGAACAGGCAAAACCAGGTCCAAATATTTATTGCCTAAGAGAATGCTATGAAGTTAATGAGGTCTCCATAAACCAACAGGTAACCTGAAGGATATACTTCATTTTTAAGCTCTAAAAGAAATAACAAATATCCTTCATCTTCTGTGTACACTACAAAGGTGTAGTAAAACCTTTTTCTCCTTGACACCCTACTTGCAGTATGGCCTCTAGCAAGCATATATAGGGCAGTGCCCTAGGACAGGTACTAGGCCTGGGTGTCATCAGCAGAGATGAATGGAGTAACCTAGATTAGGGTGCATGCCTAAAATTCTATGTCTCACAGCATCCTGCTTCTTGGTAGCTGTGATAAATCCTGAGGTTACTCAGGTAAGGGCTGGTATGTGTAGGAATGCCAAGGAAAAATGATGAGTGATTGGACAACGGAAGGGATAATACATATGCCCCATCCTACCTCACTGAAGTATTATTCCATGGTTCAATGACAAGGATTAGTAATCCAGTTGGAGTTGTAGTTTTTAAATTCTGAATATGTATTTTTAAAATAGCAGAATCCATTCAGGCCTACTGATTTTGTATGGTGTGTGTTTGCTTTTATATGGCCAGGTGCAAAAAACAAAAACAAAAGAGGGGAAAAAAACCATATACCAACCTTAAGAAACATACTCTTTCTTAGTTTCTGCCACCACCTTCCTCTCCTCTCTTACTTCTGAGTAGGAAAGAACTTGCGGCTGCTGCCACACTGCAGAATTAATGCAGTTTAATACTACTCAACAACCATAGTTCTGTCTTATGGGATCCTAGGATTTGTAGTTTGTTGTAGCACACAAGCTCCCTGACAGAAAAGGCTAACTATCTCACAATAGTACAAATCCCTGAATTCCATAGCATTGAGCCATAGCAGTTAAAGCAGTGTCAAACTACATTAATTCTGCAGTGTAGAAGCAGCCACTTGTGGGACTGGTCTGTCTTCTGTGTCTGGTGGCTTTGCAGGCCAGGCAGAAATGCCAGTCTCAGCTGTCCAGCCAGCAGTTCTGCCAAACCTGGAAGAGACTCTTGAAATAAGAGGATGATTGTTAAAAATGATTTGCACTAGGTGTCAAATATACTAGGTACACTACTGTGAAATGTTGGAGGTTGTGGAACTGGAATACTATTGCACTTCTACCAGCACTAGACCACTAGCTTCATTCTGAATATTCAGGAAAAAGAGTAGGAAATATATATGTTCGTCTTCTCCCTTACCTGCATTGGAGAAGGGACTGTAATGTAGTCTGCAAAGAAGATGGCATCTAGCAATGGGCAAATTCTGATTGCCACCCTGGCTACCCAGGGGACATGTAATCGTAAACTTTACCTTTATAGCAAGGTTTCCTTGGCTTTCCCCCACTTTTTGATGGGATATCATAGAGGAAATTAAGACAGTTAATGGAAACAGTGGATCAGGAGTTGGGGGCTTATGTTTTTACAGATGTTGTTACACAGCAACACACATCAGCCCAGTATACCCAAGGTAAGGAATACTGAGACCTTTGGAGGTAACATTTGGAAGGCAACACAATTCTCACACAATTCCAGCTTTTAAAAAAAAAGCCCTCCAAGGGGATGTGGCAACAGCCAGACCAAAATACGCTAAATACACACCACAAAAGAGGCACCAGCCATACTTGGATGAGTCGGGATGTCTCCTTCTCCACAGACAAGACTGAACAATCATGATAAGTGACTAACTTGACATTGTGAAGTCGAAGGCTTTCATGGCCGACATCCATAGTTTTTTGTGGGTTTTTTGGGCTATGTGGCCATGTTCTAGAAGAGTTTATTCCTGACATTTCAGAGAATCTCTGAAGATGCCAGCCACAGATGCTGGCAAAACGTCAGGAATAAACTCTTCTAGAACATGGCCACATAGCCCAAAAAAACCACAAAAAACTAACTTGACATTCTTTGGGAGGGAAGGTGACTGACATCTAGGGGGAAATAACATGCTGTGGTATCTGTCTGCGAAAAGCAGCTTCTGCTCAGGCATAATGGTGTGTTGTATAATGCCTGGTGAAGGTTGTACGATAGCCCATGAGGCTGCTTTGTATGTCTCAGAAAAACATGCTTTAGAAAAGAACGCTGATCTTATTCCAGTTCTGGCTGAGTAGTTTGTAACTTACCCAGGCTTTGATAACTGCATAGTATAGATTGTGTCTCTTTTATCTGGAATTCTGAAATTTGAAATACTCCAAAATCCAAACTTGTCCACACGGGTGGCTGAGATAGTGACACATTTGCTTTTTGATGGCTTAGTGTACACAAACTTTGTTTCATGCACAAGTTTTTTTTAAAAAAAATATTGTGTATAAAATCTATGTATATACAGTAACATGTACACAAAACATAACTGATTTTAATGTTTGCACTTGGAGATCCCATCTCCAAGATATCTCATTATTTATATGCAAATATTTCAAAATCTGAAAAAATCTGAAATCCAAAACACTTCTGGTTCTAAGCATGATTGTTCAACCACTTGGTTATAGTAAAAATAGTGACCTTGCTCCTCAGATAACAGAAAAAAGGGGATTCTGAAAGTCTAAAGAATACTCTCTTAATATAAATCTGAATCTTCTACCTACTTCCAATTTGTGAAACATGGAGGATGAGAGGGATTCAGAAAAGATCAGATAAAATGAGATTCTGAGTAATAGAATGGAATTCTAGAATTGGCTTAAAGGAAGGAGTCAGTATCAAAAAATACACAGATGTTTGCTTGCAAGTGCTTCCAGATCTGAAATTCTCATGGCTAAAGTTGCCGCCACTAAAACCCCCCAAAAATCTTCACAATAAGAAGCAATCTTGGAGAATCCAAGATGGAAGGATAAGTAGAACAGTTGGACTAATAAGTGATACCCCACAAAAGAACATTTTCAGGTCTGGATGGGGCTCAAAGGTTATTTGGATTTATATGTTATTATAGTTACAGTCTGCCTTTCTTATACACAGATTTTTTATACACGGATTCAAGAATCCACGGTTTGAAAATGTTCCAAAAAAGTATAAATTTCAAATTGCCATTTTTATAAGGGACACCATTTTGCTATGTCATTATATTGAATGGGACTTGAGCATACACGGATTTTGTTATACACGGGTGATCTTGGAACCAAACCCCAGCATATAGCAAGGGTCCACTGTACTTATATTCCATGTTTCTCCCAGAATTGGGACTCAAGGCAGCTTACAATTTAAAAAGGACAAGGCAGCTAAATCTTAACAAAATTTAACATTAAAATGGAATTAAGCTATTCACAATATTACAGTGATTTAAAACTGCACTTTAAAAAGATAAACTGTAACTAAAAGATTAAAAAGCAATAAAAATAGTTCGGTTTACAACAGTACAGCACTCTTAGCCCATTCTTTAAAAATTCTCTGCTTTGTTGGAATAAAATATCTTTGCTGACAGGACAGAAGGGAGTGAGTCATCCAGCCCCCCTTGCAAAGGGAGTTCCAGAGGCAAGGGACAGCCACCAAGAAGGTCCTGTCTTGCGTCCCCAACAAACACATTTGTGACAGTGGTGGGACTGACAGAAGGGCCTCTCCTGATAATATGGCAACAAGGCGAGATGCCAAATTGCCATTTTGAGAAGGACTTCAAAGGAAAATGGAGGTATTAGGGCTTGCTGTGGGGAAAGGGTGAGTCCTGCAGGGGGGAGAATTGGTGCCTGCCTTCCCCACAGTTGCCTACCCCTGTAGTAGGGGCAGTTTTAATTATAAGGGCAAATTCCTCATGTGCCTGTAAAAGGACACATTAAAATGTTTTTCACCCAGATCTTTTAGGGGAACATCACCCTTCTGTAGAGCCAGAGCTATGGTCAGAAACTTCAACTGGTACTGGTACACCAAGCAAAGCGACTCTTTCACTGTGCTAGGAAATAAGAATTTGAGCTATATTTGTTCTTTTCTTACCCTGTGCAACCCATGCAGCCATCATCAGCTTGTCAAAGTTTGGTGGCAAGGGAGCATCTTGTTAGAAACCTTGGACTCTGGAAACATTGTGGTCCCTCAGACTCAGATGTGGCAAGCCTTCTGGGGCTGTCTGTCATCGGTGGATATGCAGCAAAGCCACCAAATGTGCATGCCATTCACATTAAACAGCCTGCAAGAAGTAGACTTTTCTACCTGACCTGAGGCAGAATTGTCACAATGACATTTGTCAGACCAGACCTGGAGGGACAAAGAATGAACAAAAGCTAAACCCACTTCTTTATTCTGTACAGACTGAGTCACAGTGCCTGAAGCTTTCAGATTTAGGAAGGAGTGAGAATATTTTGCAGGCTAAGAGGAGGCTTTAGAAGATCACTAGTCACCTTTCTGTGACCCTTGGAAGAAAGGGACAGAGACTCCATGGGTTATACCACCTGGACCTTTTTTATGATGGAGCCAGGCAAGTTGGGGCACTCTGCTCATTTCAGGAACCATCTGTTAGCCCTCTCACAGTGGCAGAATTTACAGATTTAGGAGTCCTTTCATTTACAAGTCCTCACTGAACAGTGTGGTGTAGTGGTTTGAGTGTTGGACTATGACCCTTGAGATCAGGATTCAATTCCCTGCTTGGCCATGAAACCCACTGGGTGACCTTGGGCAAGTCACATGCTCTCAGCCACAGGGGAAGGCAATGACAAACCTCCAGGACTCCTCTGAATAAATCTTGCCAGAAAACCCCATGATAAGTTTGCCTTAGAGTTGGTGTAAGTCAGAAACAACTTGAAAGCACACAACAAGAACAACTTAATAATAGGAGTTGGATTTGTGGAGTGGGCATTAACACCTCACAGTGGTAGCTCAAATGCCATTAAGTCAGCTAACCAAAAAAAAAAAAAAAAAAAAAAAAAAATAGTGATGAGAAACCAAAATAGCTATCTACCATTTGAAATTGAGTAAAAAAGCCATTCTGAGCAAAGTCAGGATGAAACTGCAAATCATTTCCCTGCAATGTGAAAAGATACATTGGTTAGGGCTTTGAAGCAGTTCTTTTTCACAACACTAGTGAAATGTTCACACCTTACATCAGTTCTTCCTAGTCCCTCCTCTCATTGGTTCATCAGAATCCTACATGTCTTGGTTTGCTTCTTCAACATCCATAGTGAGCAATGTGACTCCTCACTGTGCTTTTAAAGTCAAGCTTAGTGGCCACAAAGGCATGGTTAGGAGATCTGGTTGCAATTCTAGACTCAGAGGGCTCAAACCATTAGGAAACCAACTGTTTCCATTTCAAAGGCTTGTAATGCAACAAGTACAGTGAGTAAAACTGGCTTTTGTTCTTCCACACAGTTGCTTAGTGAGCTACAGGGAGTCTTCAGAACATGAATATGAAGAATGGACAAATTGTCAAGTCCTGTTGATCTCCTTACCCAGCTTTGAGGATCTTGCCAAGATTTTCTACACAGTTGCCATGCCAAAGGCAATAAAGGAGGAGAAAGGAAAAGCAGACCAGACTTCTTTTTTAAAGAATAAAATGTTAGTATTTATTTATTAAAATATTTGTATCTCATCCTACATCATACAGTCTCAGGGAGGTGTACAAAAAAACCTTCAACCAAATAAAACAATCTTTTATTTGCATATTAAACAATTTTAAAGACTGTTAAAAGCTGTAACATGTGCAAATTTGGGTAAAATCAATTATGCCCCAATGGCTTTAAGGAAAAACCAGGTTTTAATTGATGCCATCTGTGTTGGCACCAGTTGGCCCTCTGAGGTATTCTGTGACTGGGATGCCACAACAGAGAAGGCCCTCTCCCATTTCATCTGAAGGTATATTGCCCATGATGGTGAGGCACCAAGGAGGACTCCTCCTCCAGATCTTAATCCTCAGACAGGTCTACAGAGGGAGAGGTGAGCAGGTTGAAAGGAGGAGCCGAACAGTGAAGAGAATGTATTGTGAACATGGGGCAAGAAGGTCAGTGCAAAGGTTAAGACTGTGTGACCCCTGGCTCTCCTGAGTAAGAATGGTATTAACGCATGGCTCCTTCTCCACTGGCAGAGAAACTGTGGGTCAAGCTAGGTGTTTTTTTTAAAATGGCTTAGACCATTTCTCCATGATACAGAAGTGGAAGATAACTGGTGACCACTTTCATATTTATTAGAGGATTCCCCCCCCCTTACATAAACACAGAGCCACTATTCACAATTGTGTATTTGTCACTTAACCTCAGTGACTTCCTGGATTCAACTTCGAAGTGTCAATAAAGGGAGTAGGCCTGTTATATATGCAATACCCCATGGCATGCAGAGATTGTCACAACAGTCAGGAATCTTTTTCTTTCTTTCTCAAGCCCATTGAGCAACTTCCTGCTGAGGAAAATCAGCTATTATTTCTGTAGGAGGAAAGAGAGAGCAGGGCATTTCCCCACATAGCAAACTACTATCCCTCCTGCTGTGGAGTGGCACCACTCATACAGAGGTGCTTGAAAACCATGGAGAATCTGGATGCTGCTATCCTGAGTTGTAAAGAAGGAATCTCATGAAAACATTGGTAGCTACAATGAGTTAATACATATATTTACATATTTGCTTCACATCGTGCCCAAAATAAAGGTTTGGGTTGTTTTTTTTAAATGAAGAAAGAAAGTTATGCATTCCAGCCCATATGAGCAAGTCCCACAGGACCCATTCCCCTATTTGGCAACTCCTTGATGCAATCTGCTTCTGTGACAACAACTTACGTACAGTTGCCCCTCCGTTTTCACGGACTTCAAATCTTCGTCCTTTGCCCGTTCGTGGGTGGCAAACAGAGGGGGACAAAATAGGGCGTGCTGCCATTCAAGCCAATGGGGCTTGAATACTGGCAAATTTCCATTTTTGCAGGGGGTTCCGGAACGATTCCCCCACGAAAATGGAGGGTCTGCTGTATAGTTTTTAAAATTGGTACTGTATTTGTATCCCTTTTAATATCACCAATTACGTGTTGCCATACAAATGAAGGATGGAGGCTGAGTATGTATAGTATTATGTATACATGTATATCCCCTGATGTAATTTAAGGATGTGCTAGTCTGGAAATTCAGTATGCAAAGGGATCTCATGTATCTGAGGAAGTAGGCTCAAGCCTATGAAAGCTTATGCTACCAGCTTCTTTCTCTGTTAGTCTCAAAGGTGCTACCAGAACCCTGATGTAATTATTACTGTTACTCAGTCTGTGTGTGTTTATTTTTCTTTCTGAGTACCTCAAGATATATAGTAGCAAATGGATCAACATACATGTGTTTCATCAGAGCTAAATTTCTGGGACAAGCTTAAATGATCATTTCTCATGACTAGTACAACACAATGATAACACTAGCTGGTCACCAGAAACTCCACTGTATGTGATCTTGGAGAGGATCAGGAGCCAGTAAGTTTAAAGACAATGTCCAATTCAATATTAAAAGCAAACCCAAACTGGTTCATGTGGTGTCAGTCATTCACAGTATACATGCTTCACAAGGTGCCAAGTTCAATTCCTGGTATCTCTAAATACAGCTAGTAAAATCTGAAAGCCTAGCTCAGGATAAGGATACTATTAAGATGCAAGTCCAGGATGAGATAGCTATAAGATGGCTAATAAACAAACTAAGTCCAGCAGCCTAGCTAGACTCTGAATTCTAGATCATAACTCAAGATTTAGTCTGGAATCTGCCCATGGTCAGGGAAAAAATGGAACAGGAGCCTGGAATCTGAAATGAGATTCACGGCTGGACCAAGGCACACAATGCCAAATAGGAAGCAAATTCTGGAACCAGATTTAGTTTGATGTTATATGGCAGGTTACTCTCAGGGAAGCACTTTTTGGTTTTCTACTCAGTGCAAGTGAATCCCAGGCAGAAAAGCATTTTCATCATTTCAGGAGGCTCCTCCCTCCCTAACTGTCATCTTTCGGCCTCTGGGGGAGAGAGAAGGCTGGCCCAGTACCATCAGGGGCTGGCCTGAAGAAGGAGGCTCCTCCCTCCCTAACTGTCATCATTCGGCCTCTGAGGGAGAGAGTAGGCTGGCCCAGCCTGAAGAAGAAGAGCCCTCCCTCCGGTCCATCTGCCTTGGTCCAGGCCTCAGAGGGAGAGAAGAATGCTGGACCTGATTCCCTCCCTCCCCCCCTCCAACAGGTCCTTCTCCTTTTGTGTCGTGTCTTTTAGATTGTAAGCCTGTGGGCAGGGAATTGTCTGTTATCCCCTCTATTGTAAACCACTCGGATTCCCAGTGATTGGGCGGTATATAAATAAAACCTATTATTATTATTATTATTATTATTATTATTATTATTATTATTATTATTATTATTATTA
>NC_056523.1:141222499-141250251 GCF_019175285.1 Sceloporus undulatus | reverse complement strand
GTTGTACTCTGCTGACCTGAACCTCGACCACAGGAAGTTGTCCTGTGGATACAACCTAATAATGTTTTGTGATTTTCATGTAATTTTCTCCCACAGAAACATTTCTTCATCATGCCTTCACAAAAATATTAAGACTTTTGTCAAAGAAAGCCAGTTATAATTGAATCCATTCATCATATCACCTTTTTCATGCTTAATTTATCTCCGGCACCAAGCTGTAGACAGCCCCTTCCTCTGGAAAAACAACAATAACCCAGACTATCTTCCATCTTGGTTCAAAGAGCAAAAGCACAGGGATGTAAACGCATATTCACCAAGTCTTGCACCCTGGAATAGGATGCTACAGTCAATTTACCAGCTTTCTTTAAGAAACAGCACTCATCTCTGGATCTGTCCTCTGTATTAGAACAACCATCCAGACTGGGAATATTTGAATACTCTTCAGCCTCCAATTTAAGAGGCCCTTTTATTTCTGCTTTAAGTTAGCAGGATACTGTGTATGGACTTCAAGTGTCACTGAATGCTTTTTCTCTTTCCACCCAGACCTGCTGCAGCTGATTAAGAAGTGTCAGCAGGAGAGAATCTAGCACTGCCAGACCTTTCCAAGAACATCTAAGTCCCCTGTGAAAACAAGTAAATTCCCACCAATGAAAAGCCTGGATTAGTCTTTCTCATAGGGCAAGCAATTGCCAGGATTCTGAGGAATTGCATTGGCCCTCACTAGCTTGGCCCTCCCCTCGCCCCCAAGCTGTTTTAGGCCCAGAAGAAGCCTTTATCTAAAAAGTAAGTAAATTGCTACTCAACATCTGGGTTATTACTGTGTTAACTAAAGGCCTCACTTGGACCTAAAACAGCTGAAATAGATCTAAAATGTGGCAAAACTATTCTCACCTACTCATGTGTATGTTCTGAGCCAAATATTGCTCTTGGGATGGTGGTAGAGGAATGGGGGCATAAAAGTGTCCCTGGGGTACAGGTGGCTCACAGGCCACACTTTCTCCACCCAAGTGCGCTAAAATAACAGCATCCTTCTTCCTTAGAATACAAGTCCTGAAGTCCCTTACCTGTGGTCCAAAAGCACCAAGCCATGTGTCTCTAGCTCTTTCACCTCCTCTGATTGCCCAAACACATCCCACAGACTGAGGTTGTGAGCAAACTGTAGCCAGTGCTGTGAGGAAAAAAACAACACCATTGTAGCAAAAACTGAGTTTATTTCAGAGCTCTGAATAATTATCTTAAGTATTATTGAGGAAAACCTTGTACTGAAGCTCCGGTCAAGAATGCATGTTTCTTCACAGTCAGATATCAAGTCTACCCAGTGAATTTCTCTTTCTCCTATCTTGTCTGCTTTAAGGTCTCCTTATGGAAGCCTGCTCTACCACCAGAGTTCAGACTTGTACTCACAAAAGAGAAGAGTTCTGGTGGCAATGTGGGGCCTCTGGAATTCCTTCCTTCAAATGCCCACAAGACTGACTCCATGGAATTTTTCAGGAAAGGCGTCAGAACCGTCTATCAAGCCTTGGTAGGTGAGTCTTTTGCAACTTGCAGGTTGCAGAAAACAATCAGATAATTAAAACACTACATACTGCCTGAAGTTGTTTTTTTAAAACTACAATATTTGTATAACTTGCATAATTGTATACATTTATATTGTATAAATTTATTTAAGTAATTGTAAACATTGCTTTAAGGATTTGTTTTCAACTGTATTTGTTATTTATTTATTTATTTCATTTTTATGCTACCTTTTTTTCAGAAAGGGACCCAACTGTAGTCTTTTATTTTGATTTGGTAACTGCTTTAGTGGTCCCTCAGGCCAAAAGGTGGAAGATTTATATTTATATAACAATAAGTAAAATTCATTCCCTCTGCCCCCATCTGTTCATTCAGGCAACTGGCACTTAAAGCTGAAGAGGCACAACCTTCTGAACTCCACAGCTGACCATAGCTTTCTGATCAGCTGCTAAAACAGAATCCAAGGGGCCATTCAGACTACCTTTTACGCCGGATAAGGAACCGAATTATGCATGTAAAGTTCATATTCACCCCGAATCTCCCACAAGTGAATCCGAGGCTTCCATGACCGTTTTGGGGCAAATGCCCCTTAGTGCAGGTCATTTGGCATTGAGGTAAAAGCGGTATCTTTTGAAAAACAAATACAGTGGTACCTCGGGATACGAAATACCCAGGTTACGAATTTTTCAGGATACGAATAAATCCCATAGGGATTTATTGTTTCGGGTTACGAAAGTTTTTTCGGGTTACGAAAAAACTCCGGCGCTGTTTTAAATGGAGCCGCGGCAGAGCCGCGGCTTTTTTCCCCATTAGCGCCTATGGGTTTTCGGCTTACGAAGGCTTTTCGGGTTACGAACGGTGCCGCGGAACGAATTATTTTCGTAACCCGAGGCACCACTGTAGGTCCGGCAAACATGAACTTGCCCCTGATCATGATCGGGGCAAGTTCAGGGGAGGGATTTAGGTCAGAGGGAGGGCTGAGGGTGGAACTGGAGAAAGGGTGGCAATCTGGGTAACGGAGCAGAAGGAGAAGAAGGAAGGAGCAGGGGAGGTCAGAGGGAGGGCACAGGACGGAGCAAGCCTCTGCTCTTGCACCAGGCAGCTTTCTCTCTCTTTTTATTTTTTTAATTATTTTTGACAGACTATGTGCATGTTTTTTGCTACAGGTAGATAGATATATAGATAGGATGTGGCTGCCTGCCTGTTCACTTTCCCTTTCATTTCCTTGCTTCCAGCAACACAGCACTTTGCAGGAGGCTTTTTTTCTTTGCAAATGCTACAATGTGAATGTTACAAATGTTTCTCTTTCCAATTTGGCAAATTGATACAGGATGCTTTTGCTACTGTCTGTAAAGAATTCAGGGGTGGCCTAGGGAAAGCAAAGAATGCATGGCATCCTTTTCTGGCATTCCAAGGTGAAGAAGTTTTGTTGTTGTTGTTGTTGTTGTTGTTGTTACATGTGTATGAGGCACTCTGGGATGGCAAGGAATGAAAATGCAGAAATGGCATTAGATTGCATTTTGGGGTTGAAAACGGGGCCAAGGGAAGATCCATAACCTGCAGTGACCCAAATACCCACAACACACACACACACAGGAGGTTTTTAAATTAGATAAAATATGCACATACTGGTGCCTGTTTTTTTTTAAAAAAGGAGGGGGGAGCACACTTCCGATTGACCAATGGGTGCAGGAAACGTCACCTATGAGGAAAACGGAACTGAATTTGATTGACAGCAAAGGCACCTTCATTTTAAACCAATTTCTCCACAGGAGCTTAGAGGGCATTCAGGGTTAAAATGCCCTGATTGAGGTAGTGGGCACTTGCTTCCAGAGGGATTCGGAGAAGGGGAACCGAATCTTCCCAGTTCCTTCCAGCACAAAAAGGTCAGTATGAATGGGGCCCAAGTCTCAGTTTTGTGGCAAACACTTCATAGTTTGATTACACCACTTTATACTGAGACCAACAAACCATCATCAGGAGAAAAACTTACAGATTAAATAACAATAGGGTAGGGTGGTGAAACTTTATATGGACTGCAGAAGTTGGCTGAGCATGCCCTAAGAGTATGCAGAGTTGTCATGTTGCTCCACCTGAGATCTCTGGAATTAGGGCACAAAAATTTCAAGTCCATTCAGTCAATTGCAAGAGCCCCTTTTGCTGCTATAATTCCCAAGATAGTGAAATCTCACCTGGTGTGTGATTCCTACATCCATGCGGAGTCCCAGCATCAGAATCTCCTCCAGTCTATGTAAAAGAGACAAACACAGGATCTAGCAATGTGAGCAGAGTCACCAGAATGCAACATTTCATGAAAAGGTATCTAATTATTTTAATAGCTTAGCATCCAAAACAGGTGTACAATTGATAGCCCATCATTTTAATTATGTAAACAACATCTGTAGCATTTGGATAGTGCTTTAGACTTCCCAGAGCATTCTGCATATACAGCGCGCCTGCATCATACGTGGGCGCGCTCAAGCTGCGGGGAGCGCGCGGGGCGGAGCGTCCCATTCAATTGAATGGGCACGTGCCCCCGTTGTGCGCCACTGCGCCGCCGTGCACGCACCACATTGTTTACAATGGGGCTTGAGCGTAGGCGGAATTCACCTTACGCGGAGGGATCCGGAACGGATCCCCGCGTAAGGCGAGGGCTCATTGTATTTTTCAGTATTCCTTCCAACAGCCCCCTTTACATTATTTACTGTTATCTTCATATTACAGATAGGAGCTAAGCAAACATGGTATACCTAGGGCAACTCAACGAGTTCATGACTGAGCCAAAATCTGAACCAAAGTCGTTTCAGCTCATCCAATTTGGAGGAATACCACTTAAGATGATGGAAAGCAAATGAGTTTCTTAATTTTGAAGCCACCAACCTCCCTAAATTTGATTTTACTTACATCTCAAGTTGGTTGAGTGGGGTCCGCTTCCGGGTCCCATGGCCAAAAGCCAACACCTCCTTCATCCATATATCTGGCTCCAGAGTTTGTATTCTAGCCTCTCGACAGATTTTGCCATCTCCCCACGGCACAAATCTCCCATGGGCTCCTAGGTAAAAGGAAGTCAATGCTGAGACTAATTCTTGATCTCTAGATGAGGCAGGTATGGGAAGTAGTTGTCTGGCTACCCAGAAATACTTGATGTCAGATGGCAGGATCCATCCTTCTTCAACTCCCAATGAAACACCATTGAAACAGTGCCATCTGAAAAGCACTTCAATGAACCCCTATTTTGGAATGTTGTTGTTTTCACTGAAACAGAACTTAGGCCTACTCTCCTCAAGCAAGCTCACCTGGTCCAACGCCAATATATTGACTGCCTTGCCAATAAGAGAGGTTGTGGGTGCTAAATGCCCCCTGCAGGGAAAAAAAACAAGTCATAAAGTAGTAAGAGATTGCTAGCCTTCACACAAGTGTTACATGATGCTGGATGGCCTTCAGTGACTGATTCCTAGAGATACTGAGCTCCTAGAGGCTGGCATTCAAATATGTTTAAAACTCAGCTTTCTTCTTTGTTGTAAGAATTTTTTCACCATGGGGAGGGGGGATAGGAATCAGGCCTCGTATCCGAGTCTCAGTCTGTTCCTCCATGAAACATGCTCTGCTCTAGCTAAAAGGATGTCCTTGGACAATATTCTTTTTACTTGTGAAGCAGGAAGACATTTTCTCCCCCTCCCCCCCAGCCACATAAAAATCAAACTTATTTCATTATCAGGAGCTTTCAGATTACTCTCTTCTACTTAGGTTATACACCAAAGGAAAAGACTTACATTCCGAGCAAAGTTGGAAACCTCATATTGAAGAAAACCTGCATTCTGAAGAATGTGCCTTGCATACTCATACATTTCTGATACAATGTCTGGATCAGGTAGAGGCAGAAAGCCCTGGTTAACTTGTTTGAAGAGTGAAGTGCCCCTTTCCAGTGTTAGCTGATAGAGAGAAACATGGTCATCACACACTGCAAGCAATGCCTCCAAATCCTGAACCCAGGAGGCAGTGGTTTGATCTGGGAGGCCAAAGATGAGATCAACAGATATACGGCCTGGAAAGAGTTTCTTGGCTTCTTCTAAAGTTCTTAGAGCATCACAAGCTGAGTGGTTCCTTCCAAGAAGCTGGAGTTCTACATCATTAAGGGACTAGAGAGAAGGAAAACATGAGAATGCTTAGCTTTTTTGTAGCAGAAAAATGTCACACAAGGCTTGGGGGAATATGAATGATGAGGGAATTATTTTAAGCAATATAAAAGTATGCAAACGTGTATGTAAACAGCAAACAAGAATCAATGGCTGCAGAGACTGAGAAGCAGAATAGTAAGAGCCTGAGAGGAAAACTATACATGGGAAATCCCTGACATTTTTTCTGAGCTGAAATGTGACCACCAAGTTGACTAAAGCAGCACAGAAGGTATTTGTTTAAATATTTTACAGTGTTCTTTTCTCAGTCAAATCCTTCTGAGACTGGTTTTTTGCATGAATTATTCTGAATTAAAACTTCTATAATTACTTGTTTCCTGATTCTGTCAATCACCTGGGAAAGAGTGGTGGAAAGAGCTAATGAGTAAGGCAGGATAAATCAGGTGACCCCTTTGGCCTTCTCCAACTCTACCATTCTATGAAAGCTATGCATCTGTTTGCTCACCTGGATGCCAACAGAAAGCCGACTGACACCTGCTTTGTGGAACTCAGCAAGGCATAAGGCATCTGCTGAAGTGGGATTGGCTTCCAGTGTAACCTCAGTGCCTTCTGCTAAATGGACATCTTGGGAGATGGCATCCAGGACTGCTGCAATGGTGAGTGGACTGGCCAAGCTTGGTGTCCCACCACCAAAATACACAGATGTGATTCTGCAAAGCCAAGGGAAAAAAGGTCACACACCTGTGGAAAGCAATATAGAACTCTATTTGCCTCCCTAGGCTCTTGTGGTCTCTTCCAACTCTATGATTCTATGACTCCAGGAGACCATGGTTTAAATAGCCACTCAGCCATGGAAACCCAGTGGCTGACAGTGAGCAAGCCACACTCTCTTAGCCTCAGAGGGAGGCAATGCCAAACCTCTTCTGAATAAATCTTACCAAGAAATTGCTAGAATAACGTTGTCATAAGAATCAACTTGAAGGTACATAACTACTACTGCATCTGCTCCAAAATACTTTTCTGACTGATACAGGTAAGGACCTGTAGACATCAAACTTCTCAGACTACTGCAACTCAAACTATTGCATTGACAATGAAGTAATCCAGTAAGAATATACAATAGTTTTATTCCTAAGTGATAAAATTCAAAACACAAGTGTTGTTCCTGGCTTAATTATAAAACTTGTCTACATCTGCCACTTGTCCCTATTTCTTCTAAGGATCCCAACTATAAATCCTGATTCTTTAATACTTTTCTTTTTTCTCTTCCACTATTACTTGCCTCTCAACTTGGCTGAGCTGGATCAAGGTCCTGGCCTCCTGAATGAGGCAATTCTTCATTTTGGTCTCATCAATGTTTCGCGGAATGTACTTGTTGAAGTTGCAGTAGCTGCAGCGTTTCTCACAATATGGCCACTGAGAGACAAAAAGAAACAAGAAAATATTTACTCATAAAAACTAAACATTCTTCCAGCATCTTTCCCATTGTCATCACCTACATGAGTCTTAACATCACTTCCATCTTGCCTTAGTGAGGTGAAAACGTATCCATTTACTAGGCACAATCATCAGCAATTTTTGCTTGCACCCTATTCTGCTCATGGTGCCCAGCATGTTTAAAAATTAACAAGGTACTGTAATTATCCAGAATGCTGAATATACTCCCTCAGAATCAACAGTTTTCATCTCAGCCACTAAATGCCAACATGAACAGAAAGATCTCATCCTGCTTCAGAAAGATTCTTTAGCTTTGATTAACTTTGATCAAAATAGCCATCATAAATACAATGTGGGTTACCTCATAGTATTTATTTGATGTGCAGCTGATATGAGCCAGCATATGTGTGGGACTGTGATTCTGGAGATCAGGGTTCGATTCCCCACTCAGACATGAAACCCATTGGGTGACCTTGGGCAAGTCACATGCTCACAGCCTTAGAAGAAGGCAATGGCAAACCTCCTCTGGACAAATCTTGCTAAGAAAATTAGGGTTGCCATAAATTGGAAATGACTTGAAGTCACATAACAATAACACATGCTTAAAAGACTATTCTTAATCATGGGAAATTCAATGGGGGAGGAAGAAGAACTATGTGTCTTAAATCAATGCATGGAAAATAATAGTCAGGAGGCACCCTACATATAAATTAATCTGAGAGAGGAATAAGAACCAGGGAAAGGACATCACAGCTAAATCTGCTTTTCTGTATGTCCCAGAACATGGGTGATCTGGAATGAAATCAGTGTACAGATTAAGATGGGCCCTCCATGTAATGTAATTCACTTTACAAATGCTCCATGTGCATGAAAAACCAGCATGCTGAGACTATCTGAGAAAGTAGACTTAAGTTTGCAAAAGCTCATGCTGCCAACTTCTTTCTTTCATGTAGTCTCAAAGGTGTTACAAGATCTCCCTGCATTTAAGGCTTGGTGAAAAAGTTGGACTATATTGCCACCTGGAGTGTGTTCTTAAAACTCCCATCTTGTGTTGTTTGCCTTGAAGTTATTTCCAACTTATGTTAACTCTAAAGGGGAACTGATCACAGGGTTTTCTTGGCAAGTTTCTTCAGAGAGTGGTTGTCATTGTGATTCTCTGAGGCTTAGAGACTAGGTCGACTTATCCACAAGTCAGTTTAGGTACAGTACTTTAACTCTCATTAAAAAAAGGAACCATCCCCTGGTGAAAGGCAAGATCTGTCCTGGAAGCACTGACCCCCTCCCCCCATTCTCTCATCCATCCAGCCTTTAAGGTGAGCGCAAACACTTATGTCTGCTGGAATTTTGTAAGTCCTTTGGCACTGTTTTTCTTTGCTTTGTCCTTTACATCCTTTGTTAGATGTCCCTAAGTTTTACCCTCAACTTACCCACAGGTCATATCAAAATTAACTAATTTAGTAAATGGTGATGGTATAGATGATTTTTTTAAAGAGTTGGAAACCTTTTATGGATTATGTCAAAGTTATAAGAGGAAACATAGTACTGTAGTAATAGGATTTAATGTATAAAGAGGGGAGAGGAGGGGGGAATAAATAGAGAGTAAATGGGAAAATCCTATTTTATTTTCTTTAATCTCCTTCTCTCTCTGTTCATTTCTTTGTCTTTTAGGAAGAGGAGTAACAATATGACAAATGTCATATTGCAACACAGGTGAATGGGAAGCCATAAATCTCACAGGGTGGTGGGTTAATGGGTGATTGAATGAATTTATTTACATTTGTGCTAATTTTGGGTTTAGCAGGTTTCTTCCTCTTTCTTTCTTTCTTTCCTTTTCTTTCCCTTTTTTCTTTTTCTTTCTTCTCTTAAGGTTGGTTTTATTTTGTTTGGTTTTATTTTAAGTTTTTGTTTATATTTTGATTTTGTCCTTTGGTGTTGTATTGGCTTTGTACTGTATCAAAAATCAATTAATAAAAAAATAAAGAAATCCAATTTTGGCCCCGAAACCTGCCCTTGACTTATACACGAGGCTTACTTATAGTCGAGTATATACTGTAGATGTATATCAGTTCCTTCTCACACAGCCCTTCCAATACTGTATGCACTTGTCTTAAGAGTACAGTGGCACCTCCATATCCATGGACTTGCTATCCGTGGATTTCAGCATCTGCAAATAGCAAGCCTGCATTGTCCTTGATGGTGGTGCGTGTATATGGCTGCATTGCCATTAGGGACAGCCCCCTTTGTCCTCAGCAGCAGTGCATGCACATGGCCATGCCACCATTTGGGACAACAGGACTTCACCTGAAGTCTCATTGTCCTAATGGCAGTGCTGCCATGTGCACAGGATGCCACTGGGAACAACAAAATTTGAGCAACTGTGGATTTTGGTATCTGTGGGGAGCGAGGTTCCAGAACGGATCCCCTGTAGATAGCGACGTCCCACTGTATAGCACTGCAACCTACCTTTTGTTCTCCTGGAAGATTCAAGAGGACTACACAAATACCTGAAAACATGGGCTCTGATATGGTCAACTGTTTATTAATTCATTTATTTTTTAAGGCCCAATGCATTTTGGGCTCAATGAGAAAAGGCCTTCTTCAGCAGCCTTCAGTTGAAATCACTGGAGTTGAGAACATTGTCCAGAACACAGGACCATGGAGTTTTAAAAAGTCTTTTCTCATTGAGGCCAAAACACCTTGGGCTTTTTTTTTTAAATGAATAAATGTGATCTTCTCAGAGCACTTACTCTGTTTTGCTTTGAATGTGCTTTTCAATATTCTTCACTACTATGCACATACCCTAAAGGCATCAGATCCAGGCTGATTGATTCATAGCAATTGTGGCCAGCAGTTAAAGCAGTGGCAAACTACAGTAATTCGGCAGGTAGAAGCAGCCACTTTGGACTGGTCCTGGTCCTTCTGTGTCTGGTGCTTTTGCAGGCCCATGCAGAAATGCCAGTCTCAGCTGTCCAGCCAGCAGTTCTGCCACATGGAAAGACTCTTGAAAGAATAGGATGATTGTTAAAAAGAATTTGCACTAGGTGTCAAATATACGAGGGTACACTGACTGTGAAAATGTGTTGGAGGTTGTTGAACTGGAAATACTATTGCCTTCATAACCAGCACTAGCCACTAGCTCATTCTGAATATTCAGAAAAGAGTAGAATATATATGTTCGTCTTCTCCTTACCTGCATTGGAGAAGGGACTGTAATGTAGTCTGCAAGAGATGGCATCTAGAATGGGTAAATTTGATTGCCACCCTGGGCTACCCAGGGGACATGAATCGTAAAACTTACTTTAGCAAGGTTTTCCTGGCTTTTCCCCACTTTTGATGGGATTCATAGGAGGAATTAAGACAGTTAATTGGAAACATGGATCAGAGTTGGTTATGTTTTTACAGATGTTGTTACCAGCAACACACATAGCCCATATACCCAAGGTAAGAATATATGAACTTTGGAGGTTAACATTTTGGAGGCAACACAATTCCACACAATTCCAGACTTTTTAAAAAAAAAAGCCCTCCAAGGGATTGTGCAACAGCAACCAAAATACGCTAATACACACACAAAGAGGCACCAGCCATACTTGGATGATCGGATGTCTCCTTCTCCACAGACAACTAAACAATCTGATAAGTGACTACTTGACATTGTGAAGTCGAAGGCTTTCATGGCCTGACATCCATAGTGTTTGTGGGTTTTTTGGGCTATGTGGCATGTTCTGAAGAGTTAATGCTGACATTCAGAGAATCTCTGAAGATGCCAGCCACAGATGCTGGCAAAACGTCAAGGATAAACTCTTCTAGAACATGGCCACATAACCCGAAAAACCACAAAAAAAACTAACTTGACATTCTTTGGGAGGGAAGGTGATCATCTAGGGGGAAATAACATGCTGTGGTATCTGGTCTGCGAAAAGCAGCTTCGGCTCAGGCATAATGGTGTTGTTGTATAATACCTGGTAAGGTGTACGATAGCCCATGAGGCGGCTTTGTATGTCTCAGAAAACATGCTTTAGAAAAGAACGCTGATCTTATGCCCAGTTCTGGCGGAGTAAGTTGTAACTTACCCAGGCTTTGATAACTGCATGAGTAGAGATTGTGTCTCTTTTATCTGCACTGAAATTTGAATACTCCAAAATCCAACTGTCCACACGGGTTGGCTGAGAAGTGACACATTTGCTTTTGGATGGCTTAGTGTACACAAACGTTGTTCATGCACAAGTTTTTTTTTAAAAAAATATGCGTAATAAATCATGTATATACAGTAACATGTACACAAAACATAACTGATTTTAATGTTTGCACTGGAGATCCCTCTCCAAGATATCTCTTATTATATGCAAATTTTCAAATCTGAAAAAATCTGAAATCCAACACTTCTGTTCTAGCTGATGTTCAACCACTTGGTTGAGTAAAAATAGTGACCTTGCTCCTCAGAAACAGAAAAAGGGGATTCTGAAAGTCTAAAGAATAACCTCTTATAAAATCTGAATCTTCTACCTACTTCCAATTTGTGAAACGGGAGGGAGGGAAGGGATTCAGAAAAGATCAGATAAAAATGAGATCTCTGAGTAATAGAATGGAATTCTAGATTGGCTTAAAGGAAGGATCAGTATCAAAAATACACAGATGTTTGCTGCAAGTGCTCAAGATCTGAAATTCTCATGGCTAAAGTTGCCGCCACTAAAAACCCCCAAAATCTTCACAATAGAAGCAATCTTGGAGAATCCAAGATGGAAGGATAGTAGAAACATTGGAGTAATAAGTGATACCCATCAAAAGAACAATTTTCCAGGTCTGGATGGGGCCCAAAGTGATTGGATTTATAGTTTATATAGTTCAGAGTCTGCTTCTTAATACACAGACTTTTTTATACAGGATAAAGAACCACGGTTGAAAATGTTCCCAAAAAGTATAAATTTTCAAATTGCCATTTTTTATAAGGGACACCATTGCTATGTCATATATTGAATGGGACTTGAGCATACACGGAGTTGTTGAACACGTTGATCTGGAACCAAACCCCCAGCATATAGGCAAGGGGTCCACATGTACTTATATCCGATTGTCTCCAGAATTGGGACTCAAGGCAGCTTACAATTTAAAACGGACAAGGCAGCTAAATCTTACAAAATTAACATGAAAATGGAATTAAGCTATTCACAATATTACAGTGGATTAAACTGCACTTTAAAAGATAAACTGTACGAAATATAAATAAAGCAATAAAAATAGTTCGGTTGTACAGCAACTCGTATCCCATCTTTTAAAAATTCTCTGCTTTGTTGGAATAAAATATCTTTGCTGACAGACAGAAGGGAGTGTAGTCATCCAGCCCCCCTTGCAAAGGAGTTCCAGAGCAAGGGACAGCCACCAAGAAGGTCCTGTCTTGCGTCCCAACAAACACATTTGTGACAGTGGTGGGACTGACAGAGGGGCCCTCCTGATAATATGGCAACGGGCGAGATGCCAAAATTGCCCATTTTGAAAGGACTTCAAAGGAAAAGGGAGGTATTGAGGGCTTGCTGTGGGGAAGGGTGAGTCCTGCAGGGGTGGGAGAAATGGTGCCTGCCCTTCCCCACAGTTGCCTACCCCCTGTAGTAGGGGCTGGTTTTAATTAAAGGGCAAATTCCTCATGTGCCTGTAATAAGGACAACATTAAAATGTTTTTCACCCAGATCTTTTAGGGGAACATCACCCTTCTGTAGAGCCAGAGCTATGGCAGAACTTCAACTGGTACACCAAGCAAAGCGACTCTTTCACTGTGCTAGAATAAAGAATTTGAGCTATATTTGTTCTTTCTACCCTGTGCAACCCATGCATGCCATCATCAGCTTGTCAAGTTTGGTGGAAAGGGACATCTTGTTAGAAACCTTGGACTCTGGAAACATTGTGGTCCCTCCAGACCAATGTGTGGAAGCAGCCTTCTGGGCGGTCGTTCATCGGGTATGCAGCAAGCCACCAAAGTGCATGCATTCACATTAAACAGCCTGCAAGATATACTTTTCTACCTGACCTGAGCGACAGAATTGTCACAATGACATTGTCAGACCAACACTGGAGGGACAAAGAATGAACAAAAGCTAAACCCACTTCTTTATTCTGTACAGACTGAGTCACAGTGCCTGAAGCTTTCCAGATTTAGGAAGAGTGAGAAATATTTGCAGCTAAGAGAGGCTTTAGAAATCAACTAGTCACCTTTCTGTGACCCTTGGAAGAAAGGGACAGAGACTCCATGGGTTATACCACATGGACCTTTTTTATGATGGAGCCAGGCAAGTTGGGGGCACTCTGCTCATTCAGGAACATACTGTAAGCCCTCTCACAGTGGGCAGAATTAACAGATTTAGGAGTCCTTTCATTTTACAAGTCCTCACTGAACAGTGTGGTTAGTGTTTGAGGTGTTGACTATAACCCTTGAGATCAGGATGCAATTCCCTGCTTGGCCATGAAACCCACTGGGTGACCTTGGGCAATCACATCTCTCACACAGGGGAAGGCAATGACAAACCTCCAGATCCTCTGAACTAAATCTTGCCAGAAAACCCCATGATAAGTTTGCCTTAGAGTTGGTTAAGTCAGAACAACTGTGAAAGCACAACAAGAACAACTTAATAATAGGAGTTGGATTTGATGGTGGGCATTAACACCTCAAGTGTTAGCTCAAATGCCAAAGTCAGCAAACAAAAAATAAAATAAAATAAAAGATAAAAAAGTTGATGATAGAAACCAAAATAGCTATCTACCATTTGAAATTGAGTAAAAAAGCCATTCTGCAAAGTCAGGATGAAACTGCAAATCATTGTCCCTGCAATGTGAAAAGATACATGTGGTTAGGGCTTTGAAGCAGTTCTTTTTCACAAAACATAGTGAAATGTTTCACACTTACATCAGTTCTTCCTGATCCCTGCCTCTCATTGGCTCATAAGAATGCCTACATGTCTTGGTTTGCTTCTTCAACATCCATAGTGAGCAAGGTTCTCCCCACTGTGTCAAGCTTGGGCCACAAAGGCTGTTAGGAGATCTGGTTGCAATTCTAGACTCAGAGGCTCAAACCATTAGGAAACCAACGGTTTCCATTTCAAAGGCTTGATAGCACAAGTAAGTGATAAAACTGGCTTTGTTCTTCCACACAGTTGCTTAGTGAGCTACAGGAGTCTCATAACATGAAATGAAACATGGACAAATTGTCAAGTCCTTGATCTCTTACCTAGCTTTGAGGATCTTGCCAAGATTTTCTACACAGTGTGCAATGCCAAAGGCATAAAGGAGGAGAAAGGAAAAGCAGAGCGCAGACTTCTTTTTTAAAGAATAAATTGTTAGTATTTATTTATTAAAATATTTGTATCTCACCTACATCATACGTCTCAGGGTAGGTGTACAAAAAAAACCTTCAACCAAATAAAACAATCTTTATTTGCATATTAAACAATTTTAAGGCTGTTAAAAGCTGTAACATGTGCAATTGGGGTAAAATCAATTATGCCCCAATGGCTTTAAGAAAAAACCAGGTTTAATGATATGCCATCTGTGTGGGAACAGTTGGCCCCTTGAGTATTTCTTGTACTGGGATCCACAACAGAGAGGCCTCCCCATTTCATCTGAAGGTATATTGCCCATGATGGTGAAGGCACCAAGGAGGACTCCCCCCAGATCTTAATCCTCAGACAGGTCTAACAGGGGAGGTGAGCAGGTTGAAAAGGAGAAGCCGAACAGTGAAAAATGTATTGTGAACATGGGGCAAGAGGGTCAGTGGGGTGTTGGTGGTCCCAAATGGTAAGACTGTGTGACCCCGGCGCTCCTGAGTAAGAGAGATATAACGCAAGGCCCTTCTCCACTGGAGAGAACTGGGGTCAGCGTAGGGTGTTTTTTTAAAATGGCTTAGACCATTCTCCATGATACAGAAGTGGAAGATAACTGGTGACCACTTTCATATTTATTAGAGGATTCCCCCCCCCCTTACATAAAACACAGAGCCACTATTCACAATTGTGTATTTGTCACTTAACCTCAGTTACGTTCCTGGATTCAACTTCAAGTGTCAATAAGGGGAGTAGCCTGTGATTATGCAATACCCGCATGGCATCAGAGATTGTCACAACAGTCAGAAATCTTTTTCTTTCTTTCTGCAGCCCATTGAGCAACTTCCTGCTGGGAAAATCAGCTATTATTTCTGGTAGAGAAAGAGAGAGCAGGGCATTTCCCCACATAGCAAACTACTATCCCTCCTGCTGTGGAGTGGCACGCACCATACAGAGGTGCTTTGAAAACCATGAGAACTGGATGCTGCTTCCTGAGTTGTAAAGAGGAATCTCATGAAAACATTGGTAGCTACAAGGAGTTATACATATATTTACATATGCTTCCATCGTGCCCAAAATAAGGTTTGGGTTGTTTTTTTAAATGAGAAGAAGGAAGTTATGCATTCCAGCCCATATGAGCAAGTCCCAACAGGACCCATTCCCCTATTGGGGCAACTCCTTGATGCAATCTGCTTCTGACAACAACTTACGTACAGTTGCCCTCCTGTTTTAACGGACTTCAAATCTTCGTTCCTTGCCCGTTCGTGGGTGGCAAACAGAGGGGGACAAATAGGGTGGTGCTGCCATTCAAGCCAATGGGCTTGAATACTGGCAAATTTCCATTTTTTGCAGGGGGTTCCGGAACGATTCCCCCACAAATGGAGGGTCTGCTGTATAGTTTAAAATTGGTATGTATTGCCCTTTTAATATCACCAATTACGTGGTTGCCATACATGAAGGATGGAGGCTGAGTATGTATGGTATCATGATACGATGTATATCCCCTGATGTAATTTAGAGTGATGTGCTAGTCTGTGAATTCAGTATGCAAGGGATCTCATGTATCTGAGTAAGTAGGCCAAAGCCTATGAAAGCTTTATGCTACCAGCTTCTTTCTCTGTTGATCTCAAAGGTGCTACCAGACACCCTGATGTAATTATTACTGTTACGCAGTCGGTGTTGTTTATTTTTCTTTCTGATACCTCAAGATATATAGTGAGCCAAATGGATCAACATACATGTGTTTCATCGAGCTAACTATTTCGGGGACAAGCTAAAATGATCATTTCTCAGTGACTAGTACAACACAGATATCACTAGCTGGCCACCAGAAACTCCACTGTATGTGATCTGGAGAGAGCAGAGCCAGTAAGTTTAAAGACAATGTCCAATTCAATATTAAAGAGCAAACCCAAACGTTCATGGTGTCAGTCATTCACAGTATACTGCTTTCACAAGGTGCCAGTCAATTCCTGGTATCTCTAAATACGCAATAGTAAATCTGGGAAAGGCGCTAGCTGGCAGGATAAGAGAACCATTAAGATGCACTCCAGGTAGATAGCTATAAGATGGGATAAACAAACTAAGTCCACAGCCGAGTCAGACTCTGAATTCTAGATCATAACTCAAGATTTAGTCTGAATCTGCCCAATGCGTCAGGGAAAAAATGAACAGGAAGCCTGGAAGACTGAATGAGATGCACGAGCTGGACCAAGGCAACAATGCCAAATAGTAAAGCAAATCTCTGGAACCAGATTTAGTTTTGATGTTATATGGCAGGCTTGACTCTCAGGGAAGCCTTTTTGGTTTTCTACTCAGTGCATAGTGAATCCCAGGCAGAAAAGCATTTTCATCATTTCGAGGAGGTAAGGGAGAAGAGGTGGAAATACGAGGGAGGGCCTCTCCCTTCCCTAACTGTCATCTGGGTTCGGCCTCGTGGGGTGAGAGAGGAACTGGCCCAGGTACCATCAGGGAGCTGGCCTGAAAAGGAGAGCTCCCGCCCGCCCTAACTGTCATCATTGCGGCACTGCTGGAGTAGAGAGTAGGTGTCCCAAGCTAAGCAAGAAGAAGAGCCCGATCCCCCTACCGTGCCATCTCTTGTCCCAGCCCATCGGGAAGAAGCAGGCTGGAACCTGATTCCCTCCCCCCCCACCATCCCTTCTCCTTTGTGGTCGTGTCTTTTAGATTGTAGCCTGTGGGCAGGGATGTCCTGATTATCCCTCTATTGTAAACCGCTCCGATTCCCAGTGATTGGGCGTAGATAAATAAAACCTATTATGTTATATATTAGTATATTATTATTAATTAGTTTTGTACTCTGCTGACCTAACCTCGACCGGACAGAAGTTGTCCTGTGGATACCAACTAATATGTTTTTTTGTGATTTTCATGTAATTTTCTCCCACAGAAATTTCTTCATGCCTTCACAAAATATTAAGACTTTTGTCAAAGAAAGCCAGTTTAATTGAATCCATTCATCATACACCTTTTCAGCTTAATTTATCTCGCACAAGCTGTAGACAGCCCCTTCCTCTGGAAAAAACAACAATAACCCAGACTATCTTCCATCTTGGTTCAAAGAGAAAAGCACAGGGATGTAAAGCATATTCACCAATCTTGTCACCCTGGAATAGGAATGCTACAGCATTTACCAGCTTTCTTAAGAAACAGCACAATCTCTGGATCTGTCCTTGTATTAGAACAACCATCCAGACTGGGAATATTGATACTCTTCAGCCCCATTAATAGAGGCCCTTTTATTTCTGCTTTAAGTTAGCGGATACTGTGTATGGACTTCAAGTGTCACTGAATGCTTTTTCTCTTTCCACCCAGACCTCTGCAGCTGATTAAGAAGTGTCAGCAGGAGAAATCTAGCACTGCAGACCTTTCCAAGAACATCTAAGTCCCCTGTGAAACAAGTAAATTCCCACCAGAAAACCTGGATTGTCTTTCTCATAGGGCAAGCATTTGCCAGGATTCTGGAATTGCATTGGCCCTCCCTCGCCCCCAAGCTGTTTTTTTAGGCCCAGAAGAAGCCTTTATCTAAAAAAGTAAGAAATTGCTACTCAACACTGGTTATTACTGTGTTAACTAAAGGCCTCACTTGGACTAAAACAGCTAAATAGATCTAAAATGTGGCAAAACTATCTCACTACCATGTGTATGTCTGAGCCAATATTGCTCTTGGTTGGTGGTAGAGAATGGGGCATAAAATGTCCTGGGGTACAGGTGCTCACGGCACACTTTTCTCCACCCAATGCCTAAATAACAGCATCCTTCTTCTTAATACAAGTCTGAAGTCCCTTACCTGTGTCCAAAAGCAACCAAGCATGTTCTCTAGCTCTTTCCTCCTCTGATGCCAAACACATCCCACAGACTTGAGGTTGTGAAAAAACTTTAGCCAGTGCTGTGGAGAAAAAAACAACACCTTGTAGCAAAAACTGAGTTTTTCAGACTCTGAATAATTATCTAGTATTATTGAGGAAAACCTTGTACTGAGCTCCGGTCAAGAATGCATTTTCTTCACAGTCAGTATCAAGTCTACCCATGAATTTCTCTTTCTCCTATTTGTCTGCTTTAAGGTCTCTTAGGAAGCCGCTCTACCACCAGAGTTCAGACTTTACCACAAAAGAGAAAGTTCTGGTGGCATGTGGGCTCTGGAATCCTTCCTTCAAATGCCCACACGGACTACTCCATGGAATTTTCAGGAAAGCGTCAGAACCGTCTATAAGCCTTGGTAGGTGAGTCTTTGCAACTTGCAGTTCAGAAAACAATCAGATAATTAAAACACTACATACTGCCTAAATTGTTTTTTAAAACTACATATATTGTATAACTTGCATAATTGTATACATTTATATTGTATAAATTTATTAATTAATTTGTAAACATTGCTTTAGGATTGTTTCAACTGTATTGGTATTTATTTTTTATTTCATTTTATGCTACCTTTTTTCAGAAAGGGACCCAACTTTATCTTTATTTTGATTTGGTAACTGTCTAGTGGTCCCTCAGCCAAAAGGTGAAGATTTATATTATATAACAATAAGTAAATTCACCCTCTGCCCCCATCTGTTCATTCAGGCAACTGGCATTAAAGCTGAAAGCACAACCTTCTGAACTCCACACGTGACCATAGCTTTCTGATCAGCTGTAAAACAGAATCCAGGGCATTCAGACTACTTTTAGCCGGATAAGGAACCGAATTATGCATGTAAGTTCATATTCACCCCGAATCTCCCACAGTGCCGAGGCTTCCATGACCGTTTTGGGGCAATGCCCCTTATGCAGGTCATGGCATTGAGAGGTAAAAGGGTATCTTTTGTGAAAAACAAATAGGTCCTCGGCAAACAATGAAACTGCCATGATCATGGACGGCAATGTCAGGGGAGGGATTTAGGTCGAGGGAGGGCTGAGGGGGGAATCTGGAGAAAGGGTTGGCAAGTCTGGGTAACGGAAGCAGAAGGAGAAGAAGGAAGAAGCAGGGGAGGCGAGGGAGGGCACAGGACGAGAAGGCCTCGCTCTTGCACCAGCAGCTTTCTCTCTCTTTTTATTTTTTAATTATTTTTGACGACTATGTGCAGTGTTTTTGCTAAGGTAAAGATAGATAGATAGGATGTGCTGCCTGCTGTTCATTTCCTTTCATTTCCTTGCTTCCAGCAACACAGCACTTTGCAGGAGGGCTTTTTTTCTTTGCAATGCTACAATGTGAATGTTACAATGTTTCTCTTTTCCAATTGGCAAATTGATACAGGATGCTTTTGCTACTGTCTGTAAAGAATTCAGGGGTGGCCTATGAAAGCAAAGAAGGCATGGCATCCTTTTCTGGCATTCCAAGGTGAAGAGTTTTGTTTGTTGTTGTTTGTAACATGAGGCACTCTGGGATGGCAAGGTGAAAATTGCAGAAATGGCATTAGATGCATTTTGGGTTGAAAAACGGGGGCCAAGGGAAGATCCATAACCTGCATTGACCCAAATACCCACAAACACAACACACAGGAGGTTTTTAAATTAGATAAAATATGCACATACTGGTGCCTGTTTTTTTTAAAAAGGAGGGGGAGCACACTTCCGATTGACCAATGGGTGCAGGAACGTCACCTATGAGGAAACGGAACTGAATTTGATGATCAGCAAAGGCACCTTCATTTTAAACCATTTTCTCCACAGGAGCTAGAGATTCTTAGGGTTAAAATGCCCTGATGAGTGTGTGGCACTTGCTTCCAGAGGGATTCGGAGAAGGGGAACCGAATCTTCCCAGTTCCTTCCAGCACAAAAAGGTCAGTATGAATGGGGCCCAAGTCTCAGTTTTGTGGCAAAACTTCATAGTTTGATTACACACTTTATACTGAGACCAAAAAACCATCATCAGGAGAAAAACTTACAGATTAATAACAATAGGGTAGGGTGGTGAAACTTTATATGGACTGCAGAATTTTGGCTGAGCATGCCTAGAGTATGCAGAGTTGCATGTTGCTCCACCTGAGATCTCTGGAATAGGGCACAAAAATTTAAGTCCATTCAGTCAATTGCAAGAGCCCTTTTGTGCTATAATTCCCAAGATAGTGAAATCTCACCTGTGTGTGATTCCACATCCATGCGTATCCCAGCATCAGAATCTCCTCAGTCTATGATAAAGAGACAAACACAGGCTGCAATGTGAGCAGAGTCACCAGAATGCAACATTTCATGAAAAGGTATCTAATATTTTATAGCTAGCATCCAAAACAGGTGTACAATTGATAGCCCATCATTTTAATTAGTAAACAACATCTGTGCATTTGGTAGTGCTTTAGACTTCCCGAGCATCTGCATATACAGCGCGCCTGCATCATACGGGCGCGCTCAAGCTGCGGAGCGCGGGGCGACGTCCCATTCAATTGATGGCACGTGCCCCCGTTGTGGCGCCATGCGCCGCCTGCACCACACATTGTTTTACAATGGGGCTTGAGCGTAGGCGGAATTCACCTTACGCGAGGGATCCGGAACGGATCCCCGCGTAAGGCGAGGGCTCATTGTATTTTTCAGTATTCCTTCCAACAGCCCCTTTACATTTTACTGTTATCTTCATATACAGATAGGAGCTAAGCAAACATGGTATACCGGGCAACTCAAGAGTTCATGACTGAGCCAAAATCTGAACCAAATCGTTTCAGCTCATCAATTTGGAGGAATACCACTTAGATGATGGAAAGCAAATGATTTCTTAATTTGAAGCCACCAACCTCCCTAAATTTGATTTTTACTTACATCAAGTGGTTTAGTGGGTCCGCTTCCGGGTCCATGGCCAAAAGCAAACCTCCTTCATCCATCTGGCTCCAGGTTTGTATTCTAGCCTCTCGACAGATTTTGCCATTCTCCCACGGCACAAATCTCCCATGGGCTCCTAGGTAAAGGAGTCAATGCTGAGACTAATTCTTGATCTCTGATGAGGCAGTTGGGAAGTAGTGTCTGGCTACCCAGAAATACTTGATGTCGATGGCAGGATCCATCCTTCTTCAACTCCCAATGAAACACCATTGAAACAGTGCCATCTGAAAAGCACTTCAATGAACCCCTATTTGGATGTTGTTGTTTTCACTGAAACAGAACTTAGGCCTACCTCCTCAAGCAGCTCACCGGTCCAACGCCAATATATGATGCCTTGCCAATAAGAGAGGTGTGGGGTGCTAAATGCCCCCTGCAGGGAAAAAAACAAGTCATAGTAGTAGAGATTGCTAGCCTTCACACATTTACATGATGCTGGATGGCCTTCAGTGACTGATTCCTAGGATACTGAGCTCCTAAGGCTGGCTTTCAAATATGTTTAAAACTCAGCTTTCTTCTTTGTTTGAAATTTTTCACCATGGGAGGGGGGATAAGGAATCAGGCCTCGTACCGAGTCTCAGTCTGTTCCTCCAAACAGCTCTGCTCTAGCTAAAAGGATGTCCTTGGACAATTCTTTTTACTTGTGAAGCAGGAAGACATTTTCTCCCCCCCCCCCCCCAGCCACATAAATAAAACTTATTTTCATTATCAGAGCTTTCAATTACTCCTTTACTTAGGTTTTATAACACCAGGAAAAGACTTACATTCCGACAAAGTTGGAACCTCATATTGAAGAAAACCTGCTTCTGAAGAATGTGCCTTGCATACTCATACATTTCTGATACAAGTCTGGATCAGGTAGAGGCAGAAAGCCTGTTAACTTGTTTGAAGAGTGAATTGCCCCTTCCAGTGTTAGCTGATGAGAGAAACTGTCATCACACACTGCAAGCAATGCCTCCAAATCCTGAACCCGGAGCAGGGTTGTGATCTGGAGGCCAAAGATGAGATCAACAGATATACGGCCTGAACGAGTTTCTTGGCTTCTTCTAAAGTTTTAGAGCATCACATGAGTGGTTCCTTCCAAGAACGGGAGTTCTACATCATTAAGGGACTAGAGAGAAGGAAAACATGAGAACGCTTAGCTTTTTGTAGCAAAAAATGTCACACAAAGGCTTGGGGGATATGAATGATGAGGGAATTATTTGTCAATATAAAAAGTATGCAAACGTATTGTAAACAGCAACAAGAATCAATGGCTGCAGAGACTGAACGAAATAGTAAAGCCTGAGAGGGAAAACTATACATGAAATCCCTGACATTTTTTCTGAGTCTAAAGTGACCACCAGTTGACTAAGCAGCACAGAAGTATTTGTTTAAATATTTACAGTGTTCTTTTCTCAGTCAAATCCTTCTGAGACTGTTTTTTTGCATGAATTATCTGAATTAAAACTTCTATAATTACTTGTTTCTGATTGTCAATCACCTGGGAAAGAGTGGTGGAAAGAGCTAATGAGTAAGGCAGGATAAATCAGTGACCCTTTGGCCTTCTCCAACTCTACATTCTATGAAAGCTATGCATCTGTTTTGCTCACCTGGATGCCACAGAAGCCACTGACACCTGCTTTGTGGAACTCAGCAAGGCATAAGCATCTGCTGAAGTGGGATTGGCTTCCATGTAACCTCAGTGCCTTGCTAAATGGACATTTGGGAGAGGCATCCAGGACTGCTGCAATGGTGAGTGGACTGGCCAAGCTTGTGTCCCACCCCAAAATACACAGATGTGATTCTGCAAAGCCAAGGGAAAAAGGTACCACACCTGTGGAAAGCAATATAGACTCTATGTCCTCCCTAGCTCTTGTGGTCCTTCCAATCTATGATTCTATGACTCCAGGAGACCATGGTTTAATTAGCCACTCAGCCATGAAACCCAGTGGCTGACAGTGAGCAAGCCACACTCTCTTAGCCTCAGAGGGAGGCAATGCAAACCTCTCTGAATAAATCTACCAAGAAATTGCTAGAATAACGTTGTCATAAGAATCAACTTGAGGTACATAACTACTACTGCATCTGCTCCAAATACTTTTCTGACTGATACAGGTAAGGACCTGTAGACACAAACTTCCGACTACTGCAACTCAAATATTGCATTGACAATGAAGTAATCCAGTAAGAATTACAATATTTTATTCCTAAGTGATAAAATTCAAAACACAAGTGTTGTTCCTGGCTATATAAAAACTTGTCTACATCTGCCACTTGTCCCTATTTCTTCTAAGGATCAACTATAAACCTGATTCTTAATACTTTCTTTTTCTCTTCCACTATTACTTGCTCTCAACTGCTGAGCTGATCAAGGTCCTGCCTCCTGATGAGGCAATTTCTTCATTTTGGTCTCATCATGTTTCGCGGAATGTACTTGTTGAAGTTGCAGTAGCTGCAGCGTTTCTCACAATTGGCCACTGAGAGACAAAAAGAAAAGAAAATATTTACTCAAAAAATAAACATTCTTCCAGCATCTTTCCATTGTCATCACCTACATGAGTCTTAACATCACTTCCATCTTGCCTTAGGAGGTGAAAACTACCCATTTACTAGGCACAATCATCAGCAATTGCTTGCACCCTATTCTGCTCATGGTGCCCAGCATGTTTAAAAAATTAACAAGGTAATTATCCAGAATTGCTGAATATACTCCTCAGAATCAACAGTTTCATCTCAAGCCACTAAATCAACATGAACAGAAAATCTCATCCTGCTTCAAAAGATTCTTTAGCTTTGATTAACTTTGATCAAAATAGCCATCATAAATATCAATGTGGGTTACCTCATTAGTATTTTTGATGTGCAGCTGAAATAGCCACATTTGTGTGGGACTGATTCTGGAGACCAGGGTTCGATTCCCCACTCAGACATGAAACCCATTGGGTGACCTGGGCAAGTCACATGCTCACGCCTTAGAAGAAGGCAATAGGCAAACCTCCTTGGACAAATCTGCTAAAAAATTGAGGGTTGCCATAATTGGAAAGACTTGAAGTCACTAACAATAAACACATGCTTAAAAGACTTTCAATCATGGGAAATTCATGGGGGAGGAGAGAACTAGTTTTAAATCAATCATGAAAATAATGTCAGAGGCACCCTACATATAAATAATCTGGAGAGGAAAAGAACCAGGGAAAGGAACATCAGCGCTAAATCTGTTTCTGTATGTCCACAACATGGGTGATCTGGAATGAAATCATGTACAATTAAGATGGGCCCTCCATGTAATGTAATCCACTTTACAAATGCTCCATTTGCATGAAACCAGCATGTCTGAGACTATCGAGAAGTAGACTTAAGTTTGCAAAAGCTCATGCTGGCCAACTTCTTTCTTTCATGAGTCTCAAAGGTGTTACAAGATTTCCCTGCATTTAAGGCTTGGTGAAAAAGTTGGACTATATTGCCACCTGTATGTGTGTTCTTAAAACTTCCCATCTTGTGTTGTTGCCTTGAAGTTATTTCCAACTTACGTTACTCCTAAAGGGGAACTGATCAAGAGGAATCTCACAGGTGGTGGGTTAATGGAGTGATTGAATGAAGGTATATTTCATTTGTGCTAATTTTGGGTTTAGCAGTTTCTTCCTCTTGCTATTCTTTCTGTTCTTTTCGTTTCTTTCTCTTTTTTCTCATTTTTCTTTCTCTCTGTAAGGTTGGTTATTATTTTTTTGTTTTTTATTTTTGTAATTTTGTTTATATTTTTTGATTTGTCCTTTGGTGTTGTAATAGTCTTTACGTACAAAAAATCAATTAATATAAAAAATTAAAGAAATGCCAATTTTTGCCCGAAACCTGCCCGTGCTTATACACGAGCGACTATAGTCGATGTATATACTGAGATAATGTATATCAGTTCCTGGCTCACACGCCCGTCAGACGGTATGCACGTGTCGTAATCAGTACAGTGGCCTCCATATCCATGGACTTGCATCCGGGATTTCGCATCTTCAATAGGCAGCCTGCATGATCCTTGATGAGGGTGTGGCGTGGTATATGGGCATGCAACCGCCATTAGGTTACAGGCACCCCTTGTCTTTCGCCTAACAGTGCATGCACATGGCCATGCCACCAATTTGGGACAACGGACGTTCACCTGAAGTCTCTGCATTGTGCCTAATGGCAGTGCTTGCCGTGTGCATCAGGGCTGCCACTGGAACAACAAAATTTGAGCAACTGTGGATTTTGGTTATCTGTGCGGGGAGCGAGGTTCCAGAATGGATCCGCGCTGGTAAATAGCGATTTGTCCCACTGTAGAGCACTAGCAACCTACCTTTTGTTCTCCTGGAAGATTCAAGAGGACTACACAAATACCTGAAACCTGGTCTGATATGGTCAACTGTTTATTAATTCATTTATTTTTTGAGACCCAATGCATTTGGGCTCAATGAGAAAGGCCCTTCTCAGCAGCCTTCATTTAAATCACTGCAGTGTTGAGAACATTGGTCCAAACACAGGACCTGGAGTTTAAAAAGTCTTTCTCATTGAGCCAAAACACCTGGGCTTTTTTTAAAATAATAAAAATGTGATCTCTCAGAGAGCCTTAGCTCTGTTTTGCTTTGAATGTGCTTTTCAATATTCTTCACACTATGCACATACCAAAAGGCAGCAGTCCAGGCTGATTGGAAGCTAAGCAAGGTCATCCCTGGTTAGAACTGAATGGAAACTGCAAATAAAAACTACTACTAAACGACTATAAAATAATATAATAATAGTTTTATTATATATGCCCATCACTGGGAATCCGCGGTTTACAAAGAGGGGATAACAGACAGTTCCCTGCCCAGGCTTACATCTAAAAGACAAACACAAAAAGTGAGAAGGGAATGGTGAGGGGGCAGGGGATCAGGTCAGCATTCTTCTCTCCCTCTGAGCATGGACCAAGGCAGATGGACCGGAGAGGGCTCTTCTTCTATACTAATGGTGTACCTAATTTTCAGAGGATGAACTGCAAAACCACCTCTGAATATCCTTTGCCCTAAAAAAAACAACACTGAAAGCTAGTGGTGATATGTTGACTTAGAACTAGATTTGAAGAGCCAGGGTTCATCCTGCTCACCATAAAAATCCACTGGGTTATTGGGTAAGTCACACCTCCTAGCTTCAGAGAAGTCAAAGGCAAATCCGCTTCTAAATAAATCATGCCAAGAAAACCCTTAGGCTCACCATAATAAAAAATAGTTTGGAGTACACAAGAAGAAAACAAACCCTATGAAATACAGGGGTGTCACCCATAGTGACAGCAACTTGGAAGGGACACACACACACACACACACACAAAACCAATTCACTAGAATTAAGTAACATCTTCTTGTTTCTTAAGCTCTGGAGAAATTTACAAGATTAGAATGCTGTTTATATAGGAAATCATGTTCTTATCTAACCCTTAAGCATGAAAAATTCTGTATTTATCTTCTTGCATTAAGTACAGATTTTATTTGTTTTAAAAACTTTGTATGTGTATGTAAGTACAAACTTTACTGGTTGATTTATGTGTGTTTTTCAAGAACCTGATATTTTCATCAGGTATATTGCTTATTATCTAGCTCTTTTCTGTTGTTAATTGCCATCAAGCTGACTTTAACTTATGGTGCCCTATGAAGGAAACGAGTCATCAAGAGCGCCCTACTCAGGTTTGCAAACTCAGAGTCGTGGCTTCCTTACTGAGTCTATCACCACCTGTACAACACAACACACTTGAAGAATATTTGGTATTCGAAAATAAAATTCGTGAGGTGGGAAGAAGTACTGGATCCATTTTTAAAGATTGTAACGGCCCAATTGCTCATAATAAATAATAAGAATTTAGTCAAATTTAATTTGTTGTTGTTGTTGTTAAGATCTCAGGGGGATCTCAATTCATGGTGGACACTGATGAGACTTCCAAGACTCCCTATCCCTTAAATTTAATTCCTATTAACAAATTGCAAAGAAATGACAAAGTAGTAGGGACACAGTAATAGTAGCCTTTTCGCATTAAAAATGGCATCTGCGCTACGACCTTTTAAGTGAGTTTAATATTTTTTTGTAAACATTTTGAGTGGAGATTTGGGGGAATGAGTTGAAGCACAACTCGGGAGTTTATCACATGGAAGGAATTTCTCTATAATTTAAATGAATAAAGTGGGGCCAGAACAAATTTGCGTGAACTACGCTAGTTCAAGCAAATTTACGTAATATCGTAAATCATTCAAACCGACTTCCCATTGCCGAAATAGCTTTTCATTGCCTAGAAAATTGCGTTTGTGGTAGTCTATACGCACTATACGTGAAACACCATGAATTTGTATTGGACTGTATTTCCAATTGCCCCAAAATTGCAATGTGGTAGTTCTATTCACACAATAACATTTAAAACCCCATGATTGCGTTCGTAGAATTGCCATTGGATTATACTTCCAATTTCCCTTGTCTGCATAAACTATACAATAGTATGAAACCACTGTATGCACTACAAATGTATGCATTAAGCAAGAGGCCCACAAAGCTTTTGAACAAAGAGAGGAAAAAGAGT
>NC_056523.1:141220159-141222474 GCF_019175285.1 Sceloporus undulatus | reverse complement strand
ACCAAGAGAAGAATAAGAGCCATCTTGAGGCCATGAACCATTTTAAAGCCATTAATAAAACTGCATCATTAAATCCCAAAGTGAGAATCATCCAGGGCATTGGTCTTCCAGTTTGTATGTATGGCTATATGAGATGGACAGTGAAGAAAGCTGATAGGAATAAAATCAACTCATTTGAGATGAGGTGCTGGAGGAGAGTTCTATGGATACGGTGGCCTGCCAAAAAGACCAAGAAAAGGTTCCTGATGCAAATCAAGCCTGAACTCTCCCTAGAAGCCAAGATGACTAAATTGAGGCTGTTGTACTTTGGCCATCTCATGAGAAGACCTGACTCACCATAGACAATAATAAATAGCAAAGCAGAAGGCAGTAGGAAAACAGGAAGACTGCAGCTGCATTTACACTGCCGAATTAATGCACCTTGACACTGCTTTAACTGCCATGGTTCAATGCTATGGAATTCTAGGATCTGTACTTTTGTAAGATATTTAGCCTTCTCTCTGAGAGAGCTCTGGAGCTACAAATCCCAGGATTCCATAGAGTGGAACCATGGCAGTTGAATTGGTGTCAAACTGCATTAATTTTGCAGTGTGGACGCATCCCAGATGGATAGCCTCAATCAAGGAAGCTAAGGTCCTGAGTCTGTCAGACCAGACCAGATTGGGTGATCTAAAGGTTTCTCATTCACAGGGTCATCGTAAGTCTGAGACTGCACCCCTACTGCAGAAATAATCCAGTTTGACATCATTTTAACTGTCATTGCTCAATTCAAAGATATAGCCGTGATAGTCTGTATCAGTATGAAGAGAAATCTTGTAGCAGCTTTGAGACTCACTGAAAGAAATTGGCAGCATGAGCTTTTGTAGACTTCAGTCTACTTCCTCAGATGCATTTGATGGAGTGGAAGCCAGGTACAGACATATTATATGCCACTGGTATGTGAGGATGTCAATATAAATTACAAGTCCTTTGTCATGGCTCAATGCTAGGGAATTCTGGGAATGGTGGTTTTGTGAGACATTTAGCCTTCTCTGTCAGAGAGCTCTGGGCCCACAACACACTAGAAGAGAAAAAGATGGCAAAGTCCCCTGCCGTGATGGTTCAAAATTTGGGAAGGGCCACTCTTCTCCTGCCAAGATAGAGAAAGGAAAGCCCATTCCTATAATAGTAATAATAATAAATTATTATTAATAACAATTTAATATATTCCAGCCACCCCCACTCTCGTTGGCCTTAGCTTATCGCATAAAAACATCTTTTGAAGGAGTGAAGGAAAAACTTCTGGGGAAAGAGACATTAACAACGCCTCAGGGGGGCTCAATGTCATCACCGTAAAAGAGGACAAGGCACCACAAAGTGTAGCGCGTTCTAAAACAATGTAGGATCAATGAAGGTTAAAAACACTCAGAGCTGTGTTAGTCTGTAGGATCATTATGCAGAAAGCTCTTGTAGCACCTTTGAGACTCAGTGAAAGAAATTGGCAGCAGGAGCTTCTGAGGAAAGCTCAAGGTGGCAACATCTTTCTGACATTTTGGGAATTCTTCCTGGACAGAAATGTAGGGCATGTCCTGGGAAAGAAGGATGCCTGCCCACCCTGCCCCAGGTTGACCAGGTGTCCTAACCGCAAAGGAGGACAAAGCACAGCAAAAATGGAGGGCCCTCGAGACAAATGGAGGACATGACCAAATAAAAAGCTAAAAACACTCATTGAAATGTAAACCCAGGCTTCTCAGCCATGCTCCAAATGGAGGACATTTTGAAAACTCCTGGACAGAAGGTGGAAATGTAGGATGTGTCTTGGGAAAAGAGGACGTCTGGTCACCCTGCCCTAGGTTGACCAGATCTCTTCACAGCCACAAAGGAGGACAAGGCATCACAAAGATATAGGACATTCAAGGAAGATGTAGGACATGACCCACTAAAAGCTAACAACACCAAGATTACATGTAATCCCAGGCTTCTTAGTTGTCTTCCAAATGGAGGACGTTTTGAAAACTCCTCCTGCAGAGAAAGTTGAGATGTAGGACGTGTCCTGGGAAAGGAGGATGTCCAGTCAGCCTAACAGTGCCTCCTCCTTCTCCCCGCAAGGTGTGTATATATGTATACGTGTGTGTGTGTATCTATAAATGTGTATGTACAGTATGTGTATATATATATGTGTGTGTGTGTATCTATAAATGTATGTGTATATATATATGTGTGTATCTATAAATGTATGTGTGTATATATGTGTGTATATATATATATGTATATATGTGCGTGTGTATATGTATATATGTGTGTATATATATATATGTATATATGTGCGTGTGTAT
>NC_056523.1:141214724-141220149 GCF_019175285.1 Sceloporus undulatus | reverse complement strand
ATGTATATATGTGTGTTTATATATGTGTGTGTGTGTAAATGTGTGTATGTATATATATGTGTATGTGTGTGTATATATATATATGTGTGTATGTATATATATGTGTATGTGTGTGTATATATATATGTGTGTATGTATATATATGTGTGTGCGTTTGTATGTTTATATATATAAATGTGTGTATATATATATGTGTGTGTGTGTGTATACACACACACCTCTCGCGGGGGGGAGTGAGGAGGCGACCTTAGGGTGGCCGGACGTCCTCCTTTCCCAGGACGCGTCCTACATCTCAACCTCTTTCTCTCCAGGAGGGAGGAGCTCATCATCGGCGTTTTTGCTCAAGAAGGCCAGGCGGCCTGCGCATGCGCAGGAGGTGCTGCAGGGGTGAGGGCTGCTACTCACATGGAGGTAGAGGGAGGCTTCGGGGCCGGCGGGGGGCGGGCGGCGCGCGGAGGAGGCTGAGGGGCGCGCGGGGGGCGTGGCTGGCGGCGGCCATTTTGTGGCCGTCAGCAGCGGCAGCAGCAGCCATAGGCCCCCCCGCACTTGCGCCGACGACAGGCGGAGAAGGTCCATGATGATGGCGAGCGGGCGGCCACCGAGGCTCCCCGGCGGTCAGAGGCCGCAAGGACCGCCTCCCGAGTGGGAGGAGGAGGAGGAGGAACCCATACCCTTTGCCTTCCTCCTTTTTGGCGCCTTGTTGGAGGAGGAGGAGCTCGCTTTGTTTTTCTCAGACTGTGTTATAGATTATTGATGATCTTAAACCCAGAATTTCATCCAGAAGCCAGCAGGGAGACCAAGGAGCTCGGCTGGAAAGGAAACAGAGTTTGTTTTCAGCTGCAGCTGTGCTTCCCAGTCAGAGGAAATCAGGTTCCAAATTCTGGGAACACGATTCTAAAACGAACCAAGTGTTTATAGTATTTTGAACAAAGGAAACTACAAATCAAACTGTAAATTTGCACCCAAAACCCACCAAACACTGATATAATAATTATAATAATAATAATAATAATAATAATAATATACCCCACTCTCTTCTGTGCCAGCATTCTCTGAAGCTGCCAGCCACAGATGCTGGCGAAACATCCAGAAGAAACCCTTCCAGAACAGGGCCACATTATAGCCTGAAAAACCCACAAAAAACTATTGAAGTCTTTACTGGTAACCAAAATGCACAGTATAGTGGTGCAAGCTTTCAAAGCTCCACTGTCTTTTTCATGATCAGGCGAGAAAAAAGTTATGACAGTGTTGTTAGTCATAGGCCTGCATTTTGCTGTTTCTGTTCTGAATTCAGGAGGGAACGTTACTTGCAGTCTGGCAGCTCCTCCTCCTCCTCCTCCTGGCTCTGTGGCAGCCAAAGGTCCAGGAAAAGTTAGCATCCATTTTCAAAACAAAAAGATACTTCCTTTTCAACCTAATATGTCTCCATCCTTTGTGAGGCCACAGGCCCCTTTGTAGGCGGAAGACTGAATTCCTTGAGAAGCCTTCATGCTTTTCCACCAGGAAATTTCTAGGCGGTGTCCCCACAGTCGGAGTCCAATGCTCAAACCACGCTGGCTCTAGGATAGCTGGCTCTACTGCCAGTCAGAAACCATCTGTTGTTATTGAATGCCTTGTTTAAGTGATTACTGAGTGACTTATGGTGGCTGTATCCTAAGTAGTTTCTTGGCAAGATTTGATCAGAGGAGGTTTGCCATTGCCTTCCCCTGAGGCTGAGACAGTGTGACTTAACAACAACAAAGTGTGTTAATCTCACCCTTACCCCAGAGTCATAGTCCAGAGCCCAAACAATGACGCCATGGCACCCAGGTGTTTTGGACTTCAGACCTACTAATTCCTGACTGTTGGCCAAGCTGGCTGGGGCTTCTGGGAGTTGAAGTCCAGACAGGATTACCAAATGTCATAACCACAAAGGAGGACAAGGCACCACTAAATGTAGGGCATTCAAGAAAAATGTATGACATTACCAAATAAAAGCTGAAAACACTCCTATAAATATCAATCCATGCTGTTTAGTCATTTTGAAATTCCTCCTGGACAGAAGGCTGAAATGTAGGACATGTCTTGGAAATGGAGGATATCTGGTCACCCTGGACTAACTGGCTTTTATTTTATTTTACATGAGCTTTCATGGATATAAACCCACTTCTTCAGATGCAGTGCAGAGTGGTAATAAATGCTCAGGCATAAAGCATATTTCTACAGTTGCGGAATGGAATAGTAGAACGTAAGAAGATCCAGAAGGATGCAAAACATATTCCTTGCCCTAAATTTTAGAAGGGTTGCTTAATGTGATACAGGGTCTTTCAGATCTTGATGGTCAGTAAAGTGTTGATATGTGAAAGCAATAAATCTGCTTACCAAAAGACAATTTTACCAACTGACCATTGTAAAGATCTGAAAGATCTTTGAAAATTTAGGGCAAGGGACGTGATTTGCATCTTTCTGGATCCTATTACATTCCATCCTACTCCCACAACTGTATAAATATGCTTTATATCTGAGGGTTTAATACCACTCTGTATAAACACACTCTGAAGAAGTGAGTTTTTATCTACAAATACAAACCAGTCAGTATTAAAGTTTTTGCCGCATTTCCTTTAACGGCCTCCCTCTTCTTGCTTTTTATGCTACAGCTGCTTCTTAGAAAACTACATAAAAAGTGGTACCTTGAATCAGTGGCATCACTGGGGTTGGCGTCACTCGGTGTGGTAACTCAGTGTCATCCCCCCATGACCTCCTCCTATCCCACACCATACAGAATCCTTAGTCCATGTTTTTGTACTAATGTTACTCATAAATTGTTATTCCTGTGTATCACTGAAAGTAATCGCAATAGCTATGCCATAACAAAATTATACCTTCAAATTACAATACACACAGCCTGAATATATTTACGTATAAAGTTTAATGTGATTAAAGTGAAAATGGAGTAAGATTTGATGTTTTTAGAGAAATTTTTGAAAAACATTTTATTTAAAAATGTAAAATGTATTTTAAAATGTATTTTTAAAAAACCTCATATACACTGAGCCATGCCCCACTCATACCTTCTCTTTTGCTGAGCTCCAGCATTTTAAAAGAATGCAGGCAAATGCCACAGACCTTTTCTGCTCAAAGGCAGATGCTTGGGAGCAGTAGCCTCACCTCTCTTAGAGCATCACCTTGTGTGGCCCGCACCCCCCAGTGAGGCTCCTGCCTTGAATTCAATCAACATCCGCTGCCCTGTATGAGTTTTTTTAAATGACTTTTCAGTTCCAATAGCTAGGCAGCAGGTGGCAAATCTGTGCCACCTAGTATCAATTTGTTAACTTCTTACATTTGTCACTTGAGTTTCACAGCTTGTGATTTTTTTGCCTGTTGAGATTTCAGAAGTCCCCACAAAGAAGAAAGGCTGAGAAAGGTGAAGGGTTATTGCACCCATACAGCTCTAATAGGTGAAAAAGTCCAAAATCCACTGGAGCAGATCGTTTTTTATGATACTTAACCTAAAAAAGCATTTGCCTTTCAGCAGAAAAGGTCTGTGGCATTTGCCTGTTTCCTTTTAAAATACAGTACTAGGTGGCACAAGAGACCAAATCTCTTTTGCATGGATCTTACCAAAAGAACACGCATGATTGGGTCTTCTTAGGGTCACCATAAGTCAGAAATGACTTGAAGGCACAACAACAACAAGTATAATTAATGCAGCCAAGTTAAAATAATTTAAAGGGTGAATTTATTTCAGTGGAAAATTAAAAACATTCTCTTTTTTTCCATCATTGAACTGAATGGTATTTAGTAGTTCCAACTGACTTATGCCATAGAAATTTAGATTACTATATGCCAGTGGTATGTCTCAAGTTCTGCTGGCAAAGCAGGGTTTTTACCACTTCCTCAATTAGCAGTATTGGATTGTGTACTGAAAGACTGAAAGAAAATGGAGCTTCTTGGTTTGATCCAAAATGTAAAGTTGCCAGGAAAAAGATCAACCAAACCATTAGGAATGTTTTAAAAATCCCCATCAGTTATTAAATATCTTCTTGAAGTGAAAAACAATTATAGACTCCTTTTGAAAATGAAGAAGTGCATTTTTCATTCCTTCAAGAGTTGTGAGAACTCTCATTCTTTCTGCCTTACACCAAAAATTAGCTAAATACTCACTGGAGCTACCTGATTAATACGCAAAGCAGATTAAAGCATGTTGGTTTCAACCTTCATCTTGTTAAGGTGAGGGATCTTAATTGATGTGCAATTCTAGTGAATCATGTCAATGTAACATCAGCATGACTTAACACTAAAAGTTATGCTCAGCCAAAACATAAAGAAACCACATTCTTCATTATATTCAGGTAAGCACACATATCTCCAATCTGTATACAGAACTTCAAGCGTGAATGGAGAAAGCTTAAAACTTACCTCATATAAATATTTTTTACAGTGAGCCTTTGATATCTGATGGGGTTTGTTTCCAGGACCCTCACCTGCCCCGTGGATAGCAAAATGCATAGATGCTCAAGTCCCATTATATACAATGGCTAAGTAAAATGGTGTTCCTTAAGAATATTCACAACATTTTTCATGAGTGATGTGTACTTTGTAAGCTTCCAAGATCAGATTCCATCTGATCTTGGAAGCTAAGCAGGCCTGGTTATTATTTGGAAAGGAACCACTAAATAATACCAGGTGCTGTAAGGCTATATTTCAGAGGAAGGCCACCTTTGAGTATCCTCTGAAATTACGTGAGTTGTTATGTCAGTTTGAAGGCATATATACACCCACCTTCTATGTAATTGATTACTTAGATGTATCCCTACAAATTACAGATACAAGTAGCCTACAAATACTGTAAAACATAATAAAAACAGTAGATATGTTGTATTTAAAACTGTCCAGTTTTGGTCAATCAGTTGAGTTTTTCAAGTTTGACAGAAAAAGGCTAAACCCTATTAAATTTAACTAAATCCAGAATATCTAATATCTGTTGAATACCATATCTCTGGGAACTTTCAATGAACTGCAACCAGTTCTGAGATTTTAAAAAATTGCTAGGTTTTTTTAGGTATCATAGGAAATCAAAGAGAAATTTAAACCAAATGTGGGGGTGCTCTGCAGTCTGCTATACGACCAAAATGATTAAAAAAAAAAAACTTCTGTGGAGACAATACACAGAAGAGGTATGCAAAAAATGTAAAAGGTCAAATGACACATGAGGAAAAGAAATTTACGTAGATGAACCTCAAAAAGCGAAGTGAAAGCCACACACAAAGCAATAGGGAAGAATAAATCATCAGGGGCAGACATCATACCAATAGAACTGCTACAATCCACAGTTGAATTCAAGTATAGTTCTAACTAACATCTGCCAATTAATGTAGAAAACAAAGCAGCAGCCCACAGACTGGAAGTGATCAATATACATTCCCAAATACAAAGAAAGAGAAAC
>NC_056523.1:141188430-141211724 GCF_019175285.1 Sceloporus undulatus | reverse complement strand
CCCCCAACAATCTGGGTACTCATTTTAGCGACCTCGGAAGGATGCAAGCCTGAGTCGAGCTTGGGCCCTTTTCCTGGTCTTGAACTCGCAACTTTATGGTTTTGAGTGAGTGGCTGCAGTACAGGCATTTAACCACTGCACTACCAGGAAGAAGACTAGGACTGGGAAGGGCAGATCTGAAAGAACTAGACAAGATCCTAAAGTTCAAAGATACAACTCAGAATACTAAAGTTAGGATAGTCCAAGCCATTGTATTCCCCATCACCATGTACAGTTGTGAGAACTAGACAGTGAAAAAAGCTGATAGAAAGGAAATTGACTGATCTGAGTTGTGGTGCTGAAGAAGAGTACAGTACTGAGAATACCATGGATGGCCAAGAAGACAAACAAATGGGTTCTAAAACCGATCAAGTCTGAACACTCTGTGGAAACCAAAATGACTAATATGAGACTTGTACTTTGGTCACACCATGCGAAGGCATGATTCATTAGAAAAGACAATGAAAGGTGGAGGGCAATAGAAAAAGGGCAAGACCACATGCCACATGGTTAGACTCAGTCAGGGAGGTCACAGGCCTAAGCCTGCAGAACTTGAGCAAAGCAGGTGAGGGCAGGGGACCTTGGAGACATCTCAACCACGGGGTTGCCATGGGTCAAGATTGATTTGAGAGCAGTTAACAAGAACACAATGGTGGGAACATTATCATTCCATATGATTTCATTCTGCTATATCAGGAGAAAGAAGATTTGGGCCAGACATACCTGTTAAAATTTGCAAGGCCTGATTATGGAAGTAGACCCCTTTAGCTGCCACTTCTTTGAAATATAGAAGCTTTGGAGTGGCTTCTTTAATATTTATCTCATCTTTGTTACTCAAAATAAACACTCTGAAATGTATACACACACTACAATATGTTATTTTGAAAGTGTTTAATTTGGTCTAAGACTGGACTATATAATTTAAATGTAAGCAGTTGTTACTTTCAAAATAACATTGCCAGAGTCAAAATTCTTTTTGGCTCATGGATAGAACACTTTTCAGTTATGCCTTGTTTATGAAGAGGGTTTAAATTATTTTCTTGGTTAATGTCATAGAGGAAGAAGGAAGTCCCTCTAAGTTAGCATAGTTAATCAAACTCTTATTTGCATTATTCTTGTAAGGTGCCTGCAGTTAGGGGGATTTTTTAGATGAATTGTATTTCTGTGATCTGTGTTTCTGACCTGATGAACAATGCAATGCATCATTTGGGGACAGCACAGTTCCACAAGTTATTTCTCCCTCTCTTCTTCCTCTTTGTATTAAAAGATTAAGCTAGTCAGTACCTTCCCTGTTTATAGTCTGATGCATTTTATGTTGCATAAGGGAAAACTGGCTAAGATAAGGGAAAGTACAGAGCTTGTATAAGTGTTTTATATTAGTTCTCCAGCAGGATAGCTTCTCTGCAAAGTGAAATACTTTGGCAACCAGTAAGGAGCTGTATGACGTTTCTGGTCCAGTCTGAATGACCTTGCAGGTAGGAGTTACTGTTCTTAGTACTGGTAATCAAAATACCTTACCCTCAGTCTATTCTTCTGTTTTCCAATTACCGGTAAAAAAAAACTTTTAAAACAAGCTTCATTTAATCAAAATGACCCATAATTTGCTTGAACACATGTACAGTGGATCAATTCTTTTAGTACAACATTGCATTGGTTGTTTTGGAATGGAATTGTCCCATGGCTAGCATGTGCTAACAAGTTTTAAAATCTGTAAAACCATGCCTGTCTTACAAGTTCATCTCAAAATTCCATGCCTTGCTTCCTTTAAGCCTGCCTCACCATGTAAAGCAGTTTTTGTTACTCATGCAGGTTTGCTGCCACAGCCACATAACTGTTTACATATTGTATCTGTGGTGAACATCTGTTCCAGATGTATTTGTACCTTGCAAAGCGTAACTGGCAGAGGACATCATCATGTCTACCTTCAGAACACCTATGGTTCTTCACTGTTCTTAATGCTGCTGGGACATTTACTACTCTCTGATCATGCATAGCTATCAGTACATCACATAAATGGCTGTTACTTTTTTCTTTTTTGGAAGAGTGCTCCGCTTAGGATTTTTGGGCCAAACTGTACAATAACACAGAGGCATTTTTGTAGCAGACAATTAAAAATGAGGAAGTGCAGTGTGGCTTCTAATGTTTATTTCTATTTTTTTCCTTTTATATAAAAACAAAGAGTGGTTCTGTAAATCCTATCCCCTGAGATGTGTCACAAATCTATGTGGCAACTGCAGTTTCTGCCACATCCTGGACAAATATCACTCAAGAGAGAACATGGGAAGGAAGTAGATTCCCGTATATGGAGCAGCCAGAGCAGATTGTGGTTTCTTAAAGGGGGAATTCCCAAATGATAGGACTTGAGATCCCTCCACCTAATCTGACACAAAAGAATGATTAACCCCTGATGCTTGCTGTGAGTGTTGTGGCCTGGCAGTGGGCATTCCCCTATTTTGACATCAGCTTTATAAAAAGACAGCCAGAGATACATCTTCAGAGGAGACAAGCAATGACAGTACAAGGCAATACTCTACACTGTCATAGAATCACTGTAAGGCAGGTGAGTTTTATGATCTTTTTCCAGTTGGTTTGTGGGGAAAGATCTGTGTATCCTGTGGGAAACAAATTATTAAGAGGTTATGCACACATTTATCTTTGGATGCACACTTCTTGTTGGGATGGGGGAAGAAATAGTTTCTGCAGGTGCAACCACACTCATCACTTGGAGGAAAAACCACAAAAACCTTGTGGTACCTTAAAAAGCTAACAAATTTTATCTGTCAGATTTTTCAACAAATGTAAAAAATCAGGCTGATCATAGTATTAAAATCTTCATTAGAGGGTTAATGAAGACTGGTAAACCTGTCAGAGATAGGTAGACAGAATGAATCTTGTCTCATAGTAATGCTGGAGAAGTGCTTTTGTATGTACAAAAGTGGTCAGGCTACACCCAACATGAAATGAGTCTAGGGTTCATTTCATGATACAGTTTGTACTGTACTACTGTCTAGTTGGAGGATGGCATGATGCCAGGAAAGTGGTGCATATGGTTATCACAGACTTTTGTTGTCTGTTTTATTGAACCATTTCCTGTATTGCTATGTATTTTGTGTGTATTATCCTACTAGAGAGGCCCCTTCCCCACCACCACTCCCTTTCTGTCGTGTCTTTTTAGATTGTAAGCCTGAGGGCAGGGAACCATCCAATTAAAAAGATTGTATGTACAGCGCTGTGTAAATTTACAGCACTTTATAAATAAAGGTTAATAATAATAATAATAATAATAATAATAATAATAATAATAATAACAATAACAGAAAGAACAGAGGTATCATGTGTTATTCTTGAGACCTTGTCATGTTTTGAGACAGTTTCATTGCTTGGTAACAAGAGGCTACTGTGTGCACTGACTCCATGCAATAGTGTAAGGCAGTACAAATTTTGAATCTGCAGTTTTGGCTTTTCAGTGGCTCTTTCACACATTCAAGAGCATTTGATGTTTTGCACCTCAGCTGCTGAAAAGAGCTATGTAAAACAAGGTTCAAAACCAAGTTAATACTTACCTGAAAGGAAACAAGATTTCTTTCAGGATACTTCTTCACAAGAACACCAAGAACACCAAGGAACAAATTGATCAATTGCACAAATGGCAGTGGTTGAAAATCTTGGGCATTTGGTGTATGGTAAAACCTTACCACAGAAAAGCAGTTACAGAACTGTTTCATGGTGTTTAAATTGGGATAGATTGTAATATATGGGCTGGAGAAACAACATGTATTACACACCAGTTGTTCTAATGATTTCAAATGGCTGGATTTTCTTGCACATCTATGCTCTATTTCTAATAATTGTTCCCATCTAAGAAATTGCCAGCATTTCCATAGTGCAGAATCCAGCAGCACCAGTGGTATCACCAGGGGGTGCGGACTGCACCAGGTGAGACCACAAGGGAGGGTGGCACCACTACTTATCAAACACCTACCTTTTGGCAGAAACAGGCTGTGGCATTAATCTGCTTCCCTTTAAAATGCCTTAAGAGATGGTGGGAGTGGGATGAAGCTCATTGGGAGAAGAAAGGAGAGGCCTCAGAATTTTTAAAAAATTAAAATTTCAAATTTTCAATTTCAATTTTTTAAAAAAAATTAAAAAATAAACTTTTCTTTGAAAACATCCCATTTTAACCAAGTCTTCACTATATGGGATGCATGTAGATAAATAGGTACCACTTTGGTGGGAAGGTAAACAGCGTTCTGTGCAGTCATGCTGGCCACATGACAATGGGGAATACTTTTATCTTTTTAAAGACATTTAAACTGAGCTTGTCTGTATGATATTGTCATTTGAAGGTATCGTTTTAATTTGCTAATTGTTGATGTCACAACTATTAGCATAACACTCAGTAGTATATGGGAATTATGATTGAGGAGGAACAGTGGTGCCAAAAAGCATGACTAAAGATTCTGTAGGGTGTGAAATGGGAAGAGGAGGTCAATAGAATGGGATGGGGGAGGATAACACCAGGAATTACTGCACTGGGTGACATCAACCCTAATGACACCACTGAGCACCACTCTTCAAAGTAGTGATTATGTAATGAATTCTGTGGTACACAATTGCTATATAATAGTTATGGATGAGCTGCAGCCCAGACATAAAGATTAAAGTATTTCTTGCTGTATATGTATTAGATGGAAAACCAGTTAAAAGTATACATGGTTTTCCCCCAATATCTGGCATGAAAATATATCACATTTTAAATTTCATGATTCTGAAAGGTTCACATTGTTTGTACGTTCTGGATGGCAGAAACAGAATCCTCAGCCACTTCAAGGGGCTAAGATACAAGTCCTTACTTAAAAGCCAAGTATTTTGTGAGAACATGCTGGTGTAGATGATTCACAGAGAATCACAGAATTGGAAGAGACCACAAGGGCCATCCAGTCCAACCCCCTGTTATGCAGAAACTCAAAGTCAAAGCAATGGGAGTGTGGTGGAGTTTCCTTCTTTGGAAGTTTTTAAACAGAGGCTGGATGGTCATCTGTTGGCGATGCTTTGATTGAGAGTTCCTGCATGGCAGGGGTTGGACTGAATGGCCCTTGTAGTCTCTTCCAACTCTATGATTCTATGATTCTGTTATCTGTTATGGTCATCTCACAATTCCATAACTATATTGTTATTTATAGGAGGAGATGTGCTTAGTTATGGTCACCTTCCACCAGTTCAGTCCAATCACACTAGTTTCATCTCTTATGGTAGGAGATGACTGAGATTTTAATGCACAGCAAAAATCATTCTCAGTTTCAGTTAGCCAGTAAGCCCTATGCATGCTTCAATGTTGCTAGCATTGTCAGAGGATGTTATCATGAGCATTGGACAGGGATTGGTAAAGCTACATAGCCAGCGGTCATGAATTATCTTAATGTAAGCCTATACTTGTTTTGATAAAGGAAATACTGAAGTGGAGAGGAGAAAGATATGCATCTTGCAACCAAGGTCTGGGTAAGTGATAATACTTCTAAGAACACAAAGGTGACAGCTGCCTTTTAGTGGAAATCTCAGTACACCTTGTGGGTTCCTAATTCCTTTGGATTTCTTTACTACAACCTGCCCCTTGACTAGCGCTCCCATCCTAGACATTATCACACCAGGGCTAATTCAGCAATAATCATGGTAGTGAAAACAAAAAGCAACAGTAGTACTATAACGCTCAATATTTTTGCACACTCGTGCTATTGCATGATAAGGCAACATAAAACTCCAAAATAGCATGATTGCTGTTCACACAGACTTGTAAATGAATCATAAGTACATTAGAATTAAACATTCTGTACATGTGCCATTGCTTTCCCAGTCCCTTTAAACTTGGGTTGTTTCCTGCAGTCCCTTTAAAGTTTAAAGATCCTGGGTTGCTCCTTGCAGTCCCTTTACAGTTTAAAGATCCTGGGTTGCTTCCTGCAGTCCCTTTAAAGTTTAAAGATCCAGGGTTGCTTCCCCAACAGCGCAAATGAAACACAATTAGCTTTCGCACTCTGGCAATTGCACTTCACTTGCGCTATTGAGAAGCCATTCACAGGATTTGCCCATGAATGGTTTCTTGCTGGAGTATTGCTGATTCTTCCCAGGAGAAGTTCTGATTGAGCACAACAGTGTCTGAAAATTTTCTGCATGATCACACAATTATCCCAGGACCATGCCCTTTTCTTCCCCAATTTTCCCCTGTCTGATAATCTCCCTGTACAAAGAAGCACAACAGCTTTAAATGTTCAAAGTCTTAAAAAAAGAATTTCAGTCATATCACAGACTTGGACTAGCCAGGAAAGGAATGAAATGTTCCCCTCAAAAATATGTTCATGAGCTTCAAGCTTTCCTCTTTATTATTCTCACGCTTTTTGGGATCACAATGCTTTTGTTTATATTGAATAAGCAACTAGAAAACAGCAGCAACAACAGATGACACCACCATCCTCTTGAGGTGTGTGGATAGTGTATAAAGGATTTTTTGTGCTAAAGGTGCCACAGTTGGTATCAATAATAAACAAGAGGCCTATCAGTAAAACTCTTAGTCTGACAAGGATTCTGTTTTCTTTCAGCTACAGAGCAGAGAATAGGTCCTCATACCTAGAGATTCTGCTTCCATGGGTAGAGACCACTCCTCAGCTGTAAGATCAAGATTAACAGGAAAGTAACAGAGAATACAACACCCACTCCCTTCATTTTGCTGATCCTCCTTGGCTGTTTTATAGAGAAATGAACACCTCTTGTATCTCCTCCCAAAAGAAATTCACTAAAATGGAATGAGTTACCACTGTCCTGTGTCAGTGATGGAAATGGACTTCCCAGACCATCCAAATGGATGTTCATTCTACTTAGATTCAGGAAGGGATTCATTTAAGAAAATGGATTCCCATCACACAGACATCAGCTAATAAACATTTGTTTAGAATCAGGTTCCATATTACAGTGAAAGCCTGTGTATTATGCATTATGTGAGATGTTTTGGGAAACCTAGTGATTGTAATGGTAAGCTGATCACTAACACAGAACAAAATGTTTTGAGTGGGTTGCAAAAGGAAGATATGGGGGGGGGAAACCTTGTTAAAAAGAAAATATAGCTGGTGTGGGCACTGCAGTTGAGGAAGATTTTTTTCAATCAACCTCTGCAGTCAGTGTGTCATGGTTGGGAGATTGCAAATGCTCCTGTAAAAAATAAACCTAACACAGTACTTTGATAGGATTGAAACTTGGTATTTCTATGATATCTGTAATGATTTTAAATATTTGTAAATGTTTCAAATTCAGAAATAAATGGTTGAAAAATTTAAATCTGTGGGAAAGTTCTGCTTCATAATCTGATGTACCATTGGAACAGAAACTATTTTCTCTAGTCACTGTCATGAGTTGGTTCCTCTATTTGTGTACGCATACAAATAGCACAGATCCTGACTTTTTCTATCCAAACTGTCCCGGCCAGCTTCCAGCCCAAATAACAGCAGAAAAAGTCTGTTCTTATTTGGGGCAGAAAAAAGCCACCCCTTTGCCTCTAGAGCTTTATTATGTTTGTTATATAGCAGACTACTTAGCTAAAGAAACTCATGTTTGGTAAAAGAGAAAAGAAACTACCTGGGATCTTCATTTGCAACTATGAGGGTGTACAGACTGGCACTTTGTGCCGGCCTGAACCCGAATTACGGTTCCGTGAGGGCTGAAAGTTTACACATTCAAAGCCCTTGTGGTGGCACCCGGACACCATCTTGGTTGCGACCGTCCAGATGGTGCGTGCCATGATGACGTTGCTTGTGTGCAACGCCCAAAACACAATGCATGCAAGGGGCACCATAAGGCCGTGCCATGGTGCTTAAGGCACCCCTGTAGCGGAGGAAAGAGGAGCCACATTTCATGGGTCCTTTTTGTACCAGGTTGGTGGTGGGGCATGCAGTTGCTGTGTGCCCAACCCAGCACTTCCAGGGGCGGCATAGAGCTTCCCCTTACAGGCTGTTTGTACAGACCCTATTTCACTTTCAATGGTTGTGAATAATTCCATTGCTAATACCTTTATTGCTTCTACATTTGCATTGGATGTGATTTATTTTCAGACATTAGTTTCATGACACATGAATTACTGCAGATTACAAATTTTTCCTTTCTAGATAATGGTGATAACGTCATTTGCATTGAACATATAAGTTTAAATATAACTGATTTTTTCCTATTATATGTGTATATAAAAAGCTATATACATTTGAATATGGTATATCATTCTTTATGTTTATTCCTATCTTACACCTGTAAATTTTGGTCTGTTACAAATACCACTAGTCTAGTACATCTTAAGGCAGGTTGGTGGTAGGAGCAGCTCCCTAACTGCTTACAGTTCAAATATAAAAGAAGACAGCACCGTCATTCTGTTGTGCTTTTCCCGCTGCCCAATTCAAAGATGAAGATGCGTCTCCATTCGTTCTCTCAGTTTGTATTTCTGAATCTAAGATTAGAATGAGAAGAGGAGAAGAAAGAGATTAATGTTGAGTGTTTGTATACCTGTAAATTGTTATGAACCAGCAAGAGAAATCTTGTCCTCTTTCTCTTCCTAAGCCTGCCTCTTTTTTGTCCATTGTCAGTATCCATTGACTGCTATTGTGTCTGATGCTCCAGATCTGAGCAGGTGCTTTACTCCTGCTTTAAGGGGCTGCTAGATGCCTAGGAATAGGTAAATTCTTCTGTTGGAAGGTAAGGTAAGGAGGTAGGAAAAAGTGTGCAAGTTGCTGGTGGTGACAGCACCACCACCAGACAAGAAGACTTGAGCCTGGTCCCCACATTCTGCCACAATCACCACTTCCAGTCACTTGTACCTTCACCCCGAGGTAGCAAAAGAGCTTATTGTCTACATTCTGAAGTAGGAATTGAGCTGCTGCTCTGCTTTACCAACTATGGCAGCAAGTGATAAACATTTAAATTTCCAAATAAAAAGTTTGACATCAGAAATTTAAAATGGTGACCTCCTGCTGCCATGCCCCTGTTGTTGTTAAGTCATGTGGGAACTTGGCTCCAAAGCTGGGTGATATTGACAGCAGTGGGAATTGAGTTGGGCAGGTGTGGGGGAAGTGTACACACGTTTGGCTGCCCTTTCCAAAATGCCATGTGATGCTGAGGTTCATAATTGAGCTTCATGGTAGGGCCAGCACTAACAACATTACACATCTGCTCTGTTGAATAGGACTATAACGTCAGCTGTACCTCCCACTCTTCTTCTCCTTTTCCTGTGTTTTTACATTACTACACCGCTTCTCCTTTCACAGCAAATCTGAAATATGGGCTTTCCTCTCAGTAAAACTGCTAGTCTTTTGCCTAAGACTACTACAGTCTTCTCTGGTTATCCTCCCTCATGTCTACCCAGCACTCTGTTTGTTGTCAAAATCACCCACCCCTTCTGTCTTTCTCCTCACATATATCCCTCTTTAAATTTCAACACTGTCTTCCTTTCCATTCCTAGATGCAGTACAAGGTCCTTATGTTCGAAGCTTTCCATAAACTTACTGTTCCCACTTAAATCCCAAATTCTTTTTGATCTCTGTTCTTTCAACTCTGTTCTTTCAACTCCACTACCATCCACTATTGTAAGGTCTTCGGCTCCTTTAAATCCCTCCTCCAATCCCATCCTTTGCCACTACCCTCCTTCCCATACTGCTCCATGGGCTTGAATAGTATGGCTCACTGCACTCACAGAATGCTTATGCTATCTATCTTACTTCCTTCAAATCCCTCCTCAAATCCCACCGTTTGCCAGGAAATCTTTGGTTCAGTCCTCAGTGACTGTGCCCTACTGCAACTCGGCCTATAAAACATGTGTAACTGAAAAAGAGGCATATTATTTCCCTTTTTGTCTCTACTATGCTCCCCTCTCTCTCTTCTTCTGCCTGTGTCAAATTTTAGAATGAAAACGTGAACTGCAGGGAGTGTCTGCCCTCTTTTCCTCTTTAAATGTTAGCACCTAGATCTTGCATTTACATAATATTCTACTGTCAAAATAATTCTTTTCTCTTGCTAACAGTAAACAAGCAAACAGAGATTTTAGACCAGGGGTAGGCAACCTGCGGCCCGCGGGCCGGATGCGGCCCGGCGAGGCCTTGGGACCGGCCCCAGCCCGGTCCTGCCGCCGATTGCCGCCGGGGCCTTTGGCGTCTCGCACGAGGGGCATGGTGGGGCAATTGTCTATAGACACCTCAGAAACATGCATTTATCTTAACATTTTTTTAAAAATCAGCAATTTTTTTCACATGTCCTCCATTTTTTGTTTTAAAAGTGCCCTCCATTTGAAAATTTTGTCCTACATTTGTCCTGGTTTATTTATTTAATTTTTTTAAAAAATATATATTTAATTATTTATTTTTTGGCTTCGGCCCCCCAGTTGTCTGAGGGACAGCAACCCGGCCCCCGGCTCAAAAGGGTTGCCTACCCCTGTTTTAGACTGTCACTCACCTTGCCCGAGACAGTGAGTGGAAAATCCTTCACAAACACAATGTACCGAGGGATCTTGAAATGGGCAATCTGTAATAAATATTCCAACAGCTACAGATGATGCATAACCTATATGGTTTACTGTATATACTCATGTAAACGTCTAGAAATTTTAGTCAAAAAATCGACCCCCCAAAAAAACCAAGTCGACTTATCCATGGGTCAATGTAAGTACTGCACTTTAACTCTTAATTAAAAATGAACCATCTCCTGGTGAAAGGCAAGAGCATAATTTGACCTGAAAGTACTATCTCCCCTCTCATGCATCTAGCCTTTAGTGTGAGTACAAACAGTTATGCCTTCTGAAATTTTATAAGTTATTTGGTATTGGGTTTTTTTTTTTTTTTTGCTATATCCTTTACATCCTTTGCTTCATCCTTTACATCCTTTGCTATATACCCCTAAATTTTACCCTTGACTTATCCATGAGTCATATTAAAATCCATAATTTTGGCTCCAAACCCTGCCCTTGCCTTATACATGAGCTCGACGAGTAGTCGAATATATGCGGTACTTTTAGTTCCAGTGATGTTAAGAACAGAGCTTAAGGCAAGCTGCTCTCACAACCAGAATACAAAGTGAAATTCTAAAAGTCAGAAACTCAACACATGTCATACAGTGTTGATAAACTGATTCCAAAGAACCTCAGTCACTCACACTTTTTGAGAAAAAAATTCTATGGAAAAGGCAGAGCATATCCATTCATCTTGATGTGCTTACCTTCCCTTTGCAAAATGCCTTGATTTCCTCTTCTGTACACTCCTCTCCAGCTTTCACTCTGATGGAGGCACAGATCTCCTCTCCCATTCGTTCATCTTTCACACCAACTACCTGAGTGGGAAAGAAACAGAAAAAAACTGGATCTTTGGCAGGGCCTCCAATAAGTTTTCTTTTATTGTAATTGAACAGTTTCTCTTGCTTCTCTGAAAGACGCATTATGTCTACCGCTGACTGGAATATCTTAAGTCATATAGTGTTAAGTCTTTATCCACAAAGCTGAATCTGATGACTCCCCAAAACCCAGTTCCCCATTCTTCTTACCTGTACCTCCTGAATCTTAGGGTGGGTGTGCAGAAACTGTTCAATCTCAACAGGATATATGTTCTCGCCTCCTCGGATAATCATGTCCTTGCAGCGACCTACAATCTTGCAGTAGCCATACTCATCAAGAACAGCAATGTCCCTACAATGATATCATAGTCATCCCACTGCATGCCATTAGATTTCCAAAACAATTTGTAAGCCACTCTGAGAGCATTTTGGAAGAGTGAGGTATAAATATAATCAATCAATAAAACAATAACAGATGTCTCATTTTCATGGACCTTATTCCCCTAAATAGGTGTTGTCACAGAAAATACTTGGTCTAATGAACCTCTTTCTTGCTCTGCTAGATAGCACTACCCCTGTATTGTCAGGACTGAAATGTCAACTTGTTACTTTATGGCCAATCCATCACTGGATCCAGGCAATGGTTCATATCTTTTGTAGTCTTCACTACTTCATGGCAGTGAGAGAAAAGCATCATCTTTAGATTGACGAGGTCCAAACTCTAGATCCTGTCTTAGAAGTTTAATATATTTATTAAAGAGTACAGATGATAGAGCCCTGAGCACCCAAGGTTATGATAAGCTCAAATCATTCCAAAATTATGTCTCCAACCTAATGACCCAGAAGTATACAGTGGTATCCAGTGTTACTGAAAGGCCTAGCATAACCTACAAGGACTCATGGCCTGTCCAGTTCCTGGCATAGATCATCCACCAAGGTGACCAAGGGCTGAACCCAAACTAGAAATCAGTATGTCTGTATTGTTATTCTGGTGGGCATCAACAGAAGTGGACAACTCAATCGGATGTGCAGGATCAATTATCTCCCCTGCCTACTATCTGACATGGAGTTAGGGTAGGTAAGACTTTGGCTTACTGTATTATTATTATTAAAAGTAAAAGTTAATGGTACAGGTTTCCCCTTTGGTGGTGGTGCTGTTCATCTCCCTTACTAAGCCAAAGAGCCAGTGTTGTCAAAGACAACACTGGGATTATGATTATTACTACCCTGAATTTTCTGAAAGACTGGGACTCAAGGTGGCTTACAAATTAAAATAATTACAATATAATTAAAACATTTAAAAAGTCAACATTAAAATATAATTAAATTATTAAACTTACTGAAACAATTTAAAACATGCATTTAAACAGATTTTAAAAACAGTTAAAATGGTGTAATTTAAATCAATACAGAACTATCTTACTGCCTTTCCTTAAAAGCCTTCCATTTTAAAAGCTTGTCTAAATAAAAATGTCTTCACTTGCTGACAGAAGAACAGCAAGGAGAGGGCCATTCTAAGCCTCTCTTGGGAGGGAGTTCCAAAGGCTAGGGGCAGACAGTGAGAAGGTCTTATCTTGTGTTCCCACAAACCACCTGTGAAGGTGATAAGACTGAAAGAAAGGCCTCTCCTAAGGTTCTCGGGGTGTGAGCACATAGGAGAAATAAGGTTTGTTAGATAGTCTGGACCTAAACTATATGGGGCTTTATAGGTTATAACCAGAGCTTTGAATTGTGTCTCAAAGTAATTAATTAATTTAATTTGTTTTATTTATATACCGCTATTCCAAAGATCATAGCGGTGAACAGCAAGTAAGCTAATTTGCCCCCAACAGTCTGGGTACTCATTTTAGCGACCTCGGAAGGATGCAAGCCTGAGTCGAGCTTGGGCCCTTTTGCTGGTCTTGAACTCGCAACCTTGTGGTTTTGAGTGAATGGCTGCAGTACAGGCATTTAACCACTGCGCCAGCAACCAGCAGAACAGGGGAATTATATGATTCTTATAACTAGCACAAGTTAATAGTCTGGTTGCAGCTCTTTATACCAATTTGAAGTTTTCAAACACTTTTCAAAGGAAGCCCCATACAGACTGCATTATAGTAATCCAAATTAGATGTAATCAAGGCATGTGCCAGTGCCACTGTCCTGAGATCAGGCATCTCCAGGAACAGGTTTGCCATTTCCCATCTAATGAAGTAACTCAACCCAATTAATCTCTGAGACATAGTGATTTGAGTGTTGGATCTGGAGACCACAGTTTGATTTCCAGCTTGGCCATGCAACCCACTGGATGACCTTGGGCAAGTCACATTCTCTCAGCCTCAGGGGAAGGCCATGGCAAATCTTGCCAAAAAAACAAAACTTGCCAAGAAAACCCCAGGACAGGCTCAGCTCACGGTCACTATCAGTCAGAAACAACTTGAAGGTACACAACAACAATAACAAACACATTTTAAGTTATATTTTTCTTCTATTTTTTCCCCAGATAACTCTGAAAAGAAGATATTCAAAGTTGCTCAAAAACACATATGGAATATACAGTATTGTATCAATAGAATTTCATTCCAATTGTTCATTGAACACTCATTAGATCATGTGTTCCAAAAACTAGGCCAAGACACTTATGGCTTCTTCCCCCACTTACCCAGTCTTGTACCATTTCTCATCAGTCATCACTTCATTGGTTCTGTTGGGGTCTCCCCAGTATCCCAGCATAACACAATAGCCCCGGATCTGAAGTTCTCCTGGTCTGTTGAATGGGAGGACTTCCCCTGTTTCTGGATCCTCAATTTTTGCCTGTAACACAGATGGTAAGGACGCTTTGACGATGGGGCTTTTTGGATTGTATGAATGTATGTATGAGAGAGATGAGGGGAAGAGATTAAAAATATGACAACTGATGATGTGACAAGTCACCTCTGTGTGAGGGATAATACATCCAACAGTTTCTGTTTTCTGGATAATGTTGTCTTGAGGAAAACCCATGAAAGTTACAGGGCTATTCTCTGTAGTCCCATAAGCAACCTGTAAAACACAAATGGAGAACAGCTGTCAAAGAAATGAAGCCCAAAGGGAAGTTCCAAAAGTCTGAAATGAAGATAGAACTATATTAGGCTAGCCACCAAGTGGATTTATGTTCTCTTTTGCTCCAGTATAGTCCATGTTATTGAAATAAAATAAATAATATAGCTACATTCACATATGCTAATATAATTTTGCCACAGTATAGTCCATGTTTGACCCTTCTGCCAACCTCCTACCAATGTTTGGAATGCTGCAGAATTAGTTTTCTTGCAACAACAGATATGAAGGTTGGCTCTGCTATAGGAGAAAAAGCTCAAGGAACAGGAAGGAATTCTTGTTCCCTCTTGTCCTGCTTGTGGGATGCCCAGAGGCAGCTAGACAGATCTTGTGGTAAACAAAATGTGGGGCTACACAGGCCTTTAGTCTGACCCACATTTCTTTTTATATTCTTATGAATGACATTGGGCAGCTTATGCTCCTCCAGGTGTTCATGTACTGCAACTCCCATGACACCTCATCACTTTCTAGGCTAGCTAGGGGTTTGGCATTTGCAGTTCAACACCAGGAGGGCCACAGCTGCCCATCCCTCATGCATGGGACAGAAGGCTGGGCTTGTAAACTGTGAGGTTTAATGCAAATGGATCTGGATCTGGGATTGTTCAAGAAATAATATCCACTTTATATTATCCAGAAGGTGAAAAGAGAGGTTGCTTGGGGTGGAGCTGCAACACTGATACCGTCTCAGAGGTCCAGTTATCCATGCACTCTTGGGAGTAATTAATAAACACACCTTTTTGAACTTTCTACTGCCAAACACAAAAAAATGGAATGCAGATATCCTAGGAATGCATACCAATTTTTCCTGAAGTCCTTACATCTAGCAACATGGTCTGTGACTCATGGTTCACTGGGTTTGGCCTCAGTATTCCCATTATGCACAGAAATCACAGGTGACACATTTCCGTAAATATTAAGACAACATGTTCATATAGTGAACAGAAGAGCAGAAGCAGCCCTAGTAAATCTACTCTTGATTCACTGCCATTCCTCCTGCAGCTTGCTCCAAGTTATACCAGAGCTCTGAAGGGAGAAGGCCCAGCATCGGGAGGAGTGTGGGAGGCAATCGAATCATGAGTGGCTTCATCACCCTCATCCACAGCCCCTGCTGCATAGAGGATGAGGATCAGCTCAATCAGTAATTACTCCAGAAATCTTTTTGTGAGGGTCTGATCGTGAAAGGCTCCTCTTGACCCCATTTCACATTCCCTTCACAACAAGTGTTAAAAGTCCAGCCCAAAAATGGATGCATTCCTTTAATGGCTAAAAGTGTGCTCATATATCATTTACATGCTAGTGTAAAGTTTGGAGTAATCTTGGGTCTTCTTTGGTTTGAAGGAGGTCATAGAGAAGATAATCACATAGTTGGTTGAAAATAATTTTCAACCACAGCTATTTAGCAAGTGGGTCACCTCATTCAGTGGACTGACCAAGAATCATTTTAAGTATTTTAGCCTAGGAGTTTATTTTTAATGACAAGTACTTCTTTCTTGGGGAATTCTGAGCCCCTGGCTAAACTGTGAATAAGAAACGTTTTAGCAGAAGTGTTTGGTTCTGAACACCACACAAAACCCCTCTTGCTAATATTGTTCACAAACACTAGCCAGTGTAAGCCTACAGTACAGAATGTCTCTAAAATAGGATGAAATAAACATGTCTGGAGTCGCCGAAAGTAGCAGTTTTTGGAGGCACCTTAATTTAGTGGGCAGAGCTGGTTCCTGGGATGCCAGAATTCTATTCCTGGCTCTTGCCACCATTTTACAGGGAGAAAATTTACTCCTAATGAGGTTGGATATTTGTCACATAACTTCATTTCTCCTTGGAAAGGGACAGTCTCTAGTCTACCCACCATTTTGTGGTAGAGACCCATCAGAAAAAGGTAAAATCACTTCAGTATCATTCTGTGATGCAATAACAAGGCAGGTTGCCAGCATGTTCAGGAACCTGTAGACCACAGTGCTGCTGCCCAAATATTGCTATCTCATTTGAAAAAGAAATGGGCATTCTCTAAAAAGGTAAATTTTGCTTCCAAAAGTCAAGCACTGTCTCCCAGTCTATGAGCCTTTATAATGCACATACAGAGAAATACCTAAGGCATTTTGCTGCTTGACACAAAAGTCAAGATGACATCCACTCCTGTTCCATACATACACATGCTGAGTAGACAAGCAGTAGAACTTTATTTCAGCATTAGGGATAAAGGTGTGATGTAGAAAATATATTAGGAGGCCAGAGGAGCAGACCTGTGTGAGTACCTATGACCTATGCAGAGATGTGCACTGCACCACTCAAATGCCACCATTGGTGGGTTTTGATCAAGGAATTGGGACAGGTCAGTCAATGGGTCTGAATGCCTCTGTGCTCATAGCCCAATAGAACCTGCCTCTAGCCAGTGTTCAGTAGTATATGCCATGTCCTATCAGCTGTGTCTTAGGGAGCTGGGTATATTTAGCTTGGGGAAGAGGAGGTTAAGAGGTGGCATGATAGCCATGTTTAAATATTTGAAGGGATATCATATTGAGGATGGAGCAGGCTTGTTTTCTGCTGCTCCACAGACTACGACGCAGAACAGTGGATTCAAACTACAGAAAAAGAGATTCCACCTCAACATGAGAAAGAACTTACTAACAGTGAGAGCTGTTTGACAGTGGAATACGCTGCCTGGGAGGGGTGGAGTCTCCTTCTTTGGAGGTTTTTAACAGAGGCTGGATGGCCATCTGTCAGGAGTGTTTTGATTGTGTATTTACGCATGGCAGAATAGGGTTGGATTGGATGGGCTTTGTGGTCTCTTCCAACTCTATGATTCATTGTGTGCATCAAAGCTGGAAAAGAGACTACAGCAAATCAGGTAATTTTGACATCACTGTTGCATAGAAAAATTTGTGTGAAGCTTAACAGTTCTTGAAGCACAAGGAAGCCTGTTTGACAGGAGACTCTAATGAGAGAGAGAGAAATGAATGACTCTTCCTTCAGATGACAATGGTTTTGTCTCCGCCACTCAATGAAGTAGTCAATCATCATCTACTCTATAGTGCAGAAAGTGTATAAACTACACTTCCCAAAGTCTATATACTACAATGAGGTGTGCTTCCTCTACTGGCTATAAAACAGAAGTTAACCTTTACTACCAGACCTGTACTATGCCAGCCTGCCACAAATAACATTTATATTAAAAGCCCTGTTTAAATTCCATTTAAAATACCAGAAAGAAAATAGAGCAATATTGGCTTAAGGGAAAAGGTTAAAACTGGCCAGAAAACAAGAGTAGTTTTTCAACTTCAAAGCAATGTCACAAACAGTGGAGAATAGAATAATAAACCAAAGGAAGTACTTAGGAATAAAGGAGCCAGTTACCAATCCCTGTCCCTCTTTGCTCTAGGGATGGATTTAATTATCCGTCTAATAACATTGGGTATTTTGTCTAGACTTGAAATCAACACCAATGTTCTTTCCAGACCCTCCTTTGGCAACTTGCTTCCAGTTTCCCCAATACTGTACTTTTGTCCTCATGTGGTTGGAACTACCTGGCCCAGAGCTGTGTCTCTTAGGGTTTTGTTATGTGCAAGGCCTCAGGGTTAGGCCATCCCTTGTCCTAAGCTAGAAAGGGCTAATTTGGATATCTGAGGATAATGCTTTTAACTGTAGCAATGTTCAACTTCTACAAAGAAAGGCTAGCAGGACTCCAGCCTGCAATGAAGCTATTCCGCCTGACTTGGAAAGTGTTCCTCCTAATACCTGAAAGACACCACATGTTCTGGTTATCTCTTTGCATGTGTGTGTGTGTGTGTGTGTGTGTGTGCACTTTACATGGTCAGAGAACTTAGTTTTTGTTTTGTTTTGTTTCTTCATGTGCACTGAGCCTAAACACTGAAAAATATTCTGAGGATAAATTCTGAAATGTCCAAAAGCCTACAAATAAATCACTTTTCCTTTTGTTTTCAGTAATGTTTACTCCATGATACTGACATCCATCATTGGATAAATTCTTAATCAAAAGAGTCATACATCTCTATCCAATTTCCTAGTTGTAGTAATTGTAATATAAACATATTTTTGTTCAAGTAAGAAGAGAACTCTCTTGGATCAAATGACTGGTCCATCTGGTTAAGAATAGTGCTTCCCAAAGTGGTCAACAGATGCCTCTGGGAATTTCACAAACTGAGCAGAAGAACAACAGCACCCTCCCACTTGAGTTCCACCACAACTGGTATTTAGAGGTATACTACTTTCAATACTGGGAATGGCATGTGGTGATCCCAACCAGTAGCCACTCACAGTCTTCCCTCCATGAACTTCTTTTACCTGTCTTTCAAAGTTTGTGGCCATCCTAGAAATAGAAGCTGTATTTATATACCACTTCACACTACACTAAGCAGTCTCTAAGCAGTTTACAAGTGTAAGCTAACTGCCCCTAACAAGCTGGGTACTCATTTTAGTAATCTACAGAAGGATGCTAGGCTGAGTCAACCCTGGAGCCCTAGGATCGAAATCACAACCTTGTGGCAGCAATACTGGGCTGCAGTACTGGCATTTAACTACTGCACCGCCAGGGATCTTGTGGCTGCCAGTTTCTATGTATCAATTAAGCACTGTATGAAGAAGCATTTTGCTTTGTCCTGAATCAATTCCACACTGGACCTCTGGTACTGTATATGCTAAGGCCCTAGTTCTTAATCAATAACCATACTCCTATAACAAGTCACAAGGAATGTTATTGTATTGACCAAGAGATTCCCTTAAGGTGGAAATAAACATGTAGGAAAGAGTAAAAGCCATTGGTAAAACAATACCATAAACACAGAAGGTGAGGTGCACATGAAACCCTTTTGTACTGAATACATGTTATATCCAGCAGCTGAAAGAGGCAGAGGCCCATCCCCACTGTAAAGAAATTCCACAGAGAAGCTGTTAATCTACAAACCAATCTGGCTGAATACTGTACTATTTAGTCCCTGGATCATCTCATCTTTTTTGTAAGGTCCTCAACAACCAACTCACATTGCCTCTAATTTCTCTTGCCTTTGTTCTTCTGGACAAATTACAAGATCGTCCCTCTCTTGTCAGTTTCTTCTCTTTTTCTTTTCCCCAGGGATCTAAGCCATTTGATCACTGCCCCTTCCATAGACTTTAGAAAGAGAAATTAGAATAACAACCTGCTGCTTTCTTTAGGCAAGAGATGGCCCTATAATATAACTTTCTGACCTCTTTTCAGCTCTTAGAAAGGGGTGGGCAACTTTGTAGGGTCCACTGATAATTTTCTACTCCTTTCAGAGTCTCACCCCTACCTCAGAAGATCCTCTTGTTCTCACTCCCCGCTTTACTTCACAACATGGCATGTGACACAGACACAACTGCACTGCTTCATTCTTCCCTTGGATCCTCCTCTCCTCTCCTGCTGGCTGGGCTACTGAGCCAACACAATGACTGCACATTCTCAGAAAGTCCTCCAGACTCAGCAGTGTTCACCCCTTTGCAGAGAGAGAGGGGCAGGGAATGCAAAGAATCTGTAAGAAAAACTTTCCCTGCATCCCCAACAGAGATGTGTTTAGGTCCCCTGTGTCTGGTCCAAACAGCACAGGACTTTGGAAACTGATAGCACTAAGGTAATAGATGCCCATAGTCTTTCTGGCATTCCTGTTGTTTTGTCAAATCCCCTGCAGACCACCAGCATTGCTGTGGTGCCTATAGAGAGCCTTCCTATTCACTTGGGAAGCAAAGGCAGGAGAATAGCTGTGTGGTGAAGACTGAAAGCCCTCAGTCTCCTTCCTTTACCTAGGTTGGGTAAACAGCTGAAACCCAGTGTACTTTCTCCATTCTGAGAGCACTTCCAATTAGTCATTTAATTCCAGTATTAGTGCTCTTATAAAAGATGAGCACCTTTATTTTCTGGAAAAACTCTGGCTTGTCTCCATTGCTTCACAAGCATCATATGAGAGTACTCCTCTACTCACACTGCACAACCTGAATGATAACCAGACATGGGCTGCTACCACACTGCAGAATGAATGTAGTCTGACACCACTTTAACTGTCATGGCTCCATCCTATGGAATCTGGGCATCTGTAGTTTGTTCTGGCACCAGGGCTCTCTGACATAGGAGGTTAAATAGGTCACAAAACTACATATCCCAGAATTCCACAGCATTGCACCATGGTAGTTAAAGTGGTGTCAAACTGCATTCATTCTGCAGTGTAGCTGCAGCTGTGGCTGCTTTGTATTTTGGTTAGTGTGCTGGTTGGATCAGGCTCCACCAGATATCAGGCTGTCTTCTAGTGAATTACATCCAGTGTTATCTAGAGATGAACTGGGCTCTAGTCCTCAATTCAAACTAAATTACTTGAATTGAAAAGGCGTTTGTGGCCCAGAATGTTTAGATCCTTCAGCAATGATAAGAGGGATGCAGATGTTCTGAGCAAGAATGATTACAATGGTGTGCAGATAAATGCAAAATTTAATTGATAAATCAATGGGCTAAAACTATATGACTAATTGACAAAGATGCCTGTAATGAGATTATACAGCCTTACGAAGAATGCATTAAGTGTTTTGACCAAACAGAATTTGTATAATTAGTTAGTTTCAGGAGAAGCAAGTTTAATGGGTCTTTCAAGAGCAGAGACAATGGCTCCATCTTCAAGCATGCCATGTGGGAAATGCCAGAGCATTCAACCTGGCCAGACCACTGAAGATCTGGGGCTGTTTTTCAGAAGTGCTGAAAACCAATTGCCTGTTATTTTTTTGGCTTCAGTGGCTTGGAGCTTAATCTTCTTTCCAGAATGATTAGCATTCTTGTGGTACATAAGTATTTCTCCAGCTTTGCTTGTGTTTTAGAAGTGCCGCTTGGCAGCCATCAGAAAGAGGCATGTGACATTAAGTTGTGATTTTATCAATGCCTTCAAAAATGTCCTCCCAAAGTAACTAATCCAGTTCTTTGCAAGTAGGAGAGAAGTCATCATGTAGAGGGCAGAGATGAGAGTCCCTTACCAAATAGTCAATGAGAGCCAAAAGAGGGAAAGAAACTGAAGCTGGGGTGCAAATGATTTGAGTGGTTGTCTCCACTAATAAAACAAAAGTAGAGCCAGTAAGGGTAGACATAACAGACCAATTTCACCTCTCAGCCTTTTATTCAGGCACAAGTTTAACCAACTCATTGACAGATCGCAGGTGTGGGTTGCATGACTCCTGTTGTATGACACAAATGACTGACACTGCTGTTTCCAATCCACCAATGTAGGAGCCATGCCAGTCAGTGTTGCTGGGAGAGGGAAGAGGCTGAAGTGCCTCATCATCTGGCATTTCTGCTTATGTGAAGTTCTCAAGACTATTTGCTGCAATCTCTTAAGGTGCTGGGGCAAGCTGCTGGTGATCTACTGCCCTTGAAATTTACCTCTGCTGATTTGCAGCTTACAGTGAAGGAAGACAGCAAGACTGAGTCCCCATTCCCACTCGCTCATTTGCCCTAGATAGAACTGGGCAGATCCAGTTGCACCCATATCAAATCTGCTTGGAAAGAAGTGCCCACTATTCTTTAACTCGATCAGGGCAATTTGCCCCTCTGAAGTTCACATTTGCAGTGTCACTTTAAAATGGAGCCTCCTTTGTTGTCAATCAAATTGACTTCTACTTTCGTCAAAGGTGACATATCCTACAGCCATTGGCCAACCAAATGGGTGCTTTCCCCCTTCCTTTTTAAAAAAAAACTGGCGGCAGTGTGCGCATATTCTGTCAACTTGTCAAATTTAAAAACCTCCAGGTGTGTGTGTGTATGTGTGTGTTGTGTATTTGGGTCATTACAGATTATGGCAACCCTAAAATGACCCCATCCTGGGGTTTTCTTGGCAAGATTGGTTCCAAGGAGATTTGCCATTGCCTTTACCCTGAGGCTGAGAGAGTGTGACTCCCCCAAAGTCATGGGTTTCCACATGCCAGCCTCTACCTTCCCCTTTGCTTCCAGCCCAGCATTTCCTTCTCTTTGGAACCTCTTCCCTACCCTTCCCCTCAAGCCCAATGCCCTTGCCTCCCCATGTCATCCTCTTCCCTTCATAATAATGATGATGATGATAATAATAATAATAATAATAATAATACCTCACCTAGGAATGCCATCTCTGCAGCCTTTGCTTTCCCTCCGATTGCCACCCCAGAATGCCTTACAGACACATATGTAGCAAAAGCATTCACACATTGTATCAATTTGCCCAATTGAAAAGGAAACATTTGTAACATTAGAGAGAGGAATCTCCTCCCTGCTCAGGCGCTGGAGGCCTGCTGCTGCCGGCCAGCGCCCCTCCGCCTCCGCCCGCCACCCCTGGCGGCCAGCTGGCTCTCAGGGAGCCCCTCTCTGGGTGCCACCCAGGCTGAAGCGGCTGCCTCGTGGCATCATGTGCCCTCTGGGGTGGCCAAGTCGCCCAGCGAGAGGCGCTTGTGCCCGAGGGAGCAGGGGCCACAGGGGCAGGGAGGAGGAACATCCCCTTCCTCCCGCGCCAGGAGCCCTCCTGCTCCGTGCCCACAGCACCCTTCGCCCGGGCTCTTTCCTCCTCCCCTCCCCTCCAATGAGGGAGGAATGCCTTGCCCTTTGCCACCCTCTGGCGAAATCCCCCGTCATTTGCCTCGATCGGATCGGGCCAAAGTCCATTCCCAGTACCGGGGTTTTTTTAAAAGAAAGTATCGCGATTCAAAAACCGCGCTAGGGGCATTTACCACGGAACGGGTGTGCAAGCCTCGGATTTCTTGTGTGAGAGTGGGGTGAGTATGACGTTCACGGGAATCGTTTGAAACGTTTTTTTTTGGTATGTGAAGGAGCCTTTGTTTCTTTATATTCCGCAATAACCTGA
>NC_056523.1:141112266-141179042 GCF_019175285.1 Sceloporus undulatus | reverse complement strand
TAAGCCTGCCTTTGCACTTTCATCTTTGATCTTCTTTAATAATTGTTCCAAATCTGTGATGTCTTCTGCTAGTAATATAGTGTCATCCGCATATCTAAGATTGTTGATGTTCCTTCCTTCCATCTTTACTCCTCCTTCTTCTGAGTCTAATCCTGCTTTTCTTATGGTATTTTCTGCAAACACGTTGAACAAGTACAAAAGACATACACAGATGTATGCAGGACTTACATCTGTGTATATCACTGACTGAATGTGACTGAATGCCTGCCAACTTTTCCAAAGGCTTGCCTTCAAGTGCTAGAACTTTGTCACTTCACTGTACAATGGCCTAAGCGAACAGGCAAAATATATTTTGTACTGACTATTTTTTATTTTATTTTGTTTTTTAAAAAATACATAAAGCCTCTTAAAAACTCTATAGGTACCCCAGTCAAAAATGTCCTTTATTAACATTTTCCTTTTTCTTCAAATGCTGTGTAATACTCTTCACTAGGGATCCTTTCACACTACAGAATTATAGCACTATAATTCCACCTTAACTGTTGTGGCTGTACCCTATGAAATCCGAAGGTTTACAGTTTGGTCAGTGGCACCAAAGGAGTTCCCTGCTGAGGACTCTAAATTTCCTCCATGAACTCCAAATACCAGGATCCCGTGGGACAGAGGTAGGGCAATTAAAGTGGAATCATAGTACTATAACTGGTGTGAAACGACACTAACACTGCAGTACATATCAAACATGCTTTAATGGGCAAATATCAGTAACACTATTCTCTCCTAGGAATTGTACCACATTCTCACAATGGGACATTTTACATTATAATATTATTTGAGATGGGATTTGTTATCGCACTAAAAAGATCACCTGGAGCAAGCATTCACTGATGTCTGTATAAGTCCAAGCTGTCAAGTCCTGAGATCATGGTGCATATATTCTATGAATTAAAAAAGTATATATTCACCAGTCTGGTTTTGCTAAAAACTGGTCATACCAGTGGTAAAAATAGGTTATAGCCAAATCATATTTTTGTAATTGTTAAATATGTTATTTTAAATATTGCAAGAAGTAATTGTGTGACCTTCTCCCTAGTAGTCAAGACATTGATCATAGGTGCAAACTACAAGCCTGCAAGCCCAATGCTTTTCATATCAGGGGTTTGGAGCTCTTATTTGGCAATCATTAAACTAATTTTGTGGGAAATTCTGAGACAGATCTGGAAGTTGTTTATCAATCCAGAAAGAAATTCTTCCAAGCTTCCTGCTGCTGCATCCTTCAGTGGCCAAATCCCAAACAACAGGAATGAAGACTGTGGTAGACCTTAGTCTGACTCATGCTGGAGCTGTGAAGAATTCTTTGCCAATGGGGAAAGGGAGATGCTTCCTCCTTGATCATCTGAGCTTTGTAAAAGTTCACATAGTAATCTATTGCTTGTGCAGGCACATTCCCGCATGTGGAACTGTACAAAACTGTTACCAAAAACCAGATTGTCAAAAGAATTTTGTGATAGTAGGTAGAAGAACAATGATTCAGATGCTGGGCTGAGGTTCATGAGTTATAAAGGAAGAACCTAATAGAGATAGATATGCGAGAACAAGAGCTCAGAGGAGATCAGACTGTGAGATATTCAGAGGAGGAAGAATAGGAGGCCAGAAATTCAGTGGAGGCTGAGCATATAAATGAGAGACAGAGAGAAACTATTTAAACAGCATGGACAAAACATAAAGCCAGCATAATAGGAGCACCCAGAGTACCAAAGCTGATAGGTCTGGTAAGAATGAACATAAGAAAACCAAGAAACAAGACAATTAAAATAAGAATGGGGAATGTGGCATTTTAGCTGTTCTTGGACTGAAACTCCCATTATCACTCATTATTGACTGTGCTGGTTAGTCTGACTGCAACTTTAGTCTGATAATTTACGGTGGGCCAGATGTTCCTCCACCAACCTACACCGAGAGAAGAGAACAAGCAGCATACGCAGGGTTGGGCTGCATACTATAGCCACCATAGGGAGATCTTCATATCCTGTCTCTTGGCTTTTTACTTTTGAGAAAACTGAATGGGAAGATTTAAAAATATTATGCAGTTCCCTTGCCAGCACAAACAGTTGCCTAGAATGGTGACCCAAAATTAACACACACACATATACCAATATTTTTATTTATTTTTTAAAACACCCTCTCCAACTCTAGTCAAAAGTCCCTTTGAAATGTACCTCTGCAAAACAGGGGCTTGGTTACCATCAGCCAGTTTGCATAACAGCACACAGCGCATGCTCAGCAACACCTCCTCTCAACAATGGAAAAAGCCAGACATGCCTATGAATAATCCCCCCTCTGTATCCTAAATCAGTCATTGGATTTCCTCCATTTCTTGAAACTGTCTCGCTTCCATAAACACCCCAGCCAGCTGGGCTTTTGTAGCCAGCTTCAGCAATGGAAGCCTCAACAGGCTCACAGTTATGTGTCTTCAGCTCTCAGCTGTTTGCTGCAGGCAGCACCTGGCTAGAGACCAGCTCAAAATGTTCCATCTCCAGACTCACCCTCCTCCCTGATCTTTCTGTCTCTTTTGCTCCAGTCATCCCTCCACTCCAATCTGTGCAAAGATGTGAGACTTGAAATTCTTGATTTTTCTGTGCCATCATTCTTGAATTCTGCCTCTAGTGTTTCTTTTGTGGGAGGAGGGTGTGGATTCAACAACGCTTCTTAGAGTGTCTGGTCGAGTAATACTGTCTGCTGGACACATTTTAAACACAGGGACTCCTTGTTTTTCTAGATTATAACCCAGGACTATCCTGGAGTCTGAGCTGATCTTTCAATGCCAGAGATATGATGCATCCCATTCACTGATTCCATTGGCTTGATAAACTGAAGACCACAGTATGCCAAACAAGAAGAAAGACACTGTTTCACTCCCCTCCCCACTTGTCTTAGTTTGTCAGTACTTCTTAAGAGCTAAACAGACCGGCCAAAAGGGTTGGCATCAGGGTGGAGTGGGGGCGTGGGGGCTGCATGCTCCCACTCCGCCCAAGCCAACATCACACCGCCTTCCTGACTGCTTATTTTGGGGCTGGAAAAATTCCAGATTGGGGCCATGACATGCCCTGATCCGGCACTCAAAGGGGTGGTGTTAAGCCACCCCTTACTTGCCATCTGATAATAATAATAATAATAATAATAATAATAATAATAATAATAATTTGTATACCGCCCTATGGGAAACCAATCCGGGCGGTTGACAACAGTAAAATATAAAATATAACAATTAAAAACACTTTATCTCTCCCCCCCTTAAGACAGTATTAAACAGTATAACATATTAAAAACACAGTATCAAAGCATAAAAACAACAGTTAAAAACTAAAAACCCTGATATCCCTCTGTTGATCCTCAACCATCACTAAGATGGGGCCACGGGAGGAATGAGGGAATCAGGGAACCTGGGCCGGGATGGTTAATCTGGAAAGGCCTGCCGGAAGAGATCCGTCTTGACCGCTTTTTAAAAGCTGTCTAATGATGTTATCTGACGGATCTCATCCGGCAGGTCATTCCAGAGTTTGGGGGCGACAGCAGAGAACGCCCTCTGGGAGGTCGCCACAAGCCTAGATTTTAAAGGCTGCAGTAAGTTCCTCCCAGAGGAGCGGAGAGCGCGGGGAGGATTGTACGGGAGGAGGCAGTCCCTGAGATAGCTTGGACCCAAGCCATTTAGGGCTTTAAAGGTGATAACCAACACCTTGTACTGGGCCCGGAAGCTGATAGGCAGCCAGTGGAGGGACCTCAAAACCGGAGTAATGTTTTGCCCCTAAGTCAGCTGATATAAAAGTGGTGGTATAGTACTCTCTATATAAACCAGCTTTGCATCTGGGAACTACTCCTAGACTTGGCTGTATTCCTGCATGACCAGGATATGGTTGTAGTTAGGACTATATTATACAAGTTTCAGCCTATATCCCATGTGTGCCATTTCTTTGAGGAGCTGGAACTGGCCATACCACTCATAGTGTTTTCATCTTGAGGTTAGATTACTGTGGTGTGCCCAAAATGGAGCTACCTGTGACTCTTCATTTGATCCAGAATGCAGCTGCCAGGATATTAACAGAACTAATGAACTGGAACTTGCCATCCTGGTCAGAGATCATCTGCACTAGTTGCCAATTTCCTCCTGGATTCAGTTCAAAGTGCTGGCTAGGACTTCTAAAGACCTAAATGGGTTGGAACCAGAGGCTCACCTCCAAGGAAATGAAGCTGCCTGAAGCACCAAGAATATTCAACAACATAGTGCTTGTTTTTCCCTCCAACACTGGAAGTCTTGACACAAAAAACAGCCCCTCTGTGATGACACAAAATCACTGGAATGTCTTGCCCAAGGATATTCACTTGGCCCAGTCTATGATCTCCTTCAGCAGGCATATTTAAACAATATATTGGTCTTTAACAAATTAACTACAGATGCTACTCTTCTGCTGTTTTAATAATGTTTTAATGTTAAAGGTAAAGGCAAAGGGTTTCCCTTGACAAGATTGTCTAGTCATTACCAACTGTAGGAGGTGGTGTTTATCTCCGTTACTAAGTCAAGGGAGCCAGCATTGTGTGAAGATGACTCCAGTGGTCACAATAATAATAATAATAATAATAATAATAATAATAATAATAATAATATTTATTTTTACCCCGCCTTTCCATAAAAATGATCAAGGCGGCTTACAAGGAATTAAAACATTACAGTACAGGATAAAAACAATTACAATATGAAAATTAAAAACATTGCTACAAGGAATGTGGCCAGCATGACTACACATTACTTTTCCACCCAAGGGGTGCCTGTTTATCTACTTGCACTTTCACATGCTTTCAAACTGCTAGGTTGGCAGAAGCTGGGACTAGTGACAGGAGCTCACTCAGTCATGTGGCACTTCAGTCTCAAACTGCGAACCTGCCAGTCTTGCAATCATCAGAGTCAGCATCTCAACCACTGAGCCACCATGTCCCCTTTTTTAATGTTAAATATATTTTAATTTTGATTGTTCTAAGTATTAACCATCTCAAATATGTTGTTACATTGAAAGATGAGTTACAATGCTAATTTGAGTCCTGTTGGCGTACTGTGCTAGCATAATGGTCCATTACACTAGGGGTGGCATTTTTTGCAGGGTTGTGCAGCCACAAGGGAAATAAGAGAAAGTTGTTGCCATTAACACTAGTTAAAGCAGAAAAGAGGTATTGTTCACACCAAAAGGCAGATATGGACTTTTAGAGTCATAGGGAATGGGAAAGAAAAATTAAACAGATTAGAGACTATTAGTGAGTCAGGAATTCTCCTGAGGGCAAATGCAATGCTTATTCTGCCTAGGATTCCTCATGCAAGTTACCATAAATGGAGTTTGTACATGTAGATCTTGGAATCCTAGTAGATGAGGAATCATATTTCAAACACCTTACATATATGATTACAGTAAGTTTTACCCATCAAGTCTGTAAGGGAGATTATATTCCAATGGGTCTGCTCTGGTTGAAACAAAAACTGGACGTAACACCGTGTGCCTTGTCACTGTTTTCAAGTAATCCATCTCTACATTTATGTCTATGTGTTTTATGCAAACCTAACAAAGTTTTTTAAAAATAGCGCCATTACTTTGAATTGGGCAGGAAGTAAGGTTAAACACACACCCCCAAAATTTTCTAATAAAGACAGGCCCAATACATGCTAGGATGGCAAAGATCTTATTATTATCATGTCACTCAAACATTTGTAATACAGGCAATAATGTCTACATATACATATTCTAACAATACTGTAGTCCTCTTCCCAGAAGTGGCTCTCTTATTTTCTGAAATAATCACAGTCCCCTTCTTAGCAGTATCTCTCTTTCCTGGTAGCACTTTGCCCTCCCTTCCTCTAAATCTCTACTGCCACCTCTCTATCTACAGTACTTTAATGGGTCTTCTCACAATCAGGAGAAGATTTTGAGAACATACCAAGGGGTACAGAGGGAGGGGGGATTAACCCTTTCACTGAAGGAAACTGTGGCCTTGCCAGGTGGCATCAACTGGATATTATCCTGTGTTATGTAACAGCTAAGGTGAACTGACAGTGCTTTGTTACCACAGTGCTTTATTATTATGACAAAATATTAGAAAAACTACATAAAGGTTGTACACCAATGAAAATCATAGAAACTACACTGAACTGAATCATGGAGAGATGGATTGTGTCCACAGAATTTTTTTTAAAAAAATTGCTTAATGAAACAGATTTACAAAGATGCTATGGGGTGAAGGAATCCATACTGATAGGTTGCTATTATCAGCCCCTGTCTGTATGCAAGAAGAAAAGCTCCTCTCACAACAGCTAAAGAAGTGGAAAGCCAAGGACAGGTTTTATTTTCCTATGCATAAGACTTAAGGCAAATGAAGAATTACCTAACAAGAGACATGTGAGTGCTGTTCTCTCATATGATGTGTTGGAGAGGGAAAGCACTTTGAAAAACATCAGAGCTGTATGAGCGGATGGGGAAAGAGAGGAGGAGGGAGGGATCGTTTCAGCTTGATCCCAAAGGGTTAAAGTCACACCAAGTTCCTAAAGTCCCGTTACTTCCAAGTCAGAGCCTGGCTGCTGCCTGCGGTTAGTGGGTAGGGATTTTGGTTTTTTTTAATAACATTATAAATAGAGCTGTGTTCAGTTGCTGCAGACTCACTCTGTCTTCCACTCCACCTTCTCCCTCCTCCTCCTGTTGCTGTTCCTCCTCCCCAAACATCCATAGCAGCTCTGAGGATATGGACCGGTCAGCCTTCCTACTCAGGCTCTTCTGTTTGCTGGCATGCCTTTTCCCCATCTTCCAGGCATGTCCCCAGAACTGCCACTGCCATGGTGGTGACCTCCAACATGTCATCTGTGACAATGTTGGGCTGAGAAAGATCCCAAAGGTAGCAGAACAGACACGGCTCCTCAATCTCCAGAGGAACAATTTCCCTGTCTTACCAACAAATGGTTTTAGAGATTTGAAAAATCTTGTCTCTCTCCATCTCCAACATTCCCACATCAAAGAGATCTCCAGTGGAGCCTTCCGGGGCCTGAAGCAGTTGGTCTATCTTTATTTGTCTAATAATGACATCAGTGTCATCAAGATGGGAGCCTTTGATGACCTGACAGAACTCACCTACCTCTACATAGACCACAACAAGATTCCTGACTTACCCAAGGGGCTCCTCTCCCCAATGATTAACCTTTTCATCCTGCAACTAGGCAGCAACAAGCTCCGAGAGTTGAAATCAGGAGCCTTCCATGGCACAAAGGACCTTCGCTGGCTCTATCTGTCTGACAACTCCATCTCTTCCATTCAGCCAGGAGCACTGGATGATGTGGAAAACTTAGCTGTATTCCACTTGGATAAGAACCAATTGACCAGCTACCCACTGGCTGCAATGAGCAAGCTGAGAGTGGTGGAGGACCTGAAATTATCACACAACCCAATAAAAGTCATTCCAGACTTAGCCTTCCAGTCTTTTGGGCGCTACATGGAGACCCTCAGCCTGGACAACATGAGCCTAGAAAAGGTAAGTGCTTCTAGTGCGCTCCCTATCTATTTGTCTACAAGCATAGTCTGGAAATTCTATCGCAATCTCCTTGAATTACACCATCCTGGCATAAGAATGAGTAACACAAGAACCTTGGGCTGCATACATCCCCACTCCCCATCCATTTTGTAAGCCTCATCAATAGATCCCCACTGCTTCAGTTATTATGGCAAAATATCTCATGCTTTGCTGGAGAATAATGCTTCTGGCTAGCTGTTGGACCACAGTTCTATTAGGAAACAAGGGTCACACTCTCAATGCGCAAAACTTCCTGGTGGAAATGCAACAGTGCTGACTCAAATGGCAGCGATGATGTGAAAATGTTGGTAGCAAGAGGTTGGTTGGTATCAGGGGTTGCCCACTCATGCTTTAACATGACCAGGAAACAGTCCAGGGCTATAGAGAGACAATCTGGTACTCTGTTGCTAAATTTACCAGGGACAGGGAGATTTAAAACCTATCCAAATTATGTTCTAAAGGGCAGATCTTCACATTCTCTCACATAAACGCAGCACATGCTTACCATTCATCCCAGTATCATCATGACACCTACAGCTAAAATCCATTCCTGTTGGATCCAAGGAAATGCTGCACTTGGGAACTTGTAGGAAAGCAAATGCTGGAAATCTGAAATGAACCCATGGGAGATGGGAACAGATTTAATGCTAGAAGACCATTACCTTTGCGAACGTAGCTATGTATGAAGTCCAGGGGGAGGGACTCAGGAGATCTGGGACAGAAGGCACTAGCATGACAAAGACAATCCGTGGCTCTTTGGGTTGAAGGAGCCAGACCTGCACCTGATGCTAATCTGACTACTACTGCAAGCTTGTGAAGAAGCAATGCATAAGGAGATACTAGATCCCTCTTTGTACAGGGTCTGAAAAAGTACTTATGCTGGTGTAACTTCCACAAGGATTCTGGTTAGGATGTCCTCTTCTTCCTCCTCAAAGCATTGATCAGTAGTGGGCACAATAGGTTTCAAAAGAGGAGCCAAGTTCAGAAATGGAAGATTTTCCTGTTTTACTTCCTTATAAATAGCTGTTTGGCTTAGAGTGCAAAAATATCCCTTATCTTCTCTTCAGCACTTTGTGGCTCTTTTCAGTTAGCAGGCAGTACCAGATGATGAGCAGCATGCTTGAATATGCTCCTTGCTGTGCCAGGGGTAATTAGCCTCAATGAGGGGTGATGAGAAGTAGGACAGCAGGGCTGGAGAAGGGGAGGAACCAGGGCCAGGTTAACAAGTACTGATGACCTGAGGCCCCTCAATATTACCAAACAAACCACAAAATACAGTAGGCCCTTAGTATCCATTGGATTTGGTTCCAAGAACCCCCCCCCCCAACACACACACATGTGGATAACAGAATTGGTTGATGCTCAAGTCCCACTATGTGCAATGTCATAGTAAATTAGTGTCCCTTACATAAAATGGCAAAATCAATGTTTGCTTTTTCAAAAAAAAAATAATTAAAATAAATTTAAAAAATTCAAGCAGTGAATGGCTGAATCCATGGATGCAGAATCTGTGGATATGTAAGGCTGACTGCATGTGTTATATTAACAGAGGATGGTTATCATTTTTTTGGCTCTTTTTTGTATTTAATGGGAGGCCCTCAACTGCTATTTGGTTTATCCATTAATCTGGTATGTCCTTGACTTCTCTCCCCTCCCCTTCCAGACAGTTTTGACTTTCTATATCTTAGCTAATAGGTCATTAAAGGGCATCAGCTTCTTGTTGATAAGCACAGTCTGCTAATTTTAAGTAGGAAATAGTATGTCTACAGAATGCTTGAGGACAACAAATAATCACAGAAAACACATTATTTGGGAATCTACCAACTAGTGTAAAAATCCATAGTGCATAAATCCAATGAAAACCTACTTTGGCAGTAGCACCAATTTAACTGAAAATAAAATAAAAGGCACAGTTACAAAGAAAGCTATTTTCTGTCCAACAGAATGGGTTTTATCACTGTTGAAAAATTGTGGCTCTTCTTCCATACAACTGTGAGCCCCAAGACCTTCAATCTTTGCAGGCAAAAGGAACCAAATCTTTAATAACATAGCATTTAAATGCAGTTTAAATAAGGGAATAATGTGATAGATAAAAGTGGAAAATCTGATTATGTACATTTTAAGTTCTAAGATCTGAAATAAGTAGTTCTGAAATAATTTTGTCACTACAATTTCTCTTTTTTCCTTCATCAAACCATAGAGCTCTTTCCTTTTGTAGGATTCATTTCATGTGCATTATTCTAGCACTTCCACTGCTGTCTCTTTCTTCCCACTTAAGTTACACATTTGAAATCTCCTGTCCCCTGCATTTATCTCATCTAGCTAATGGTGTTCATAAGCCTTCTATCCAAGGCTTCATTGCTTTGCTCATAGTAAGGACACCACTAAACAAAGATTCAACCATATAGTACTAACCATAGTCATGGTACTGATACAACAAATGAAGCAAATAAAGTGTAAGAGTGTGTAAGTGTACGTCTCTGTGTGTGCATGACGTGAGTCAGTGACAGACACAAACAGACGATCAGACTATGTAGCAAATGGAATAATCTATCAAAATAGAGGAGAGTGAAGTCCTATTCCTAGACAACAGATTATTTGGTTGTTGTTGGAGATACATTGGAGTGAGTAAGTGCAGTGATCTCCACAGAAGAGACGATTCGTACGCATGACTAGCAAGTATATCACAGCTGGTAGATGGAGCAAACATAAGGACTTTTACTTCTTTTCTTCCCCCATATCCCCCATGCCACCCTGACACTTTATAAAGAAGGATTTGTTTATTGATTATCGCTCAAGAGAAAGCCTCAGAGTACTTCACAAAGAAGCTCTGTTCCTGTCCAAAGAGCCAGAGGGATATTGAGGTAATGCAGCAAAATGCTCCTCTTCATCTCAGCAAATGAGTCATGACCCAGGGGCAGAAGTATCATGCATGAGGTGCTATTTGTAAACAGGAGGTGACATCATGCTAGATGAGACCACATGAAAGAGAAGCAGCAAGATGGAAGAATTCCAGGTGAACAAGGAGTGCAGTTTCCAGAATGTACAGGACCATGCTAAGATTATCCAGGTGAATCAGCACAGCAACCCCTCCAAGAGATGCAAAGAGATGGAGAGTGGCAAAGTGAAGGAGATGACAACTGGAAACCATTTAAAGCTTGGTGAGGTAGCATGTTGGCAAGCAAAATTAAAAACATACTGTTTACTGAACAAATTCACCAAGAGACACAGGATACTAGGTAATTAAGCTGATGGTGTTGATGTTTAGGGAGAAAAGTAATTTATTCACAAGTAAAGCAATGTGAAACCCTTTTGATGATAGTAAACAATTTTTCCACTTTCATATGACATCATATTTACTGTTTGTTCACAATTATGGACAATTTTGTTTGGCCCTAAAAATATTGTCCAACTGTGGATTTTGGAATCATATACAAAGCTCGGCATTGCTCAAATATTACTCAAGTATGGTCATAAAGACATCTTCTAGTGACAGGCATATCAACAAATTCTTGAAATAGTCATACTTCACCTGAAAAGGATACCACACATATGCAGGAAAGGATGTGATTCTAAATTAAAGCTACTCAAGAGCCAAGATTCCATGTTTAAGGAATTATAAACATCCTTAAATACAACAATGATTTCCTCTACTCCATAATCTTGGATCGTAGTTTGAACTGCATTTAGACCAATAACTGGATTGCTATTTTAGAAACATCAGGTTTTCATCCCAGAAATAGAAACCTATAAAGGAGCTCTACACAGTACCACAAATACACATCTTTGTAGTTTGTTGTGAGACTCCTTGTTCCTCTTCAAGAACTATAGAAAGACTCCATAGCAAACAATAGATGTTTCAGCAACATAATTATCACACAGCTGCTGTATGGGCCCCCTCATGAATTCAGAGTTATTTTCACACTTTTCATTCTCCAGCATCTTAAAATAGTGTTCTGTATACATGCCTGATCTTTATTTAATCTAATTCATTTAACACATGCTACAGACCATCAATTCTGCTTGCTTCCTTAATGCATCCATTTATGTACTCCATTTATCTACTTCCTAATATCTTCTATTTGAATTTTGCTGGTGGAATGAGAATCACTGTGATGTGGCTTCTTCCTATTCCACTGAAGTAATATGAAAAACTCTGGGCCACAACATAGCTCCTCCCTATGCCAGCATCACTGCTAACATGAGAAAGAATGCCCATCCCATGATACACAGACATTTTCACTTCTTCTGCTTCTCTCTTCTACCCTTAATCTCTGAGCAATGAGCTCTTGTTATCTGTTGGTTTAGCACCAATCCAGTATAGTTTTCTGGTTATTTTCCACCGGTTCACACTATAACATTGGTTTAGTCAATATTCATTGTGTAATGGAATAAATCTTCCTGCTTAGTATCTAGTTGCATTCCAACAGCAAAAATAAACAAATAAATAAATAAAATGCCACAAAATGTCAGGGAAATGGTAATGTGAATTCAGTCTATGAATCCTAGCATGATGGCCAATATGAAATATGAAAAAGCACTGGAGATAGTGGGAGAGCACATTCTGATGGGCAGTTAACTTGGGGAATATTCTGGTGAATTTGGTGTATTAATTCCTCATTCCCCCAAAATAAGTAATAGGAGTAGTGAAGACACAGAAGAAACAAGTACTCTTGCAACACAAACTTCCAAGGATAGGGTTTTGCCTATAGGTATTAGTCCAAAATAAATGAGCACTAGTGATGAAAACTATCTGAGAAAGTTCATTGGAAGAAACAACAGTTTTATCACTCTAGTGTTATCGTGTAATTGTACAGAAGAACTGTACTTTGAAAGCAAATCTTTAGAGCACAAATAGATTCCACAGCATCTTAGACTAGCTAGAAAAGTGAGAATGGGGAGAGGGATCTGAGGAGCTGAAAATGTGCCTTGCTGTTTCTACTCTGAATGCCAAGTGTAACTTTCCATTTAGAGTCCATTGGATTCTGCCAAAGTCTACAGGCCCTTGAGTCTCTGCAAATACTCCCTTCTATGAATGTGGCAACTGGGTGCCAGGGGAAAAAAACAGCTCTGAAAAGCCAAAAACATCTGTTTGTTAATTTAGAGATGAAGAGATTTCTAGAAAGAAATAGGTCACAGCACATCACTCTTTGAAATTGTAAGGGGGTATGCAATAAAAAGTTATCAATATCTCTATATTCAGCAACCAGCTGAACCATATTCAGCAACCAGCCTTATACTCTCCACATGTCTAAAGATTTGGTTTCATATTTTTTTTACATTGAGCAACTTTAAAATACGAAAACAAATGCAGATGTGGTCCTCACAAAAGGCAGAAAAAATGGCAGTATTCTCTTCTTGTCCTTTGCTCTTTTCAAAGGTGTTTGCTCAGGCATGCTTTGCTCTTCTATAAAATTCATCTACAAAAAGTTCAGTTTAAAGTGAAAAATTCCAATGAGGAAAAAAGCATAGGGGGAGGAAGGTAATTTTCACCAACAAAAATGCCAGAGAGGAAAGCATTACACCTTTCTCTTTCTTTTATACCCCAAGGTATTCTGCTTCCGCTATCTGCATTGCTGTATTTTTAAATAAAGAAATCAAAACAATAATGCTTCTCAAGTATTTTGTAGTTGGTCCTAAAGGGTGATATTAAAATATAAATGAATAAAAAATATGGCCCCCAGCATGCACCCTCAGGGTTTCCCACATCTCTTACCTAATACAAAACAAATAATCCATTTTTAACCTCAAAATGACCAGTTGTGCCCCCAAGAACTTCCAGGTTGGTTTGAACTCCAGGGGGTGTAAACATTCTGCCCTGTTTTCAGGTTCTCCACCCATAGCCCATATGCGCTCCCCCTCATAATATGAAATGGATGAATTCAGACAGACATTTCCTATAACTGAAAGGGTATTTAACTGTTCCAGTTGTTCCTTCCTAATGACTTTGTGGTGAGATAAAAAGATAGAAGGAGTAAAATGAAACCATGGAATGGTAACAAATATAAGATGATATCTTGACCTCTGTTAGGATTCAGTCTGGAGCCAATCAATTGCACAGTGAAAGCCTTATCTGGAAGCACACTAGGAATGTGGAGAAAGCCTGGGCTTAAACTACTGGTTACACAATAAGTATGGTCTGATCTTTTGATTCAGTTTTCAGATAAAGCATTTGCTGGCACAACCACGCTGAAGACTGTTCACATTGAGAATAATAAACTTTCCAGTCTTCCTGGGAGCTTTCCTTTCAGCCGCCTTGAGACCCTCACCCTGTCTAATAACCCTTGGCACTGCTCCTGTCAGCTAGCACCTCTGCGCAGGTAAAAGAGCACTTGCTCTCTCCTATCTTGTGTTTGTGGGTATGATGTTGGTTAGTTACTGACTCCATGCCATACAAGGCATCAGAGCTGGTATGTGTCTGGTCCAGGGCCGGCTCATCCTTATAGGGGAACCAGGCAGCCGCCTAGGGCAGCAAAATTTAGGGGCGGTTTGATGGCTTTTTTTGTATAATTTTTGGTGTAATTAAACAATATTAAAGTGAGTTCTCATTACAGCAAGTGACGTAAAAGCAAGCTACCGTATGACAGTTTCTTTGTACAATGGGCAAAACATAAATGTGCATCCCCCTATGTCTGTGGTATGGTCACATGGTACATCATCCGCCTTCCACATGTGCCTTGAATGTAACCTCAAGGTCAACAGCCCTCTCTTTTCTCGCTGCCCACCTGCTTTACCCTTGGTGCCACAACACGGAATGCCAGTTGCCAGCTGCCTTGAGTTTACTGTTTACAACAAACAAACTAGTCTGTTTTCATGTTTTTGGTAGTGATCATGCAATAGCGTTTCAGTGTTTGTGTTTGATTTTGAATGTCTGCATTCTTACAACAAGTTTTTAACTAAGTAAAGATGAAGTTTTAGTTGTTTAGGTGAGTACTCTATTTATTATTATATTACATTATCCTAGGGGATAGGGGAGTGCACAGCCACCCTGTATCCTATGTCTTTTATCATTATGTAATCAGAAATCAGAAAAAGAATGTTGTTCTATAAAAGGCAATAAATTAGACTACAGAGACAATACAAGCAGAAGGCTCCTTTAACAAAAGGAGACGAACTACTTATACTGTATTGACTAAACACTCCAACCTATATAATAAAATAATACAAAGAACGTTCGTTAACTAGCAAAACACAATTGTAACCAACCTAGTCATCTCACCTACTTAGTCTAGTCTAACCTAACCTAACCTACTTAGTAAATGGACTCTTTTACTCTTGTAATAAAAAAATACTTTAAGCTTAAAATGATTTTATAGTTTTCAAACACAATTTAAATAGTAGCCTGTAAAAAACTAATTGGCTTTTTGACTAATTCTCAGTACTATGAGGAGAGATTGGAACCTAAGGCCCCATTCAGACTGACCCATAAAGCCTGGTCGGATCCGGGTCGACACGGATGGCCCCTCTTCGGGTCTACCCGGTCGCGAGTGCCCATTGCTTTTCCCCCTTCGAAGCCACCCGCGGCAGTTTAACCCGGGTGAAAGTTCATATTTCCGCAACATAGCGCTTGAGAGTGAGGGGGTCATGAGGGGCGGGCTCTACTGCCCACCCACAGCAACCTGGCCCTCCCCCTGCAATTGCCCCGATCATGACCAGGGTGAAGTTCATATTTCCAGGAACCATTTTTTAAAAAAAGAAATGGTTTATAACCCAATTTTAAAAAAAACGCGCTAGGGGCAATTTACCACGGAACGGGTGTGCAAGCCTCGGATTCGCTTGTGTGAGATTTGGGGTGAGTACGAACTTCACGTGCAAGAATCGGTTTGAAAACCGTTTTTTTTTCGTAGTCTGAATGGGCCCTAAGTTTTATGTCATGTTTAGCTTTAACAAACAAAACAGTGGAAATCAAGGGGTGAAAATAATTATGAGGGGTGACAGGGGTGCCAAAATATTTCTCTCCTAGGGTAGCCAAATACCTAGAGCTGGCCCTGGACTGGTCTGACAAATATGCTCTTACTGACTGTGGAAATGTATTTCTTTTTCTCTAGGTGGCTGGAATCCACTCGCTCACGCCCTGATGCAGCCTGTGCATCACCCTCTCAGGCTCGAGGACAGCAGATTCGAGACACGGCTGCACTTCGCAGTTGCAAACTCCCCACTAAGAGGTCCAAGAAGGGAAGTCGGCATTAAACAGGCAACATAGTTTTCCCCATTTTTCTATCAAATATCACAAGTGGCTGGCATACTGTTGGTTACTCCCAGCTAAAGTAGACCCCTAGAATCAATTGTTGAAGGGTGAGTCAACACATAGGTAAATCCCATTGATTCAATGGGTCTATTCTAGTCAGGACTAACAAAAAGATTTAAACTCAGATTTGAAAAGTACGTCAGATCTTTCTCATGCAAGTACCATCTGGTCAGGCACACACCAGTGTAGGTTCTTCTCCAGGCATCAATTTGCATGCCATAGGCTTCAGAGTATTTCATCTATCCATTTGATAATGACCATAATTTTGAATTTCCATAGTCTGACTCTAATGGAGTCTATAACTCTTACTCTTCGCTCTTGCAGTTATCTGAGCTGCTGTCATATTGTGGAATATTCACCAAAAAATCTAAATGTACATGGTAAAGATTTCAGCAATCGAATATTGATAAATAGTGTACTTTATGTGCGAAAACCTAAAGGTAAGCATGACTGAGAAGATAACACAGAAAGCATCAAGACAGGGAAGGTTGAGCTGATAGCTATATAAAGATTCTAACAGTACAGCCAGTTATATAATGTAAAATACTGGAGTAAATCTCATGGTAATGAGCTGAAATTGGCTGCAATTCCAGACATTCCTAAGACTTCATCTGGTAGTGAGAAATGACACACATCACTGCTTTAAAGTAAGCTTTGTTAATGATAATGCAGCAGGTGGTCTATAGCAGAAGCATCATCATAATCCTTTAGATTGTGGGTTTCAGGATCCTTATACAGCAGGTGAACTGGGCCCCCAAACGATACATTCTACTCAGACTTTTCCAGGACCAACACTCTTGATCCCTGTAGCTAAATAGTGAGTCCTGTGAACTGGGCTGTACCTCATCCTACTGCCACCTCTGCACAAGGCCAGTGGAAGATGGATTCCCAAAGTTATTTAGGGTACAGCAAAGTGAATTGAAGTGTGCAAGTGTGAAACATCTCCCATCCTAATAACTAGGAGAAAATTACAAGCACATTGCTAATGGCAAAGTTCACCCACCCACCCCTAATCTGTTCCTAGTTATGTTGTTGTATGCCTTCAAGTAATTTTGGATTTATGATGTTCCTAAGCTGACCCTATTATGGGGATTCTTTGGCAAGATTCATTCAGAGGAGGTTTGCCTTTGCCTACCTCTGAAGCTGAGTGTGTGTAACTTGTCCAAGGTCATCTAGTGGGTTTCCATGACTGAGCGGGGATTCAAACCCTGGTCTCCAGAGTTGTAGTCCAACACTCAATCTATTACACCGTGCTGGCTCTAGTCACAAGTCTAGATCTATTCCCAATCTTGAACTGCTAGGTGAAAGTGAAAGTATGAGGGCTTATAAAACCCCAAACATTCCTTTCACTGCCACTGTACAGCTTTTACCTTTTAGCCATGAAGCTGACAAAGACTAAAACCCACCCACCTTGTGGCAGAGGCTGTAGCCTCTACACACTGTCATAATGTTACACTCTACTAATTACTAACAGCCACTGTGGCATAGTGATTTGAGTGTTGAACTAGGACTCTGGAGACCAGGGTTTGATTCCCAGCTTAGCCATGAAACTCACTGGGTGATGACAAGTCACAAAGTCTTAGTCTCAGAAGAAAGCAATGGCAAACTTCATCTGAAGAAATCTTGCCAAGAAAAATCCCATGATAGGATTGCCATATGTCAGAAATGACTTGAAGGTGTACAACACACACACTGATTACACAAGGGTTCTGCCCTTGGCTGCTGAAAATATTTGTCCTGAAATTGGGGAAAGACAGCTAACTAGTACACAGAGGTCTGGTGTCAACACTGAGTACAGATTTGTCACTGGGTAGAATGGAAAACATGGTGGGGGATATTGGAAGATGTCATTAAAAATAACTTTTCAAAGTTCTGCTTTAAAGAGTCATAATAATCTAGCGAAAATGTCCTCTTAAAATGTGGAAGGCACTGAGTGTGGAATGCGTGACCTTGGGCAAGTCACATGCTCTCAGCCTCAGGGAAAGGCAATGCAAATCTCCACTGAACAAATCATGCCAAGAAAACCCCATGATAACCTAAGGGCCACCATAAGTCAGAAACAACCTGAAGGCAGACAAGAACAACAACAGGTCAACAATAAGCAAGCTGGCACAGTAAGTTCCCAGCTTGTTGCTATTTTAGGTCTACAGAGAAGACTTCATTTCATATAGTTGTCAAATACCTAGTACATTACAAAATACATACATTTGCATTACTACACCCACAGGCTCCATGTCCTGGGACATGGTGTTCAGTACTCAGATATATAGTTATGAGAAAATCGGTTGCCAATATTACAGGTTTTGGCAGGAAAGAGGAGTACAAATAAATGAATGAGAAGCAGAAAAGCAAAAGAAAAGCAAATTACACTCCAAAGCTAAAATATTAATAATACATTTTCTGCTCATTAAAAGAGAGAAGCTCCTGAATATCATGATCGTAACAGAAAAAGTATTGATGTCTGATCAGAGTTTTATTTGGGATAGTGGGAAATCTCTTGCTTGATTAAACTAATATTAAAATTGCTAGATGCCATTTCAGCGAACTTTTAAAACTTGTTTGATAGGTCATAAAAAAGAATGTTTCTGTGGAATTTCTCTGTGCCTTGTTTGCATCTCTGTGGAAAGGAATCACGTTAAATACCCTGTAGTCTGAGAATTTATTTCATTTTATAGAGAGCCCAACAATGATCAGACAAAGCACCAGCAAAACCCTGTTCTTCTAAGAATATTATTTCTCAAGGATAGCTGGCAATCTCAGGTGCTATGCAGATGAAGCTACTAATTTTGCTGGGAGTAAATTAACTTCCCTTTATGAAAAGTTGCCTTTTTTAAAAAAAATCACAGTAAACATTTCACTATGTATACTCATCTCCATTCTTTCAATAGTAGCTTTTCCATGATTCCTCTCCTCCAGGGTTAATTGATAAAATGATGGTTTAATTCCAAAAGTGAACCACTAAACTACAACTTATGACATGGAACATGATTTCCATATCATTATGAGAAACACCAAAATGAAAATGATAGACTTCCAAATTATGTCAATCATCATAATAATAATCATCACCATCCAACATTCTCTGATGAGATATAAAATTCTGTAATTATAATTATCATGCAATTATTCTTGTTCTAGTTCATTTACCTCTAATTGCATTTTAGCCACTATACATTAGTTGCTTTGAGAATATTAGGGTTTTTTTTTAAACTCAGCAACTTGCCACAGTTTCATGGGAACATCAAAAAGAGAAACTCATCAAATAGTTAATAGGATTGCAATCCTAAATTCATGCAACAGGGAACAGTCAGAACTAAACACATTGGACATTAACTTTCAGATAAGAATAAATAGCATTGTACTGCAAGGATGTGAAGATCAAACTTCACATGCAGGATCACATGCATCCTGATAACAAAATCTTATTGAGCTGATGCAATGTAGCTGCTGAAAGGCTGGTGTATGAATCAAGAAGTCCTCATGAAATGCCACTAGGACCCGGAGCAATGGATGCAAGCTCCAGGAAAAGACATTCCACCTCAACATTAGGAGGAACTTCCTGACAGTAAAGTAAGGGCTGTTCGACAGTGGAACAAACTCCCTCGGAGTGTAGTGGAGTCTCTTTCCTTAGAGGTCCTTAAACTGAGGCTAGATGGCCATCTGTTGGGGATGCTTTGATTTAGATTTCCTGCATGGCAGGGGGTTGGACTGGATGGCCCTTGCGGTCTCTTCCAACTCTATGATTCTACGATTCTATGATTCTCTGTGGGGCAAGTCACGCTGGCTGCAGCTGCACTGCATAAAAAACTCACTTTGGCACCCTTTTTTACTGTCATGGCTCAATGCTATGGAATCTTGGGATTTATAGTTGCTGTGGCACCAGAGGTCTCTTAGAGAAAAGGCTAAATGCATCACAAAATTATGAATCTCACAAAATTACAAATCTCCACAGCCTTGGCAGTTAAAACAGTGTCCAATTGCATTATTTCTGCAGTGCAGATGCAGCCTCTGTCTCAGCCTCACCTCTTCACCCTGTTCATCTGCAATGGGAGAGAATAACATTCCCACTGCAGGTTCAATGTAAAGATTAAAATTAGTATACGTTAAACATTTGGAAGTGCTGTATAAATCCATGATGGTAGTGATAATGCATTTTGTCAGCACTTTGATATGCTTATACAGGCAGTTTCAATTTTATTAATCACTACTACTACTACTACTACATCTCCTCCTCCTGCTACTACTATTTTGTTGTAACTGTTGTTCTTAAGTGCCATTAGATCTACTCTGACTCAATGATACCCCCGTCCTAGTGTTTTCTTGGCAAATTTACCTCATCGTCTTTCTCTGAGACTTGAGACAGAGTGACATGCCCAAGGTCACCTAATGTGTTTCCATGCCTGAGTGAGAATTTGAAATCTGGTCTCCCAGAATCCTAGATGAACACTCAAACCACTACACCATACTGATTCTCACTGCTGCTACTGCTATAACAACCTCACCCGCTCAGAAGGCTTTTCAGACTGATGTTATTATATTTTTTTTCTCCCTCATGCAGGACCTGGGAAAGCCAGTCCAGATGACTGGTCGCTTCAACCAATTAGAAAACTACTGACTCCTTCCAAACTCTTCATCCTCAAGCATCTCCTTTCCATCAAGGAACATTTCATATAACTAATCACATCTATGTCCTGCCAAATGCAGATTGCAAGGTGGAATCCACCATTCCGTTTGCCTTACCCTTAATATTACATGTATTATTTTTAAAGATAAGGTTTTTTTTAAAAAAAGAAATATAAACTTTTGCATGACACTGCTAAAACAAGCTAAACTAGATCCTGCTGGTAAAATACAGTCATCTCTCCTGGTATTATTTAGTTTTCCACTCTGTTACCAGGCTTTGCCTTCCCACATGCTGACAACTGACAGAGGAATATAAAACATTTCCCCTGCAATCCCAGTCCTACAGATCAATGACTGTTCAGGTGAAAATGTGTACTTGTGCTAAAACTCTCAGTCTGCAACCACAAAATCTCAATTTTGAGCAGAATCTATAGTATTTGAAATGTTATGATCTCTTGTTAACACTGACTACAAAATTGCCCTTCTAAGGTCATACATTCTCAGGGTAGGAATTGGAATGGGTGTCAATCAACAGGGGGAAAGTAATGAGACAGTAATGTTAGACTTCTGGGAACAAGAGGCTCAATCCCAAGATCTAAGTGTGAAGAAGGGGCTGCATGAAACATCCAATAAGCAATTCATAGTTGTATCTAAACTGTAGGTGTACATTGGTTTAAAAGATTTCCTTGAGCTCAGGAAACTACAGGGACTAGAAGGGGAGGGACACTAGCAGCAACTTTTATCAGCATTATCACCATACTGTACATTCCAGGAACCCTGATGCACAGTTAAAAGATGGAAATACAGATGGGGACAGAGGAGGCCCCAATGCCATTTTTGTAGACCCTAAATAATCCCTACATTTCCTCACCTCCCTAAGAACAATTGTGTATTTCCTTCCTCAAAATGGCCAATAACAGCATACACAAATAGAAACAAACTTTGAGGATGGGGGTTACTGATGATCCTCATGCTATGTCTGGGAAACTTGAGTTTCCTTTTAAAGATCCTTTTAAAAGCCAAGACAGGGCTTTTTCTTCTAGTTTGAAATAAGCCCCTTCTGGAAGTAGAAAAGATATGGAGGTGTTAAAAGCTCCCCAAATAGTGAAATGGACAGTAGCAGCTCTACTTGCAGAGGACTACAGGATAGTATTGGCTGGGCGGAGGGACAGAATGTACAACCAACATTTTTGACACATAGGTGATCCATCCCTCTAACAGCCCATCAGGGTGAGCAGTGATGAAGCCTCCCAACCATGGCAGTTGCTCATCCATGGATTAAAGTATGGATTCTCTAAATATAGACAAGCCCACAGACTGTTGTCTTTCCTGTGACTATTCATAGGTAGAAACCTGTCTGAATAACCACCTATCTATTTGAGACAGTGTGACTGTGGATCAGTGCTCTTCTGAAGCAGCATCGGTGAGTTGTCAACAGAAAGTTTTCTTTCCTATTTGATTAGATTAGACAGTAACCTAAAACCCAATTAACATTTGGCCCTCCGGGTGCTGTTGGACTGCAGTTCCCATTAGGTCTAGTTATCATAGCCAAGAGCCAGGGAAGATGGATATTGGCCCACACTTTGATGTCTAAGACTAAGTCTGTGTCACGACAGATTCCCCCTGGGTTCTGGCTTTCCATCCATGGAATTGATTGGAACCCAGGGAGCCCATGGAAGCATTCTCTGAGTGAAAGTTTCTTATGCAGAATATTGGTGATAACAAAAAAGGAGATTCTCTAAAATATCCTTGCCTTTGTTTACCATTACTAATCATCCTCAGCAATGGGCAGATTCCAAAAGCAGTTGAGTGATGTCTAGCTTTCATTGTCAAGTCATGTGGAGCAAAAAGCCTGAGAGATTTGGCTGGTGCCCCTTGTGAACTGAGAATGCATGTTAGACAATACCCCATCATCCTCTATACACACATGCTAAAATATCAGCAAGAACTAGGCTGACACCAATTGGCAGAAGAAGCCTCCTCACCCCATTAACCAGGGCTGGGAAATCTGTAACCTTCCAGAAGTTGATGTCCAGTTCCTATCAGCCCTAGGCAGCCTGGCCAGCAGTGAGAGACAATGGAAACACTGCTGAAGTACATCAACATCTGAAGTACCCAAGATTCCCCACCCCTGGCATAAAGGGTCCTCAGTAGACACACTGATGGAGAAGGGGTATCTAATATAGTAAATTTGAAGATCATGACCCTAGAAAGGAATATGTAAAATAAGGAAGGGAAGAAAGCAGATGATTATTACTTGCCATCTTGGGAGATGACCCCTCCACTATCTGTGTACCATAAAAACTTAGTGGTAGGCAGCAAGATGACTGTGCTTTATCATCATGGATTTTACAGTACCACAATTTCAATTTAACTGCATTTTTAATCCTAAAGATTTATATAAATATATAATATTTATTCCTCTGTTACTGAGTGTAAATGACTCCTAAGAGGATTTTTTTAAAATTAAAAATCCTCTTACTCTTATGTAGAAAACAAATGGTATATTTTCTTATGTACAACTTTGGTATAAAGCTCTTGCTGCAAAGACCAGTTTTTCCTGTGTTTCTATTTCTTTTTCCATGAGTCATAAACAAAGGTCTTTGTATTTGTCATTAATAATTCAATGAATACTTCTGAATACTGGATGTTTGTCTAATCTACAGAGTAGTCCTCAAACTCTTGAAATCAACTTTCTGTCTGAGGTGAACATGCAACATACCATCTCTGGTGTTATTATAGCCAGCATAGCTTCAGAAGAGGGAGTTTCCCTTTCTTCTCATCATATTACTCTGGTTGCACAAAGTACACCCAGGTTATAGCCATCGACACAACAGTCTACAGCTTTGCTACATTTAGAACTGACTCTAAGGAAAAAAACAGGCATGCTGGAAACAGCATAGTCACACAATCTGGTAATAAATAACATAAGAGCACAGCCTGCCTCTTCTAAATTGTGGCAAGGAATTAGCTCAGGATTGCAACAGAGGATGTGCTGATATTAGACTATTGCATGTTGTCTAATATCAGCACTTCATAGATCTGTGAGTGATGTCCAGATACATATACAGATTAGCAGGAAAGCTCTACAGTAACCTAGCATATTGTTTGACATTATTTTCTCCCTGAAGCACCAGCACCAGTGTTCCTAGCTCTATCAGCAGAAGATGAATGTGTATGTATGAAAGAGTGATCTATAGTAAACTGGTGGTCAGTGCCAGTCCAGAAGCCATCAGCTCCCAGTCCCTGGAAAGTTTTTGGGAAAGTATGAATGGAGACAAAGATGATACCCGGCCCTTGACACAATGGGATGATTTTTGCCCCCACCTCACACACTATAGACTATACTGGTCACTATAGACTTTATTGGTCTATAGTATCGCATCAAATCTGAGAAGCTTTAACACCAAATGTGGGGTTCCAGTGTAATAGACATCTGCAAATGGTACAAAGGGTGTGTTCAATATACTCTGCTGGTGACAATGGAGGTTTTACCCTTGTCTTTTTTAACCCCTGTAAGGAAGGATTATTGTTTTAGATAAAAGCCAAATGGCTAAGGTTTAAACCTCCCTGTGCTTTCATGCTGGTCCTGATTCATATTAGCAATGTATGCACTCACTGTGGAATAAACAGAAAAGGCTACACTGCATACAGTTGAACTCTGAAAGTTATCCATTATTGACCACACAAGAGCATGAATCAACATCCATTTTTAAATGGAAGCTTTATTTATTAGCTATTATAAAAAATATGTAGCTATATACTGAACTTAGATTCATGTTTGATAAACTGAGGGGGAAGGCTGGCACATTTTAATTTGAAAGAATCCAAGTATGAAAGCCAACAAATTGTTTGGATGTGTACCACAACATGCAAAACCAAACACACTTCCTAATAAAATCCCATTTTTCTACATGCTCCAGAAAGGGATAGCTTCTTTATTTAGAGGCCATTTTGAATGTCCATGTGGCCGCTGTAGCAGAAGCCAAGCTTTCTAGGCCAAATGAGGTACCGGGGACTTTCTTTCCCCAGTAACTGTGGAGAAATTCCATGAAGCTAATAAATGGGATAGAACTCACATTTTCTAGGCATCAGTTGATCACATACAGCCTCCTGTAAGGTAAACAACCATTCCACAGTCCTTACTACATAACCCATTTCCCAATCTCTTGGTGTCATAGGGAACAAAATATGCCATGTAACCTTCACAGTGTCAGCTTGTTCCTTTGAGGAAAACCAAGACAATACAAAAGCATTTTGTTACGTTAGCTCATGCAATCCCATGTTCATTTCCCCTCCAGAGGTAACTATTACTTACAAAAAGAGAGGCAAATGATCAAGGAATTATTTTTTTAAAGGCATCTTGCAACATCTAGAGTTTCAAAGAACCCCTGCCATGACTGGGAGAGACACAAAATACAAGGTATGCTTATATTCCAATCTGAATTTTAGTCCAGACAAAATGTAGATGTAGATTGAGATCAGTTCATATCAGAAACCAAACTAAATGAATTCCCTCAATCATTACTAACTGTAGCAACATAAGTTACATTCATCTTGGATTTCACATCAGTCCAGTACCAAAATATGACAAAATTGCTTATTGTTCCCATCTTACATTGTTTGTATCTTATCTTCCCCTCAGTGCCCCAAAAGTATAGCTGCTTTTAAGCTTCAGCTCTACCTTCGGACTCCAGATCAGGCATGTGAATTGTCAAATGGAAATTTTAAAAGTAAATGAGCTAGCCAATTCATCCTGCTATAGCATGTATGTTAGTGTGTACATATCTGAAATTGTGTACACATACAGAGAGAGATGTGTATATCTTTTGGATAAACACCAAAACAAAGTGTGTAGCCTAAAGATGGAAAGAGACTCACCACTATCTCTCGCATATTCATGTTCTTGATGATCTTCTTCATGACCTCAGGAGGCACTGATGAGCCTGCAATGACTCCTGAAATATTAAAGGGAAAAAAGGAAGGCTTTCTTGGACAGTCCTGCCAAGGGTCTTCTGTACTTTTAAAATGCATTTTACATCCTTGCATTATTAGACCTGAAATTCCTGTGTCTTCAAACTTCCCAAATGAGTTAAGATTTTGGTGCATCTAATTATGACAAGAGCGAACTCAGCTCATTTACGTTATAAGAATCTGATGATGATAATAACAGTGACTATGAAAAAAACTGGTAGCATGATATATGCACCTGCAAAGATTTACAGTACTTTTGAACTATTTCTATTTATTTCAGTACAGATGAATACAGAATGTTTAGCATCTGCTGCCACACACTGGTAGATACAGGAATAAAATAAAAGTGGCACACTGGTGTCTGATTTCTCATGTTTTCAGAAACAGGAAAATTCAGGAACAGGAAAACCTTCCAGTGTCAGAGCAATAAAAAGGGAAAGTTGCTTGATAAATACCAACATTTGAGATCCCAATATTTCTTTGGAGCTAGTACACACACATGCATGCACACAGATCTTACTGCACTTCGGCATTAGATTGCTTGTGAATGTAGATATGTTAATCTGAAACATAACATGATCAGGTCTCAGATGGGCTTTTAAGAATCCTGGGGGGCTGTTTCTGCAGCCAGTGGCTGCAAGCTACATATGGAGACACACAACACAACACAAATGTGTTTCTTTCAACAAGAGTTAAAAGCTAACAAGAAAGAGTTTAGCTGTCCAACTGCCTTCACATAATGTGAATAAGCAACATTCTTTCTTGAGAAATGTAAATAAAGACTGCAATTTTTGATTAATCTAAACATTAAGATCTTTATTTGATGCATTAGCTGGGGCCAATTTTGGTCCCATTCCCACTGGCGGTTTTGCTTATTGTTCCCATCTTACGTTGTTTGTGCTCACTACAAATCAGGGGCATTTTAACTCGAATGCCCTCTTGGGGAAATCGGGTTTATCATGAAGGTGCCTGCTGTCAATCAAGCGATCGTCATAGGTGACATTTGCAGCACTCATTGGGGCATCAGAAGTATGCTTCCCCCCCCTCTTTTTTTAAAGAGCCAGGCACAAAATGCACCAAAATGTGCACATTTTGTCAGATTTAAAAACCTTGTGTGTGTGTGTGTGTGTGTGTTGTGGGCATTTGGGTCAGTGCAGGTTATGCTCTGCCCTTGGCCCCATATTCAACACCCAAATGCAAGCTAATGCATAATGTATCCCCAGCTCCTTGCCACCCCAGAATGCCTCATACACAGGTAATAATAATAATAATAATAATAATAATAATAATAATAATAATAATAATAATAATAATATGCCTCACCTCGGAAATGCCAGAAAAGGATGTGATTGCCATGCATTCTTTTTTGCTTTCAAAAGCAATTCAGGGCTACCCCTGAATTCCTTAGTGACAGTAGCAAAAGCATGTATCAATTTGCCAATTTGCCTAATTGACAAGAGCAACTTTTGTAACATTTGGATTGTAGCATTCATTCGCAAAGGAAAAAAAAGTCTTGCCCTTTGCAACATTTCCCCTTTGCTGGAAGCCAGCAAATGAAAGGGAAAGTGAACAAGCAGCTAGCCACGTTCTATCCATCTATATATCTGCCTCAAGCAAAAAACATGCACATATTTTGTCAAAAATAATTTAAAAAAATAAAAAAGGGGGGGAAGATGCCTGATGCGAGCTCCGTTCATGCCCTGCCTTTGACCTGAACTGAACTGACCCTTTTCCTCCTGCTTACATTCTCTTCAGAGGAGGTTTGCCATTGCCTTCCACTGAGGCTGAGAGAGAGTGACCTGTCAGTTCCAACTAAAGTAGACCCATGGAATCAATTGGGAATAAAAGGGAAATGCAGCGCAGGCATTCTGACTGTAGCATCTGCATATAACACAAATAATAATAATAATAATAATAATAATAATAATAATAATAATAATAATCCAGGAGCAAGAAGAAATGAAAGTAGCACAAGCAAGCACATAGACATGTCACCCAAAAAATCATGCACATAGATTGTCAAAAATAAAAGAGGCTCCTTCTGCAGCCTGATTTCCCTACATCCCTCCTTCGGCTTGGCCCCACAGCCCAATTTCCGTTGGCAATCCTCCTCCTCCTCTTTCCTTCCGACCCTCCCCTCCCTCTGACTTGCCCTGGCTCCTTCATCCTCCTCCTCCTGCTCCATTAGAGAATGCCCTCCCTGGCCCCCTTCTTCCCCCCTGGCTCCTTCATCCTCCTTCTCCTCCTCCTCCGTCACTTTCTCCAGCCCCCCCTGCCCTCCCTCTGACAGCCCTTTGCAGCACTCTTCACCCTGATTTCCCCTTTTAGCCTTCTGTCACCCTTGAGCCTCCGATTCCCCTTTCTGCATCCAGGATCTTTCCTTCTCCTTCCTCCTCCTTCTCTAATGAAGGGGAGGGAATGCCCTGCCCTCTGCCCTCCCCCGGGCCTAAATCCCTCCCTGAACTTGCCCTGATCATGATTGGGGGCAAGTTCATATTCAGCAGAACCCGGGGTTTCCCAAAAGAAACGCTATTTGCCCTGATTTCTTTTAACCCACTCTAAGGGGCATTTGCTGCAGAACAGGTGTGCAAACCTTTGATTCGCTTGTGGGGGATTTGGGGTGAATATGAACTTCACGTGCAAGGATCAAATCCTGATCCAGGTTAAAATGTAGTGTGAATGGGCCCTTTATCTACAAGATTGAATCTGAAATGATAAGACTGCAAAGGGCACACTTTAGCTTTTAAAGCTACTTTGACTCTCATATGGGAATGAAACAGAATATTAACAATAATGTCCCTTTCTAAGAATCTTATGGTAAGCCATCTTTAAAATTCTTCAGTAGATTAAAGGGCACCTATACTGATGTTTTCCATAATATTCAATTTTGTGCAATTTTGTTTACATTCAAATTTAGTGATTAAAAGGCATGAACTTTCCAAAAAATCAGATGATAAGCCAAACTGAATCATAATTAAATTTGAATTTTATACTCACCTCCCTGGAGATTTGAGAGGTTATAGCTGGCAAAGTCAGGCTGGCCAAGCATGTCTATGTACATGGTTGGAGTCCCATGCACATGTGTGCATCTTCAAAACAAAACACAAAAACAAGAACAAATCACACGTTGCTGTAAAAAGTATATGAGCATGACAGCTGTATCCTCTACCCAGTTTGGATTATGAGTATAAAATCTGAAGTTTAACCTTACTGTCATGGTTAAGCGTACTTTCTTTGTGAACAGTAGGAAACAGTGTTCCCATATGTAAAGGACAATATTTCCTCAAAAGCTCCAATGCATGTCACTGTTCAATGAACCAAAATGAAAGAAACACTTCCTGACAGATTCATCATGACCAGATATTTGAACTCAAAGGAGGGGGGCATGGCTCAGCATTTGCAGTGCATGGAGAAAGTGCCAGGTCAGTCCCTGGAATCTCAAGGTAAGACTAGGAAAGAGTCCCACCTGAAATCCTGGAGAACTATTGCTGCCAAGTTAGTGTTGACCATATTAAGCTAGATGGAGCAGACTCCATGTATCATGCAAATTCCTGAATTCCATAGTTCCTTTACTACATTTTCAGACAGTCTGGAAACACTCCTAAATTGTGATGTACCCAGCCAACGAAGAATTAAAAAGCAGACTGTACGCAACTTGTAAGTAGGGGAAGGGAGATTATTTATTTATTTATTGCACCTATATTCCTTTCTCCCAAAATGGGATCCAAGGCAGCTTCCAATGGTTTAAAAAAACAAAACAATAACAGCTAAAACATTGATTACAAAAGTTAAAAGAGAATTAAATAGTAGTAGTATTAAAACATGGTTAAAAGCAATTAGAAACAGTTAAAACATATTCACAATATCATTTCATTTAAAGATTTAAAAAATACAGCACACCACATTACATACCCACTACAACTGCACAATTAAAATTCAAAAGGCCTGCCTAAATGCAATGTAACAGTAAAGTGAAGAAGCAAAATAATTTGATAATAAAAAATGATCCCTGAAGGTTATCTGCTTTGTTATTCCTAATGACATGCCAGTGCAACCCCTATTCCATAATAGCAAATCTTTGATGTTAGGTGGTGGGCCTGAATTTCAGACTGATTACTCAGTTCTTAAGAGAAGAAAGAGAAAAGAGATGCTCAAAAGTTACCTGTCTATGGCCTGGTACATACCAGTGGGAAAGTCCGGGCTGGCGGTGGCCTGTTTCCTTCCAGAGGGACACCGCAGCAGCCAAACTGCACGGCGTCCCTCCAGACCAAAAAGAACCTGGAGAAAATGGGTTCTTTTTGGCGCATGGGGACAATGTCATCAGTGCACGATTGGCACACTGTGACGCGTTCAAGACGCAAGCGCAGCACCTGGCGGTGTGGATGCAGCACCGTGCTTGTGTCATGCATGTGTGCCACATATGGATGGCACCACATAAAGATGGTGCCCTTCATACGTGTTAGGGTTCCGGAGCATGCAGATGCTGCATACTCCGGAACCCTAATATCGGCAGCACCACAGCGCTTTTGGCCCGTCTGTTTCAGGCCTATGATACTAATTAGAGCCGCACAATGGTTAGTCCAAGAGACAATGATTCTTGCTTGAGATCAGGTAGGACTGGGAACAATCTAGAAGCTAGGATCATACGTCAGTAGGTACACAAAGAAAGGTTTTCCTGACTGATAGATGTTCACTTCAGTTAATTAAATAGATGTGTTCCTCGGCATTAGTTATTTAGCAGAAAAATTGGTACCAGAGATGGAAATAACATGGAAAGAATGTGGGGGGAAACAGTTCAATGTGTTTCATCCAACCTTTCATTCAAAATTAGCAATATGCACATGTAAATTTTGTGAAAGGCCAGGTAAACCTCACAGAAGTAAACAAAAATATTCTGAACTTCTAGAGACCACCTCAAAGCTTCTTCCAAAATGCACCCACAGACTGCATCCAGGTAGTCAGAGGATGAGAAGGAAATCAGGGCTGGGAAGGCATAAAAAGACTTTGTGAAAAGGAGCTTCACTATCAGAGACTCTGGTGTTTATCACATGGAGGTTTTTTGAGCTTTTTGCAGCTCAGATCTGACGTGATTGTGGGTCCAATGATGCGAATTCACATTATAACGTGAATGTGTTATCAGACGCGATTCCTTTCTATGGGAGCTCCTTCAATGGTGCTTCCGCAGTGAATCCAAAGTGACCCCTCATTTTGATGAATTCGGAAAAAAGTGAATTCACAGAATTCGCATTCAAGCTCGCTTCGATTTCACTTCAAATTGGTCTGGTGTGGAATGCAACTTTGCTTCTGTCCTGGTACACCCCCCCCAAACCTCCAAGGTCCCAAATTTCCCATGATGCCATGCTGCAATTTTGCCTCATTTTCTTCCGGTACTCCCCCTGCCCCCCGGCTTCCATTGCTGCCGAGGGGAAATGTGGTTGTTTCCAATGCCGCTGGGGAAAGGGGCAGAGAGTTACTGGGGAATGAATGTATTCACATTTTAATGTGGACAGGAGACTTGCTGGTGAGGAGGGGGAAAGCGGCTGTTTCAGATGCCGCTGGTGAAGGCTGCTTGTGTCACTGGGAAAAAACGGAGCATACATCTCAAAAAAGAGTTCTAGTTTGGGTGCCAAGATGCACCCGATCTCCCAAAAAAGAGTTCTAGTTTGGGTGCCAAGACGGACCCGATCTCCCAAAACAGAGTGCTAGTTTGGGTGCCAAGATGAACCCTATCTCCCAAAGAAAGAGTGCTAGTTTGGGTGCGAAGACGGACCCAATCTCCCAAAAACGAGTTCTAGTTTGAATGCCAAGACAGGCCTGATCTCTCAAAAAAGAGTGCTAGTTTGAGTGACAAGATAGATTCTAAAAGCCATAGAACATGAAGTAATATTTCACGTGAGGCTAGCATTCAGATCCAAAGGATTTACTTCCAAGTAAACCTGCAGCTTCTACACAGATTATTTTGCAGTGAATAATAATAATAATTCCATAATAATAATAATAATAATAAATGGATGGGGGCTCTGACACAGAGGATAGATATAGATGTGGATGAAATGGATGAGGAGAATGACAGGAAAATAGATGTAGATAGATCATAGAATCGTAGAGTTGGAAGAGAACACAAGGGCCATCCAGTCCAACCCCCTGTCATGCAGGAAATCCAAATCAAAGCATCCCCGACAGATGGCCATCCAGCCTCTGCTTAAAGACCTCCAAAGAAAGAGGCTCCACTACACTTCGAGGGAGTTTGTTCCACTGTCGAACAGCCCTTACTGTCAGGAAGTTCCTCCTCATGTTGAGGTGGAATCTCATTTCCTGCAGCTTGGATTCATTGTTCCTGGTCCTGTTCTCTGGAGCAGCAGAAAACAAGCTCCCTCCCTCCTCAATATGACATCCCTTCAAATATTTAAACAGGGCTATCATATCACCTCTTAATCTTCTTTTCTCCAGGCTAAACATCCCCAGCTCCCTAAGTCGTTCCTCATAGGGCATGGTTTCCAGACCCTTCACCATTTTAGTCGCCCTCCTTTGGACACGCTCCAGTTTCTCAACATCCTTTTTGAATTGTGCCCAGAACTGGACACAATATTACAGGTGGGGCCTGACCAAAGCAGAATACAGTGGCACTATTACTTCTCTTGATCTAGACACTATATTTTTAATGATGCAGCCTAAAATTGCATTGGCCTTTTTAGCTGCCGTATCGCACTGTTGACTCATGTTCAACTTGTGGTCTACTTGGACTCCAAGATACTTTTCACATGTAGTCTCATTCAGCCAGGTGTCCCCCATCCTATATCTGTGCACTTTATTTTTCTGCCCTAAGTGCAGTACCTTACATTTCTCTGTGTTGAATTTCATTTTGTTAGCTTTGGCCCAGCTTTCTAGTCTATTCAGGTCATTTTGAATTTTGATCCTGTCCTCTGGAGTATTAGCTACTCCTCCTAATTTGGTGTCATCTGCAAATTTGATAAGTATGCTCCCAATTCTGTCATCCGGGTCATTGATAAAGATGTTGAATAACACTGGGCCCAGGATAGAGCCCTGTGGGACCCCACTGGTCACTTCTCTCCAGGATGAAAAGGAGCCATTGTTGAGCACCCTTTGAGTTTGTCCGGTCAACCAGTTACAGATCCATGTAACAGTTACTTTGTCTAGCCCACATTTTACAAGCTTGTTTGCAAGAATGTCATGGGAAACCTTGTCAAAGGCCTTACTGAAATCAAGATATACTATATCCACAGCATTTCCTTCATCTACCAAACTAGTAATTTTATCAAAGAAAGAGATCAGATTTGTCTGACATGACTTGTTTCTCTGAAACCCATGTTGACTTTTTGTGATTATGGCATTGCCTTCTAGATGTTCACAGACTTTGTGAACATCTAGAATCTTTCCTGATATTGATGTCAGACTAACTGGATGATAATTGTTGGGATCCTCTTTTTTCCCCTTTTTGAAGATGGGGACAACGTTTGCCCTCCTCCAGTCGGCTGGGATCTCTCCTGTTCTCCAGGAGTTTTCAAAGATTATTGCCAATGGCTCCAATATTACATTTGCCAGTTCTTTTAATACCCTGGATGTAGTTCATCTGGACTTAAATTCATTTAGATTAAGAAGATATTCCTGTACTATCTCTTTACTTATTCTGTGCTGAAATTCCCCTATTCTGTCCCTTGCTCCATTTTCCTCAGGTTGAGCACCCTTTTCTTTTCCTGAGAAGACTGAAGCAAAGAAGGTGTTGAGTAATTCTGCCTTTTCTCTGTCCCCTGTTAGCATTTTGCCATCTTTTCCACGCAGTGGCCCTACCATTTCCTTTTTCTTCCTTTTACTGCGGACATATCCAAAAAAGCCCTTTTTGTTGTTCTTAACCTCTCTAGCAAGCCTGAGTTCATTCTGCACTTTAGCTTTTCTGACTTTACCCCTACACGTGCTTGCTATTTCTTTGAATTCCTCTTTGGTGATTTCCCCCTTTTTCCATTTCTTATACATGTTCCATTTCAAACTTAGCTCGGTTGAAAGTTCTTTAGTCATCCATCCTGGTTTCTTGAGACACCTCCCGTTTTTCTTTCTCACTGGAACTGTTTGAAATTGTACCTTCAGCATCTCCCTTTTGAGAAAGTCCCATCTGTCCTGAACTCCCTTCTCTTTTAGTATTTCTGACCACAGAATCACCCTCAATACTTCTCTAAGTTTACTGAAATCCACTCTCCTTAAGTCTAGCATGTGTGTCTGACTATGCCTGGCTTTTCCTTTCCATTGCATAACAAACTCCAGGAGAACACGGTCACTTCCACCTAATGATCCCACGACTTGCACCCCATTTACCAAATCATCCTTGTTGGTTAGAATCAGATCTATAATAGCTGATCCCCTTGTTGCCTCTTCCACCTTTTGGACCATGAAATAGTCTTCCAGGCAACTGAGGAATTTGCTAGACCTTGAGGATTTGGCTGAGTTTGACTTCCAGCAAATATCAGGATAGTTGAAGTCACCCATCTCTCTCTACTACATCTCTCTTTTCTGAGTGTGTGGTCATCTGTTCTAGAAAGACATCATCCAATTCCTCCATCTGACTTGGGGTCTGTAGTAGACTCCCACAATAACATCCTTGTTGTTTCCCTTCCCTTTCATTTTTATCCAGATGCTCTCCACCTGGCTTCCATGATTGATGTCCTGGATCTCTTCACTGGTGTAAATATCTCTGACATATAGTGCTATTCCTCCTCCTTTCCTGTTTGGCCTATTTCTCTTAAAAAAGTTATACATGGCTTGGGCCCAGAGTACTAGAGGGAACGCCTTCTTCCCTATTGTCCGCCCTGCAAACTAAGGTCCTCTGGAAGAAATCTACTACAGCCAAAAAAGTCTAGGTTAACATCAGTTTCCAGAGGGCCTTCTCTACTACTGCTCCTAAACTATGGAACGACCTGCTGGAGGAGATCCGTCACATTTCCACTCTGGCAGCTTTTAAGAAAGCACTCAAGACGGATCTCTTCCAGCCAGCCTTTCCAACTTAGTTACCCTCCCCAGATATAGAGATATTGTCCCCTCATTTGTCTATTCTTCCCCGCCTATGTTTCTGCCTTTTTTTAAAAATGTTTTTAATGTTTTTAATACTATTATTGCTTAATTCTGTTTTAGTACTGGGTATGGGGGGACGGTAGGTCTAGGGTTTGATTTTTAACTCTATTGTAATTGATGTATTTTATTGTTGTAACCCGCCCAGATTCTTCGTGATTGGGCGGGCTATAAATAAATATTTATTATTATTATATTATATACCCCTCTATTTCTACATTCCACTTATGAGACTCACCAGGTTTCAGTGATGCCTATTATATCATATTTGCTTTGTTGTACTAGGAGTTTAAGTTTATCTTGCTTATTTCCCATGCTCTGTATATTCATGTAGAGACATCGCAGACCATGGGTCCCTTTTACTTGCTGCCTGTGCAAGTTTTTTTGCCTCCCACTGTTGGATACTTGCATTTTTTTTCTTATTTCCTCTATGAAAGTTTGACTATTTTCGCCATCCCTTTCGCCTTCCTTAATATTGCCTCCCTTCCCCACGGAACTCAGTTTAAAGCCCTCCTGATCAAGTTCTCAAGACTGTTGGCAAAAACATTTCTTACAACTGGCGTGAGATGCAACCCGTCCGTTTGGAACCGCAGCCCATGATCGAAGAATCCAAATAGTTCTCTGCGGCACCATCTGCAGAGCCAGTTGTTCACAGCCACTATTTTCCTCTCCCTTCCTGGACCGTGCCCTTTGACTGGCAGAAGAGACGAGATGACAACTTGTGCATCCATTTCTTTCAGCTTCCTACCAAGCGCCTCATAATCCCTTCTGATGTTCTGAAGGCTGTGTCTTTCAGTATCATTGGTTCCCACATGGACCAAAAGGAAGAGGTATTGGTCAGTAGGCTTTGCCAGTCTTGTCAGCCTCTCTGTCACATCACAGATCTTTGCCCCGGGGAGACAACACACCTCTCGAGACATCTTGTCAGGCTTACAAATCACTGCTTCTGTACCCCTCAGCAAGGAGTCCCCCACCAGGGAGGTAGCCGGGGGGGGGGGTTCTTGGGGGCCGGACCCCCCTTCTGTTAGAAAAATGAATGGTGCGTGCTGCTGTGCCGCCACACCCAAGCCCCAATATAATGGTGGCACTTAGTCTGGACCCCCCCTTCCTAAAATCCTGGCTACGTCCATGCCCCCACTATGACCACATTCCTCCTCCGAGGCTTAGCAGCGACTGTTCCCTCAGGTGGGACTCTCAGGCTCCCCTGCTCTGTCCCTGAAGTCTGTCCATGCTGCTCATCCTCATCCTCCTTGATAAGGGAAAGAGCTTCGAATTGATTCTCTAGCTGCAAGCTCCCAGAACAGTCCCTTCTTGGCTTATTTCTCTGTGTGACATTCCTCCAGCTGTCTGCCTCCTGTGTATGTGAAGTGACCTCCTCCACTCCAGCAACTTCCTCTGTGTGGTACTCGTCCAGGATTGTTAGTTCTGTTGTGTCAAGGAAATCCTCCTGCTCCCTAATATACTGAAGTGTAGCTAAACTGGATTCCAACTGCTGCACTTTCTCCTCCAAGAGGGCTACCAACTTGCACTTGGGGCATGTGAAGTTCTCCACATTTGTAGGCAAGAAGGCAAACATCCCACAAGTGTTGCAGGTGGTTCTGTCAGTGTCCATACTGAAAAGTCTTAGGAAATTACTGGAACAGGACTATGGGCTTCCTTCTTAAAAAAAAAAATCCTCCGGAAAACACCAACGTTAAAGCCCCTGATGTTTTGCCAATTTCTGGCAGTGAGCTCAGTCAACTCCGCCTCTGCTGCAGATCTCCTTGGATGAAAAAGAATGCCCAGCTACCTCTCTCCTCCTCCTCTCTGTAGCAGGAACTGCTCTGGAAAGGCTCTGGGAGGAGTGATATAGAGCTAGTGTGCTAGCTCCGCCCCCTAGTGACTCACAGATGTGACTCACTGAATCTCCACCCCCTCTGCAACAAGTACACTCTCCCTAGAGTTTTAAAAAAATTTAAACAGTCACCCCTCAAAATGGTGGCTGGAATGGATGAGGAGAATGACAGGAAAATAGATGTAGATAGATGTGGCTGAAATGGATGAGGAGAATGACAGGAGGATAGATGTAGATGTGGCTGAAAGGGATGAGAATGACAGGAGGATAGATGTAGATGTGGCTGAAATGGATGAGGAGAATGACAGGAGGATAGATGTAGATGTGACTGAAATGGATGGGGGCTCTGACATGGAGGACCCCGTTTGAATTTGGCTGCCAAGGATGGGAAAATAGAAAGGAGGAAGAAACGTGAAACAGTCATTCACGTGAGGCTAGCATTCACGTGAAAGTGGAACCTGGCTCCCTTCTTAACCCTGGAAGTGCAAAGGTTCAGGATGCGTTCAGACCCCCACTGAGCATGTGCAAGGGTCCCAATTCGAATCGTTGAATCCGCATGGTATGTACAGGTGTGGTAATACAATGTGCACTCATTCCGCTTTGCGTGAATCCGCATCACGTGACTTGTCTTGGATTCGATTCCCCCGGATTCGTAAGGACAACGGAAGGGCAATCAGGTGTGATAAAACATTCATGTTATGATGTGAATTCACATCGTTATACCCACAGTCACGTTGGATCTGAGCTGCAAAAACCTCCGTGTGATAAGCACCTTTGTTAACTGTACTGTATGCCTGTACTGATACACAGTAAAATCTTTCTACACCTTATCTTGAGTAAAAGCTCTTACTTTTCATGGTCCAGTGCCTGCAGAGTGGCTTTTGCATTGAAGCTTAAACTTGGGAAGACAAGAGAGGAACCATGAACAGCCATCACCATGCAGCCTCCCACAGAACCCAGACAGTGGTAGAGAGGAACAGGTAGACAACAACGGGTTCCCTACGGACAAGACAAAGAGACTTTATTTATTTTAAAAAATTGTAACCCTTTCTTAATCATGGCAACTCAGAGCCACAAACAAATAAAACAAGATGGAACACAGAGGAGGACACAGAGATGGATACCTCTGGTTCAAACAAATGTTCCTTCAGCTATCAAAGTCTCAACCCATTTTAGAGCTTTAAATGTCATCAGCAGCTTCTAGCCATTCCTTCCTGCCTGTCTATTCCACCCCATAGTTACCCTTTTTCCTCTAACTTTCCTAGCTCTAGAATGTGGTGACAGAAATAAATTGGCAGCCAGTGCAGCTCCTTTAAGGCTAGTCAACAATCTTGCTGCTTTTGCACTAGTTGCATTTTTGCACTTCTGCAAGGGCAACCTCACAGAATGAATTACAATGGTCTAATTATGACATTAAGAAATGCCATAGCTCAGGGCTTCTTAAACAGTGGGGCAAGACCTCTGTGTGTGTGTGTGTTGCTCAACTGGGGCTACAAGACTTGGAGGCCCTATTCCCTCCTCATCCTCCTTTTCCCAAGATTTTTATGTATAAAATTTACACATGCATTGAATTAAATACTGAATTTAAAACTGTTCTAATTTGAATGATGTTATTTCCTTATAAAATGTTAAAATGTGAACATATGTGAATGTGCGGATGAAAATACACACACTAGATAAACAAAATATTTTCATTCATATACTATGGTGTGGGGGGGGCTTGTCCACATGAAGATGAAAAGGGGGGTCCTAAGGGTAAAAAAGCTTGTGTACCACTGTCATAGCTGACACATCAATCAAAGCTGGTGCTGAGCTACAGAATCCACTCGGGTTTCCAGTGACCTAGACAGATTTATTAATACTCGCAAGTTACACACCTGTTCCTTCATGAATAAGACTCACATTCCTATCTTAGCTTTAATCATGTTCACAGCTTTTTAGAGAGAAAATGAAATCAGCAAGGGAGTTTAGGGTGGAGGAAATGATGGGAAGTTTTGAGAAAGAGTTTTGTGTCAGAAGGCTTCATTGCTTGAATTCCTAACCTGCCAACTAAAAATTTCCATCCTTAGTTAAGAACTTCCATACAGAAAATAATTTATAAATTTTGTAGGAATGTGTACATTACTCAATCTATGTCAGAAACTGAAACTAAGGCATAACTGTTGGGTTGTGGAGTTGTGTGTGTGGTTTTTTTAATTAACTCGTAACGTAAGCAAACATAATTAGCATATTTTAAAGCTTTTTTTAGTGTAAACATAACCTGAAACAGACAGGCAGATGGGGGGTGGCATCTGGCTACTCCAAGGGAGTGTTATTTACACGATACATGCCCCTGGAGTGGCTGGAAGCCGCCCCAGTGCCACCTAAGACGACCCAAATCCAGCCCCAAAAGGAGCAGGTCTTTTTCACTTCTATTTGAGGCCACAGGAGGAGGTGCCCTTGGAGCCATGGTATGTGTTTGCCGCAGCCCTGGGGTAATGGTTTGGAATGGTTTCTAGCTGCTCCTTCCTGCTCTTCTATTCTGCCCCATAGTTACCCTTTTCCCTCAACTTTCCTACGCATAATTCTGCTCCTTATACTTTTCATTTCAAATTCTAAGTCACTAATCCCTAAATTTGTAAATGTCTATAAAAAACTGAAAATCTTGTACCACATAATCTTTATTAAATTTTACAAGGTAAAGAAAAGATTCTTTTCATTACATATCAATTACAAAGCTTCAATAAACATTATTATACATCTACATCTGTTCTCCTTTCACTTCCTGTCTTTACAGTACTCCTCTGTGTTGCCAGAAAACTGAAAATCTAAAAGCGGCAGTGCTGGATTATTCCATACTACAGCAAAATAAAATCTGCCTCATTATATTGGGGATAAAATTTTGGTCTTTACACTTAAGTGTTCCCTCTGGTCAACTTTAACCAACAAACTAAAAAGTTGTCTTACCTGGTCGATTTGTAGCCTTATACCAATCAAGTTTGCATTGTTCACAATGTTGTGGTGTGAAAGTGTGGCCCCTTTGGGGCTTCCTGTTGTTCCCTGGAGGAAAGAATTAATTGACTCATTCATGCTTCTTTGGAACTTTCTGCCACTAGAAACATTTAGGATGTGAAGGCATAAGTAAACTATAAACCAAGAAAATGCTGAGTGCTGTAAGAAAATCTGAACCAGCACTGAAGCAGGCAACAGCGAGACCTTGTGTTGCTCTCTCTTCTTCTCCTCAGCAGGTATTCCTTTTGAACCTATTACAGCCACATATCTGTTTCACCATGGCAGACATTTCAAAAACGGGGGGGGGGGGGGAGGGGGAGGGGGAATTAAAAAGGCAACTTCCCAACTATTATTTTTTGGGGGTAAATACTGCAGAATAATTAATTTATGCAAATCTAAAGAGAAGGTTTGGTGCAATCAGTTTCTGAATACCACCTTTAGGATTTTTGGCAAAGTATGCCTAATACCAATAATTGTGACCTGCATTCTACACTAGGGACAAAAAAACATTTGGCACCTACTGAAGTGAACTGTATATTGATTGGCTCCTTGCTGTCCAGTGTTTTCTGTATGTCATGTAGCTCCTTCTTATGGCTGCTATCTCCAGCTTGCATCAGATCATCCATGGAGAATGTGCCAGGCAGCTTGGAGTCCAAACTGATGACCACAGAAAGATCTGGAAGCCTGAAAGAAAGGATGGTCTAGTCAGTTACAAGAGAAGCTTGTCTTGGGGCAGGCACATACTCAGGAGTAAAGTCCCTAGTATACAGGCCAAATTCCATGGTGAGGAGCAACACACACTGTCTTCCAGTTAGGCTTTCAGTATGATTTTAGGAAAAGCTTGGGAATCTGTTTTTAGGTTGAATGACTATAATGAGATGCCGATTAATATCCATAACTGAGAGGCATTAGGATGATATCCTAGGTCTTATCATCCTACCACTGCTCAGCTATGGATGGTTTCACTATACTAATTCCTCTTAATACTAATTTTCCTATCTCCCTTTTCCTATCTCCCAAAATTTTAGGTTTTTGCAAATAAGATTATTGTGCATTCATTTCCTCTTACGCTACTCAGTTCCACAAAAAAAATTAAAGGTGGATAAGACTGCCAAAGAAACAAAGAGTTAGTTGGCAGGAGGTGACAATGCTAATTGGCTGGAACTGGAGAGAGAAAAGGAAGAAAGGTGCAATCATAAACAAAAGAAAAACAAATGGCAGAGTCTTACAGATAGAATCAGAGCTGCTGGAACTGGAAAACCATATGAAAAAAACTACTGGCAGATCAAAAACAGTAAATTATTGCTTAAATACAGGACGTAGACAGAAGAGGTATACCACTTAGCTGAATATCTCTGCTTGCTTTATTACCCTATTGCTCATATAGTGTGTGTGTGTGTGTGTGTGTGTGTGTGTGTGTGTGTGTGCATACTAATGTAGATATCCAATTATTTTTTAAAAAAACTTTTTCCTGTTGACATTTTTCTTTAATACACCTGTCCCACATTCTCTGGGGTTAGGAGCACAGGACCCCCGTGAATGTGGAAAAACCATAACTAACAAAACCACTATGTTTTTACCTTAGAGAACACCTCTATGGGAATCTCTAGCTCCTCCAGTGCAACTCTGTGGCCAACATCTGCCAGACACTAACCACAGAATTACACTGGAGGAGCTACAAATACTTAGTAGAGTATTCTTTCTAGGACTCTCTAGGTCCTTCAATGCGACTTTTGGTTAAAGTTGACCCTAGAGTTGTGCTGAAGTACCTAGATATTTCTAGAGAGAACATATTAATAAAATCCATGAAAAAATCAAATTCACAAAAGTTAAAGCCACAAATGTGGAGGGACAAGTGTATATTTTAAACTTTGTTCTTTAACATTTTGTAGTGTTGTTTTTTATTTATTTTCTTCTCTTTTGATACCCATTCCACATCTAATAGCCATTTCTAGATAACCAAGAAACTTGTGACCTGAACAGTCTGAAAGCTGGTTGGTGATGGCAACTAAAAAAATAGAACTTTCTACCCAGTGACAATGGAAAAGAAATACAAACAATCATTTAAATTCTAATTTACCACAGTACTGTATAACTAGCTGGTAAACCAGCAGTGGTGGGTGTTGGCTCCCATTTCAGTAAGGCAGTGGAGCCATTCCAGGTTTTAATTCAGACTTTAAAGGGGCATTTACTTTTTCAAGGCATTGAACATTATTCCTAAATAATTACAGCACCTTGAATAACTCCTTTAAATCTTATTACTATGTGGAAATGTTCTTGAAGAAAGGTGGAAAGAATCAAAGTCTGAGATAAAATGTCATTCAGATGTACTGTGTAAGAACACATTTGAAAAGGTCATGCACATTTGTAAATACAGTGGGCCCTTCGCTTACGTGGGGGGATCCATTCTGGATCCCCCCACGTAAGGTGAATTCTGCATATGCTCACAACCCATTGAAAACAATGGGGCACATATTTGCGGTAGCGTGCACACCATATGTTTTACTGTCATGCAGCTTCAGTGTAAGCTTGAAGCTGCATATAGTGTGCCCGTGTATGGCACGAGCGCATTTTACAGAGGGCCTTTGGTACCTGCTGGGGTTTGATTACAGGACACCCCATGGATACCAAAATCAGTGGATGCTCAAGTCCTATTAAATACAATGGGGTACTGATATGGTGTTCCTTATATAAAATAGCAAAATCAAAGTTTGCTTTTGAAATTTATATTATTTTTTGAATATTTTCAAGTCATGGACAGTTGAATCTGTGGATAAAAAATCAATGGAATTGTGTCTGTGTGCACATGAGAAAAGATACTTTGATTTGGATATTTCTATGAAAATACAAGCGATTAAGTGGCTAGAAAAGTCTGCCTGTAATTCTGCTTCACTACACAAAACAACACATGCAAAACTCCCTTAGGATTCCAACAGGTAATTGATTTGTAAATTAGGCAGTCATGCTCAGTGTTTTTGTAATATTTTAAATCTATCTTCAGTACATTTTTTTAAAAAAAATATCTTAACAGGAAGCATGTAATATGTGCATGCACATAGCTTGTGAGCATTCATGCGGTTCCCAAGGGCCAAGTTTAGGGGGCATGTTTTTATTTCTGGTTAAAGTAACATATGAAGCAACAGTGGTAAACACATCTGCCTGCAACCAGAGCTAAGGAAACTGCCAATCCTAGTAGGCTACAGTGGCTTGAATGGGCCAAATGTCTGATTCAGTGTTAAGATATTCCTTGTATTGCTTTTCTCTTGCCTCTGCATCACTACTACTGGCAATTACAATGCAGAGGAAGGAAAACATGACAGAATTGAAGCAGTCTTTAAAGCCAATGGGCTCAATCCAATAATTAGGACTGTACCAACTAAAGTAGACTAAGCCAACCAACAGGAACCTGGTAAATGAGCACTTATGTAAGATTTCATTGATTCAATGAGTCCACTTACATTAGTGCTAACAACTGGATTTGAGGCACCAACTTTCTGCTCCTGTAGCTTTTTTTATTATTATTATTCATTGCATAGGCTCTTATTATCTCAGTTTAACAAGATACTTTGTAAAACATTGCCATAGAAGAAGCTAATGAAGAGTGTTGTAAGAACTCACTTCTTGCTTTTTAATGTTCCATGACTTGACTGTTCCAGCTCAGGACAAACACGCTTCAAGATCTCATAGTATTTCTGTGTTTTAAATTGTGTAGGAAATACCAGTGCTTTACAGCCAACCTAGAGAGAGAGGTATAATGAGAAAGAAAATTGGTTGTAAGCCAGTCTACACAATAAAGTCACACTTCAGAAACAGTGAGGAGAATACGCTATTGGGGCACTAGGGATCACACTGCAACCATACAAGAAATGAAGGCTGCACTCAGAGCACTTGGGAGGAATAAATAACCAGGAACAGATGGCATAGCTATAGAACTGCTTCAGTCTACAGAGACATAATAGACTCAAGTCCTGACTAAAAGCAGGCTTTGACACAGAAAAATGAGGAGTGAAAATAGGAGGCAGGAATATCAACAATCTAAGATACGCAGAAGACACCATAATACTAGTAGAAAATTTCCCAGACCTGGAACAACTACTAAGGAAGATCAAAGAGGAAAGTGCAAAGGCAGGCCTGCTATTGAACATAAAGAAAACAAAAATAATGACAACAGAGAATCTAGACAAATTCAACCTAGACAATGAAGAAATAGAAGTGGTAAAAGAGTTCTCATACCTGGGATCAAATATTGATAGAAACAGGGACTGCAGCCAGGAAATCAGAAGAAGATTAAGAATAGGGAGCAGCTATGAAAGAACCAGAAAGGATTCTAAAATGCAAAGATATACAACTGAATACAAAAGCCAGAATCATACAAGCCATTGTTTTTCCTATTATATACTATATATGGATGTGAGAGCTGGATAGTTAAGAAAGAAGAAAGGCGGAAAATCAATTCATTCAACATGTGATGCTAGCAAAAAATGCTGAGGATCCTGTGGACAGCCAAAAAGACAAACAAATGGATGCTAGAGTACATTAAGCCAGAAATCTCCCTGACAGAACTGAGGCTGTTGTACTTCAGACATATAAATGGAAGGCATGACTCATTGGAAAAAACCAATAATCTTAGGAAAGGTGAAGGGAAGTAGAAAGAGAGGAAGGCTGCATGCTAGATGATGGACTCTATTAAAGAGATCAAGAGCATGGGTTTGCAGGAACTAAGAAGAGCAATGGAGAACAGGGGGGCATTGGATATATGTCTTATCCACTGGGCTGCCATGGGTCAAGATCAACTCAAGTGCAGTTAACAACAACAAAAGGCAGACAATGAAGAAATTGAAATAGCTAATGTTTTTCCATACCTTTTCTTCATCATCAATCAGAATGGATACTGCAGTCAAGAAATCAGAATACAAGGAGTTGGAAGGGCAGCTAATCAAAGAACTAGACAAGATCCTGAAGAGCAAAGAAATCTCACTGAATACTGAAGTAAGGATTGTTTATGCCATTGTACTTCCTATCTCTGTATATGGTTGTGAGAGCTAGATGGTGAAGAAAGCTGACAGGAAGAACATTAACTCATGTGGCACTGAAGAATGGTTCTATGGATATTGTGGACAGCTAAAAAGACAAACAGATGGGCAATGATGTATTCAAGTCTTTTATGCCAAGTTTCAAGTCAAGTGTCAAGTCTCCACCAAGTCTCAAATTGAATCACAAGTCCTTGTAAGATACTTTCAAGCCATGTTTCAAGTTGAATCTCAAATCTGGGAGTCAAAAAAAGAAGGTGGTGTGTGTTTTTGGTGAGAATAGGGTGTCCTGGAGTTGTCTCATTCATAGGGTCACCATAAACTGATGTTATCTTGAAGGCAGTTTACACACACACACACACACACACACACACACACACACACACAGTTACAGTGTTTGAGTTTTAGTCATTTAGCAACAAAGCTAAATAAGAAAGGCAAATACAATGAACTTCTTTATTCTAGCAAGATTAATTTTATTTACAAGACACTAAATAGTTTTTATCCCTCATTATTAATGATAAGACACTGGATTGGTCTAGTCAGGGAAAGTTTCCCTACATGACAATTATCTGTGTTATTTAGGAAACCTGAATTCAAGCAAGCAACTCCTACATTAAACATGGAGGGATTGGGAGTCCCTCTGCATTGCTTTCAGTATAGCACAAATTACTCAGTACTATCCACTAGCTGCTTAGATCTACAGCAATAGCTTTTGGTATTTGCTGCAGGAGAGACATGTACTGGCCTCTGAGTGGCTACTTCCCAGATTTCTCTTATTAAACAGTGGTACTGGTTCTCTATAGAGACCCTGTAGGTCAAGAGTAGAGGGTCTTTGGCCTTCCAGATGTTTTGACCTGCAGTTCCCATCATCCCCATTCAGCATGGTCACAGATAAGACATTGGGCAAATTGTAGTCAAAAGACTGTGAAAGGCCAAAGGTTCCCCACCAATGCTTCAGGCTCTTTTTGTAATGATACATTAAAGCCATTGTCCTTTGATACACAATAAAGCACCAAGAAAATCAAGGTGAGAAAATGAGAATTATCATTCTTAACTTTTCTAGAAAATCAAACTGTGGATTCCTTACCATTTAAGAACATAACAATTGTCTTGTTGATCAAAGATCAGTCTAAATCAAGATCATGATAGTCTACCCAATTGTTTGTCCATTTTATCTGATGTTTACAGGTATGCTGCTTCTGCACATTAGTCACTCTGTTTATGAATATGGCTAATAATTGTGAATAATCCAATTTCTTTAAAATGTGGCTTTAAAAATAATACTTATTTGTAATTAGCAAACCTTATGGTAACAAATTTGGTCAAGTGTGTCTGTTTTATAGAAAGAAATGCCCCTTTTGCTTGTCCACAACAGGACTTTTAAAAGTTAGTTTTAATAAAGTTTATAATTTTTTTTTTAAAAAAAGTTAGTTTTTAAGAGTATAACTCCCTGAATTTCTTTGTTCACAAGGAGATAACATGACCTGTAGTCCAAAAAAGTAAGTCTTCCAAGTTCTGGTTCTTAATCTATTGCTAATTAACTTCCTGTGAAGATCACAGAGTTAGTATTGTAAGTTAGAATAAGAGGATAAACATATGTAGCTCATTTTTTCCAAATTAGTTTCACAAATCCCCAGCTAATTTCAAAATTTGTCCCTGTAGTATTCTTTCCCATGCTTTCCTACAATCCAAGCTACTTGCATCAAGCTTTTTCTGAAATGCTGTGCTGTGTGCTGACAGCTGACTGTAATAGGTCTTTCTTACCTTCCTCAGTACAAACTCCAACTCTTGGGACTGATATGCTGGGTTCACAGAAACCTGAAAATGAAAAGAAATATTTGGCTGGACTTAGACTGGCAAGTCTACAAATGCAAGGTGCTTTGGCTGGCTAGTCCACTTTCATGGAAGCCACTAAGACCCAGCGAAGGGGGTGGACAGGTAATCCCCCCTGATCCCTCTTATTTTCAACCCAATGCAAACACTATTGTAGAACACACCTTACCTGAAAGGTTTGTGTATATGTGATTGTAACAAGTGTCAATCCTTCAAATATACAAAGTTTTTTCCACAGCATCCCATTTCTTCAGAAGGCCCTCCAAGCTTTTTCCCTCTCATCAAACTACAAACCTGCTTATAATCAAGATAAACTTACCAGGATAATTCCCGCATAGGCTGTGGCAAATTGCATCACAACCCATTCATACTGGTTTGGCCCCCACATTCCAAGTCGGTCTCCCTTTTTTAGACCAAAGGCCAGAAGCCCAGCTGCTGCCTGCTCCACCTAGAATTTGCAAGAGACACCGTCTATTGTATTGCTTTTAAGTATGTTTTATGTTTAAATTCTACATTGTTTAATTGTATTTTAAGGGGGGAAGATTGAGGGTTTGGACTGTATATTTTTAATCTTTGTAAGCCGCCCCGACTGCATTTTGTAGAGAGGCAGGATATTATTATTATTATTATTATTATTATTATTATTATTAATAATAATAATAATAATAATAATAATAATAATAATAATAATAATAATAATAATCTCTTCAGCATTTTAAAAAGATACAGCCAAATGCCACTGCCTATATCTGCCAAAATACAGATGTTTGAGGAGCATGGGGTCACCTTAGCTTGTCCACCTGGTGTGGTCTCCCCCCCCCCCAGTGGTGCCATGCTGATGGTAGTAGAGAACCTTTTATCCTTGTATATTTTAAAATAATGTCACTTATTTTCTGCTTTCAACATACAGCACTCTTATTTCCCCCATAATCTTTTAAACTCAATTCGAGTTCTTTGATATATAGTGTTACTATGGAGACGAACTGTCTACCTAGCTGGTGTTGAATGGGAGTAACAAGTGAATTGGTCACCTACATCTTGTTTAAACTGGGCAAAAGTCTTTCGAATCCCTTGTGGTGGAGAATATCAAGGCTCTTGTTCAGGATACCGGTGTTGTCTCCTCTAGCACTGATCCAAGTTTTTGTAGAGAAGTGGAATGTCTGACACCCCACTGAGATAGCTTTTGTTTGCTAAGGAGCAGCAGGGGAGTACATCAGTTTGCAGAGCACTGCAAAGAAAAGAGAATCTGAAATGGTGAAACTGGCAGATCAGGAATCAAGGTCTGCTATGACTGTTTACTAATCAATAGAGCTCAACAGCACCACTACAATAAACAATGGGAAATGTGACTGCTTACAAACTGGCCAAGATTAAAAAACAAAACAAAAATCATTTTCACCAGGGAAGGAGGGACATAATCCCACTCACACGATGCACAAAATCTGAACGTAGAAATGATATCTACACTTTCAGCCCACCAAACTCTTTGACCTTCCTTAGGATTTTAATCATTTTTTTAGCAAAGTAAGCTATAGCTGCATTGGGAAGCTTAGTGGATTCTGCCCTCAGAAATGTCAAGCTGTCTGGAAGGCTCTTCACCCTTACAGCAGAGGTAGGCAACTGTGCCAAAAGCAAATAGTTAAAAATTGCTATTGGCATAGACCACAGTAATGGGCAGTGATGTATTCAAACCTTTACTCTAAATCTCAGGTTGAGTCTCGAATCTCTACCTTTAAGTCTCAAGTCAAGTTTCAAACCGTTGCAAGATATTTTTCAGTCAAGTCGCAAGTTGAGTCTTCAAGCCTGAGAGCCAACTTTTACAGGAAAAAAGGAGCAGGCATATTCTCAGATGAAACAGCAAACGTAATAGGCAATGGGATTGAGGTGGGGGTTGAGACTAGACTATCCCCACTGCATAGTCTAAGAGTTTTTTAAAAGCTTTAGATGACTCCTTCCCCTAAATCCATTGCCCAAACTCATTTGCCGTACCCCTCAAAGAAGCATACCCTGCATTCTGGGACAGCTCTTGCCTATGCTCAAAGTGAATGACACCAACAAGTCAGTCGCTAAAAATACAAATCCCAAGTTGAGGTATTGCATCATTCATTGCTGATTTTAAACCAACTCACGTCATTGAAATTACTTGAGTCCAACTTGATTCAAGTCAATTGATTCAAGTCTACATCACTGTTAATGGGACCAAAGCCGCAAGCCACTTAGGCTTATCAGTACTGTGCTGCTCAGAAAGAATGAAGGATAACTATCTCTTGGCGGTTCTGAAATTTTGTACTTGGCTGCCTCCCTTAGAATCAAATGTCAGAAGCTGCACATGTGGCCATCAAGTTACCATATGGGACCTCGTTGTGCTCTATGGTGGGTGGGGAGGAGGAAGCAGAGGGGCGGGATAAAATAAATTTTTATGATATTATTATTATTATTATGTTATTATTATTATTATTAGTATTATATCTGTCGGGTAGTCAGTGTGAATAGACTGCCTTTGGCAAACAGGGCAAAAGATGGTTCAACAGGAAAGCAAGAAGTCAGCATTCACTGGGCTTTTAAAAGCACAATTCCAGCAGGGGCAGGTGTGGTGTGTGTGTGTGTGTGTGTGAGTGTGTGTGTGTGTGTGTTGTGTGTGTGTGTGTGTAAAGCAGCAGGGCCACCCTCCCTCTCTGGTGCTGCAAAATCGTCTCAAGCAACCTCTTATGGTTGCAATAAGACTGTCACCTTAACTGTAACCAATTGATTTGTAAGTAGTAAGTATAGGAATTCCCTGACCATACAGCACAACAATTGGTTCAGAATGAACACTGGAGCTTCCAGGCAGTATAGAGAATTAAGATGATACTGGAAGAATGACATCTTCCAAACAATGAGAAGAGCTTGCCATTACAAGGACAAGGTAATGGGAATTATATGAGTTTTGCAGTTGGCCCAAAACATGCATTCAGTTTGAGTTGCATCACTACTCGAGTTTATATATTTAATTATGTGTCATTTAAATAAATTATAATACTAACTAATATGATTATAGTACTGTATCTGTTAAATAAGTACTCTTATAGAACATAGCCATATAGCCCATAAAACCACAAAAAACTATGGATGCCGGCCATGAAAGCCTTCAACTTCACAAGTATTATTTGTTTCGATATTATAAAAGTAAGTAAAAAATCTCAAATCCACATGGAATTTTGATTTTTTTTCTTTTTGTTTGCTTTCTGACACTGCTGCATTACATTTTGTTTAAATATGCAACTTAATAATGATAATAGCTTGCATGGATCCAAGACAATATTTTTACTTTCACCTTTTCAAAAGCAGAATTAATTGGGCAAGCCAGTATGGTGTAGGGTGGGTGAGCATTGGATTATGACACTGGAAACCAGGGTTGTGATTCCCCCACTCAGCCACGGAAACCCACTTGGGGTGGTCTTGAGTGAAGCCACATACTCAGCCCCAGAAAACCCATGATAGGTTTGCCTTAAGGTGTGCCATAAGTTGGAAATGACTTGAAAACACACAAAAACAACAACACAAATAAAATAATGGTTCTATTTCTAAATTACAAGTTTTCAACTTTTTAAATACTGTTTAATAGTACAGTTATCTTTATTATCTATTAAATATAAACATAATTGAGGCCCCCTTTCCCCCTTTCGTTTTCAGTTTTGTGTCCTCTATTCAGCCAATAGAGAACAATCAGAGACAGCAACCAAATCCAGTGTCCACTACTCAGTTACGGAAGGGCAGCGAAAAGATGTATTCCCTGGAAACGTGGAAAGTCACCACAGCTAGCAAATCAGGAACTGCCAGCAAAAACACCTCAGCTTTATGGAACACGAAGAAGCCACTTTGCCAAGGCCATCATAGGCTGGTGGCAAGGCAAGCCACCACACTTAAGACATGAAATGCAGAGGAGAATGCTTTAGCACCCCTGTAACAAGCATGGACATTATCTGAGTCACCTGATTCGTCCCCTCCACAGGCAAAATTCATCTGACTCCATCCCACAGAAGTACACCAACAGCAGCCCTATTTTATTCCATGGGCATATTTGAGGTGTTCCAGAAGTATCTCATAACAATGACATAACTTAATTCTACGTGGACAAGGTAAAGCGTTTGAGAAGTCCTATGGCCCTCTCATTTGGTACAGCTTGAGTCCGGTGCTTTTTTGTTCACTTTTAGTACAGTATTACTGACTACAAATTTATGTAAAGGTCTCATTGTGGATGTATCCGGATACATCTAGAAAATCTCGGATTTTCAACCTGACCTAAAAATGAATTTTTCATTCTTAGAAATTTGCAAAACTAAGAGGTCTATTAACATCTAGGTTTGGGTTTTTTTTTTAATGGAATGGAAGAGTTAGAGAAATCTCTACATTTCACAGATAAAAGCGGGGATCAAGCAACATCTGGTGTGGTGGTTAAGAGGGCAAAAGTTATTAATAAGGAAGTATACAAAAACTAGGAGAAGCGTGTAGCCGTCTCAGCCTCCCGGGGAAGGGTAAGATTGTACCCACTTATCTCCTTTCCCATAGTTTAAATTGACTGCAAAAACATTTGCACTTTACAATTCAGTTTGTAGTAATGAGAAGTCAGCTAAAGGGCAAAGAGGGAAAGTTGGAGGAGAATGAAAATTTAACATTTTAACAATTGAAAATTTGGGATGACAGTAAATTAATTGGGAGTTCTTCCTGACAAACCAGTTAAGTTAAAGCATATAGAAGAGTTTAGTTTTTAATTACTTTGTGGGTCGGTTAGTCCCGCGCAAATTAATTTATTCTTAACAGGGATGTGATCTGGCTTTGCTATCAATAACATCTATCTGAAGGAAATTACTTATTTACATTGTTAATGTTTTTTCCGGATAGATTTTGGGTACATATTATATATATTATGTTTACATTTTAGCCAGTTTTCGGTCTCTGTAAACATTTTTAAGGTGAAAGTCGAAATCAAATGATAGCAAAAGGATTCTAAGACCATCCTATGTTAGAAGTCAATTACACAAAGCAAACAGGGCATTAACAATGTCGCTGAAATAATGAACTAACTAATTGGTCATATCAGCAAGAGTAGACCCACTGAATAATTGCTGAGTGATACGGCATAGGTAGTGGTTTGAGGGTATATTAGAACTCGAGAGACCCAGGGTTTGAATCCCTGCTTGGCCAGGAAAACCCACTGGGTGACCTTGGTAAGTCACACTCTCGTCAGCTTCAGAAGAAGTCAATAGCAAAACCCCTCTGAATAAAGCTTGCCAAGTAAATCCGGTTATAGGTTTGCCCTCAGGTAACCATAAATCAGAATCACTTAAGGGCACACAACAGCAACAAACATTGACACTTAAGTAACTACCATTGATTCAGTTCTGACTGGGACTAACAATTAGACAGTGATTCCCAAACCTGGTATTCCAATGTTTTGGACTTCAGCTTCCAGAATCCCAGACATTGGCCAGATGGCTGATGCATTTGGAACTGAAGTCCAAATCAGTGGAGGACCAAGAATTTGAGAATCAATGAATAGATTGAGCCAAAAGAATTTTACATTTGAAAGAATTAGCACTGCTTCCTCCCCAAGCCAGTTTGCAATCTTAATTATTGAAGGACAAAAGCATCATCACTGACCCATGTTAGTAACTGAATGTACTTACCTACAGTATTGACATCCCTAGAACTAAACCTCAGCAGGGACATATAATACAAGACAAGGGGAAACCAGAAGTAGAGTAGTGAAGCAGGCATGGAAAATAAACATACGTAGCTACCTTGAATCCCATTTGGGAGAAAGGCAGGATATAATCCAATACAAAATAATAAAATAGCAAAAGGGGGTAGGATGTATATTGAGCTCACACACACACATTTATAGGATTCCTTTTAAACTGTAACTAGGAGGACAAAAGAATGAAAAAGAACAAGTAAATAAAAGAATATACACTTGACCTTCCAGATTCGCTAGGGTTAGGGGAACAAGACCCCATGAATATGGAAAAACGTGCAAATAACAAAAACACCATGATTTTACCTGAGAGACACATCTCAGTGCTCTCTAGTCCTCCAGTGCAACTCTGTGTCAATGTCCAACACAACCTGACCATAGAACAGCGCTGGAGTAGCTACAAATGCCTAGTAGAGTATTCTCTCTAGGAATCTCAGGTCTTTCAGTGCAAATTTTAGTTAAAGTTGACCACAGAGTGCACTGGAGGACCTAGACAGTCTAGAGAGAAATTAATGAAATCCATGAATAATCAATCTGCAAATATCAAAGCGCAAATTTGGAGGGATGACTGTAATTTATTCTTACTTCATCTAACTCTTTGTTTTTCCCTTTTATGTCATTTTCTGAGAAGGAGTATAGAAGAAGAGTTCTTGGATCACTGATACCTGTGTCATTTTCTCAATGATTTGCATTTGCTATTCTTGAGTAAGTTCATGTCGCCTCCTCAACAATTTGCCTTTCCACATGTCTTAAGCATTCATTGTAATTAAGGCATTTTGATTCGGTTTAAGTGTCATTTAATATTATCTTAACTGCTGTTTACTTGTTCTTAGCTGATTTTGATTTAGTGAAAATATGATTTCAAGAGTTCCAATTTTGAACTTCATTGTATTATCAATGCCATTCTCAGGATAGTTTTAGTCCTGCATTTTCTGCTAAATTGGTGAGTTTATGATACTGTAGATTTCTGAAGTCAAGCTATGCAGGTTCCCTCTCTTTGTTTAGACCTTATTCTTTGTATTGAGTGTTTCTCTGATCCATTCTGGAAATGTTTTTAATTTTTTTCAGAAATAATTTATATGCCCTTAAGGGATACCTAGAATAATAGATCGGGAAGGGACCACAAAGGCCATCAAGTCCCATCACCCGGCCTTTGAGGAATACACAATCCAAGCCTTTCACCATTTTGGTCACCCTCCACAGACATCCCAAGCTTGTGAACATTTTATGGACTGAGGTGACCATCACACTGTTGCTCATGTTCAGTTCTACTCCTAGGATTCCTAGATTACTTTTCACATGTACTGGTTCAAACTGATGGTCCCCCATCCTATATCGGGAATTTCATTTTACTGCCCAATGTAGGACTTTACATTTGTCCTGTTGAAATTCATTTTTGTTACTTTGGCCCAGCTTTCTAATTTATAAAGTCATTTTGAATTTTATCTTCTCCTCTGGGGTATCAGCTAGCCCCCTAATTTGGTGTCATCTGCAATTTTGATAAGTATGCCCCCAAATTCTATCATCCAAGTCATTGAAAAGATGTTGAATAGCACTGGGCCCGGACAGAACTTGTAGTATCCACTAGTCACATCTCTCCAAAATGAAGAAGAGTCACTGGTGAGTACCCTTGGGTTCAGTCAGTCAACTAAGTACAAATCATTAACAGTTGCATTGTCTAGCTCACATTTTACTAGCTTGTTGCAAGAATATATAGGGGAATTGTCAAAGGCTTACTAAAATCAAGATATACTATCCACAGCATTCCCTCATCCCAAGCTGGCAATTTTATCAAAAAAAGATAAGATTAGTCTGGCATGATTGTTTTTGAGAACACCATGTTGACTTTTGTGACTTAGATTCCTTTCTAAATGCTTACAGATGCTCTGTAATGATCTGCGTGTAGAATCTTTCCTGCTATGATGTCAGGCTAACTGGACAGTAATTTTTTGGGTCCTCTTTTTTCCCTTTTTGAAGATGGGGACAACTTTTGTGTTACCATGCTGCCCATATAAATTTTGGAATAAATGATAGCCCTCAATGACCCTGGATGAACTCTAATAGCCGGTCCACAACTGCCAGCAAGGCATGAGGACAGGTACACACACCCCTGAGGGGCACCCACATCATCATATCTAGGGAGTCCATAAGAGGATTATCATATGACAAGGAAGAGCAAATATTTGCCTTGCCTGAGCTCTTGCCCCCTCCCCAGGGTCGGTTTGTCCGAGCAGCTTAAGACCACTAGGACATCAGACAGGACATCCAGGTGAAAAAGAAAGTAATTAAACACCTTTGTTCTCACCATCAAGCTCCTTTGCCAGAAGCAAGATTTTGCCTATAAATACTCCCAGATTTGCCTGTTCCCTGGGCCAGTCGGATTTCAGGGGGAAGCCTGTCCCCTGAACCTGACCTGGCTCCTGGTCCTGGCTCCTGGCCAGTCATTCCATGGCTGAGCCTCATGCAATCCTCATCAATTCCATTTGGATTCCTGGAGGGAGTCTACATTCTGGTACATATCACCAGTGTGCCTAAAATGCTTTCCATGCTAACCTATGCTTTTCCTGAGCCTTCTTTCTCCAGGCTAAACATCCCAGCTCCTAAGTCGTTCCAATAGGGCATGGTTCCTGACCCTTCACCATTTTGTCGCCCTCCATGGACACGCTCCCAGTTCCTCAATGTCCTTTTTGAATTGTGGTGCGCCCAGAACTGGACACAATATCTAGGTGGGGCCTGACCAAAGCAGAATACAGTGGCACTTTTACTTCCCTTGATCGAGACACTATACTTCTATTGAGGCAGCCTAAAATGCATTGGCCTTTTTAGCCGCCGCATCACATGTTCACTCATGTTAAACTTGTGGTCTACTTGAACACCTAAGATCCCTTTCACACGTAGTTTCATTCAGCCAGGTGTCACCCATCCTATATCTGTGCATTTTATTTTTCCGCCCTAAGTGCAAACCTTACATTTCTCCGTGTGAATTTCATTTTTGTAGCTTGCCCAGCTTTTCAGCATTCAGGTCATTTGAACGTTGATCCTGTCCTCTGGGTATTGCTATTCCCCCTAATTTGGGTGTCATCTGCAAATTTGATAAGTATCTCCCAAATTTCACATGTACTGTTGTCAAACTGGATGCCCCCATCCTATATCTGTGAATTTCATTTTACTGCCCAATGTAGGACTTTACATTTCGTCCTGTTGAAATCATTTTGTTACTTTGGCCCAGCTTTCTAATTAGTAAAGTCATTTTGAATTTTATCTCTCCTCTGGGGTATCAGCTAGCCCTCCTAATTTGGTGTCATCTGCAAATTTGATAAGTATGCTCCCAATTCTGTCATCCAAGTCATTGTAAAGATGTTAATAGCACTGGGCCCAGGACAGAGCCCTGTGGGACCCCACTGGTCACTTCTCTCCAGGATGAAAAGGAGCATTGTTGAGCACCTTTGGGTTCGGCCGGTCAACCAATTACAGATCCATTTAACAGTTCCTTGTCTAGCCCACATTTACAAGCTTGTTTGCAAGAATGTCAGGGGAACTTTGTCAAAGGCCTTACTGAAATCAAGATATACTATATCCAGCATTCCCTTCATCTACCAAGCTGGTAATTTTATCAAGAAAGAGATAGGTTTGTCTGGCATGACTGTTTCTCTGAAACCCATGTTAACTTTTGTGATTATGGCATTGCCTTCTAGTGTTCACAGACTCCTGTTTTAATATCTGCTCCAGAATCTTTCCTAGTACTGATGTCAGCTAACTGGATGATAATGGTTGGGATCCTCTTTTTTCCCTTTGAAGATGGGGACAACGTTTGCCCTCCGCCAGTCTGCTGGGACTCCTGTTTCCAGAGTTTTCAAAGATTATTGCCAACGGCTCCGATATTACATGTGCCAGTTCTTTTTAATACCCTTGGATGAGTTCATCTGGTCCGGAGACTTAAATCATTTAGATTAATAAGGTGTTCCTCTACATATCTCTTACTTACTGTGCTGAAATTCCTATTCTGTCCTCTGCTACATTATCCCAGGTTGAGCACCTTTTGCCTTTTCTGAGAAGAATGAGACAAAGAAGGTGTTTAGTAATTCTGCCTTTTCTCTTCTCTGTTAGCATTTTGCCATCTTCTCCACGCATGGCCCCTACCGTTTCTTCTTCTTCCTTTTGCTGCGGACATATCCAAAAAAGCCCTTTTAATTGTTCTTAACCTCTCTAGCAAGCCGGAGTTCATTCTGGCTTTAGCTTTTCTGACTTTACCCCTACACATGCCTGCTATTTCTTTGAATTCCTTTTTGTGATTTCCCCTTTTTCCATTTCTTTACAGGTTCCGTTTCAAACTTAGCTCGGTTGAAAGTTCCTTAGTCATCCATCCTGGTTCTTGAGACACCTCCCGTTTTTCTTTCTCACTGGAACGTTTGAAATTGTGCCTCAGTATCTCGCTTTTGAGAAAGTCCCATCCGTCCTGAACTCCTTTACTTTTAGTATTTCTGACCATGGAATCCCTCCAATACTTCTCTAAGTTTACTGAAATCCGCTCTCCTAAAGTCTAGGATGCGTGTCTGACTATGCCGGGCTTCTCCTTTCCACTGTATACAAACTCCAGGAGACATGGTCACTTCCACCTAATGATCCCACAACTTGCACCCCATTAACCAAGTCATCCTGTTGGTTAGGATCAGATCTAAAATAGCTGACCCCGTTGGCCTCTTCCACCTTTGGACCATGAAATAGTCTTCCAGGCACTGAGGAATTTGCTAGCCTTGAGGATTTGCTGAGTTTGACTTCCAGCAAATATCAGGATAGTTGAAGTCGCCCATCACACTACACTCTCCTTTCTGACTGTGTGGTCATCTGTTCTAGAAGGGCATCATCCAATTCCTCAGTCTGACTTGGGGGTCTGTAGTAGACTCCCACAATAACATCCTTGTTGTTTCCCTCCCCTTGATTCTTACCAGATGCTCTCCACCTGCTTCCATGATGATGTCAAGGATCTCTTCACTGGTGTAATATCTCTGACATATATTGCTATTCCTCCTCCTTTCCTGTTTGGCCTATTTCTCTTAATAAGGTTATCCCCTCTATTTCCACATTCCAATCAGAGACTCATCCCACCAGGTTTCAGTGATGCATTTATATCATATTTGCTTTGTTGTACTAGGATTCGAGTTCATCTTGCCTTATTTCCCATGCTCTGTGGCATAGTATAGAGACATCGCAGCCATGGTTCCCTTTTACCTGCTGCCGTGCAAGTTTTTTTGCCTCCCACTGTGGGCTTGCACTGTTTGCCTAGTTTCCCTATGTCAGTTGACTATTTTCGCCTCCCTTTCACCTTCCTTTATATTATCTCCCTCCCCTCAGAACTCAGTTTAAAGCCCTCCTGATCAGTTCTTGAGACTGGTTGGCAAAAACATTTCTTCCAACTGGCGTGAGATGCAACCCGTCCGTTGCAAGAAGCCGCAGCCCATGATCAAAGAATCCAAATCCTCTCGCGGCACCATCTGCGAAGCCAGTGTTTCACATCAGCTATTTTCCTCTCCCTTCCGGGACCATGCCCCAACTGGCAGAAGAGACGAGATGACAACTTGTACATCCATTCTTTCAGCTTCCTACCAAGCGCCTCGTAATCCCTTTTGAGGTTCTGAAGGCTGTGTCTTGCGTATCATGTCGTCCCACGTGGATCAAAAGGAAGGGGTATTTGTCAGTAGGCTTGACCAGTCTTGTCAGCCCTCTGTCACATCACAGATCTTTGTACCTGGAAGACAACACACACTCTCGAGACTCTTGTCAGGCCACAAAATCATGCTTCTGTACCCCCTTCTGGGACTTCCCGGTTCTCCAGCGGTTCTCAAACATTATGCCAGTGGCTCTGAGATTACGTCGGCTAGTTTTTTTTTTAAAGTATCCTTGGATGGAGTTCTTCAGGTCCTGGAGACTTATATTCATTTAGTAACCAGATCCGTATTATCTCTTTACTTATTCTGTGCTGAATCTCCCATTCTGCCATCTGCTCCCATTTCCTCAGGTTGAGCACCCCTGCCTTTCTGAGAAGACAGAGGCAAAGAAGGTGTTGAGTAAATTGTTCCTTTTCTCTGTCCGTTAGCATTTGCCATCTTCTCCACGCAGTGGCCCCTACCATTTCCTCCCTTCTTGTTACAGACATAACTAAAAAGCCCTTTGTAGTGTTTTAACCTCCTAACAAGCCTGAGCTCATTCGGAGCTTTAGCTTTTCTGACCTTCCCTCACACAGCGCGCTATTGTGTGGATTCCTCTTGGGTGATTTTCCCCTTTTCCATTTCTTATAGCGTGTCCCTTTTAAAACTTAGCTCAGTTAAAGTTCTTTAGTCATCCATCCTGGATTCTTGAAACACCTTTCATTTTTCCCCTCATGTGGAACTGGTTTGAAAACTGTGTCCTCAGTATCTTCCTTTTGACAAAACTCCCATCCACCTGAACTCCTCCTTTTTACTATTCTTGACCACGAATCACACCCAGTACAGTGGACCCTTGTTATACATTGGGGTTTGGTTCCAAGATCCCCCGTGGATAACAAATCTGTGGATCTCAAGTCCCATTAAATATAATGATATAGCAAAATGGTGTCCCTTAATAAAAATGGAAAATCAAGGTTTGATATTTGAAATGTATACTTTTTTTGAACATTTTCAAACCGTGGATGCTTGAATCCGTGTATAAGAAATCAGTGTATAAGAAGGGCAGACGGTATTTGCTAAGTTTACTGAATCAGCTTTCTTAAAGTCTAGAAATGCAGGGTCTGACTACACCTGGCTTCTCCTTTCCACTATATAACTTACTCCAGGAGAACATGATCACTCCCATCAAAGGATCCGGCCACTTGTACCCCATTAACCAGGTGATCCCTGTGGGTTAGGATCAGATCTAAAATAGCTGATCCCCTTGTTGCCTCTTCCATCTTTTGAACAATGAAATTATCTGCCAGGCAAGTGAGGAACTGGCTTGGACCTTAAATTTTTGGCTGAGTTTGACTTCCATCAAATATGATGATAGCTGGAATCATCCATCGCTTTTACATTTCTCATTTCTGAGTATGTGGTCATCTGTTCTAAAAAGGCATCATCCAATTCCCTATTGGCCATTCTTTGGTTGACTAATAATGGGGGTATGAAATGGGGAAATTGCCCTGTTAGCAAGTTCAGCAAACTAAGAATGGTCTCTGTGTTTCACACCTGCCCAGGTTCTCTTGTTCAAAATACTTTTTAAAAACTTTTTTTTTTGAAGGAGAGATTGAACCTTCAGACTAGCCCTGCTTCTCTAGAAATGTTATGTAAGTTTTAAAAAAAGAACATGGTGGTATGCCACTCCTCTTACACTTAGGGAAAAGGAGGACATAAGGAAAGGCAAAGCCTCCTTCTCTCAATCCTCCTGTTTGTATAACTGTAGAAATTACCCACTTTTATTATATTATATACTAAAGCCATAATAACAGTGTTATGGCAGGATGTAAGTGATGAGAGAAGAGGGAACAAACAGAAATGTATAAAGAGCCAGCTGGCAAATGTTCAACAGGATTAACTTTTATTATTTGGAAACTTCTGAGCAGGTTAGAGAAATAAATTTTTAAAATAACAAAATTGCAGTAGAAATATCTACAAATTGGGAATCTTCTATTCACAGGAAAGATACTCCGAATGCTATGAAACAGCAAAAAAATAAAAATAAAAATGGATGCTTATATTGCTAGGATGGAAGTTCAAATAAAAATAAATATAGTTTGGGAAGCCACCAACCTGCTATCTCCCAACCTCAGCACGACCTAGATAATGTAGGCTAAAGTTAGCAAACTCACTCCTAAAAACAGAAAGGTTATTTTTGTGTTTTTCTTCACTCCATAAATCTTGCAGTTGCTTTCTGCTTTAACAAGACTGAACAATCTGCTCTCTCTTGCTTCACATAAGGGCTGCCTGTTACCGCTTCCTATTCTTGATCTTAACACAAACGCACAGAAACACCTGCAATGATAAATATGTATGCTTCTAACCACAGTCTGGCATAAGCAAGAGTTCAGTAAAACTCTATGAAAATGATTTATCCAATGTTCATCTCTGATTTGGAAATTACTATTCAGATGTAAAGATCTTCACCTTTAATTGCAAAACTTGAATAATTAGAGAAATAAGAGGGAAAATGAGCAACATTTTTCTTCACCAAACCCTTCTTGTGTGTAGCCAATGGTCTTCATAAACAGTTGGGCCTTATACATATGCCATATATACTGAGAAAGGCTTTCTTGATAGCACAAACACTATCAAGGCCTGGCTTTAATGCAGTGGTCCCCAAACTGTGCTCTTTAAAGGATTTTGGACTTCAGCTCCTAAAATTCCAGTCTATTGGCCAACATGTCTGAGGCTTCTGGGAGCTGAAGTCCAAAATCTCTAAAGAGCGCAATTTGTGGACACTGCTTTAATGTTTCAAACTGAGCCAATCTGGGCGACAGGTCTTGAAAATGACCTTAGCACCAAATGGAATGAAAATGGAGAGGGTTTTTAGGAAAAGATGCTGAATTCAATGTCAAAACTAGTACCTAGAAATGAATCAGGAAAACCACTCATAGGCTCAACACATAGTATAGTTGGTACAGAGGTACTGTTATCTCCTTTTAGAGGTAGATGGTTGCTCCCCTGTCAGTGGCATACTGGATTTGCCTCTGGGAGTTATTTCAGACTTCAAGGGAGGTATTCAAGGTGCTGAACTCCCACTCAAAACACATCTAGCATTTTTGTTAGTGGTGGTATCTGCGGGGCGAAACAGATGGGCAGGAAAAAGTGGCGTGAAGCTGCCTTTTCTGAAGCCACATTGAAACCCCACCAACCGCACCACCAGCTCCCAAAGCAGCTGGAGTGCTGTGCTCATGTCATGATCCCATGATATGGCTTCAAGCCAGGAAGAAACAGAAAAAAGCTGCCTCTTTTTGAAACGGCCACACCTTCAGGTCAGCCTGAAAGCACCTCTTTTTGCCTGTCCATTTAGCCCCTGCATAAGCAGAATACTTCAGAAGCAGCCTAGAGTATTCTGGGCCCAGAACTGTTCCAACGTCCTCCCATTACCTGGCACTCTGGAGCAATAGGAGGTAGCTATTTTCATATGTGTGCTGCTGTGCTGCCCACTGGTGCAACCATGGATCACTGCTTTCTCAGGCCACACAGTGGCAAATGGTGGCACAGGAGTAAACAGCTGCCCACCATTGCTCCAGAGGGCTCCGGAACAACAGGAGCAAAAGCTAACACACACACACACACACCCCAATGATTAAAGGGTATACTGCAGATTTGGTGCTGAACTGAATGGTCATCATTTAAACAGTTCACACCAGAACTGGGGACTGAGCCCTGCCTGGATTATCAGGATTCCTTGCCATGAGGACAGGGGAAGATGTAGTATTTGGTTTGTTCAGACACAGCCAGTGTTAACTGTGGCTACTGCTACACTTCAGAATTAATGGATTGCTTTAACTGTAGTGGCTCCATCCAATGGAATTCTGGGTTTTTTAGTGTGAGCTCACTGAGAGAGAAGGTTAAATCTCTCACAGAACTACAAATCTCAGAATTTCACCTGATTGAGCTGCATTAATTCTGCAGTGTAGATGCAACCTAAGTAATAAAACTGATAACCACCTATAGGTGCACATTCCCCAAGATCTCCATTTTCTCTTGTTGCGTCTACTAACTATTCTCCCACGAACTGGCAGACACTATGAGAAATTATTCTGCTTCTGCAACTGCATTTGCATTCCCAGAGACAAAAGCATACAGTTCTTTGAGCGAAGGGGAGATGCAATGCTTGCTACAGCTGACCCACACAATCTCTTGTTTGTATGCTTTAAAACAGGACCTTTTTAAAAATTTCCTGAAGGAAGCGAAATCGTAGAGGGATTGAGAAAAGACATTTGCACAAGCTTCCACTCACTAATGAGACTGATACGCCAATCAGATATGTCTCCAGTTTGTATCTGATGGAGTAGTATAATGGGTAGGTTTCCATGTGCTTTTAATTGTTTAAAACCAATGTTTTCAGTGGTTTGTATTTTTTTAATTTTTGTATTTCGGAATGTTTTTAGCTGAATTGTTTTAATGCAGAGTGTGAGCTGCTTTGGGTCCTTCAGGGGAGAAAAGCCGGATATAAAGAAAATAAATAATAATTGATAGACACAAAACTACCATTTTAAGCAAAGTAACATTAAATTTATGTATTGGGTTTAGGAAAGTTTTTTAAAAAGCCTAATGGAAAGAGTAAGACCCTACATCTCCTCTTCTCTCCCTCTAGCTGAATTAATTCAGCACAAACTACTACAGGTTGAGTCTTCCTTATCCAAAATGTTTGGGACCAGAGGTGTTTTGGAGTTTGGCATTTTTCAGATTTTAGAATATTTGCATATATATAATAAAATAACTTGGAGATGGGACCCAAGTCTAAACATGAAATTCATTTATGTTTCATATACTCCTTATACACATAGCCTGAAGATAATTTTATACATAATATTTTAAATAATTTTGGGCATGAAAAAAAGTTTCTGTACACTGAACCAGCAGAAAGCAAAGGTGTCACAATCTCAGCCACCCATGTGGACAATTTTGGATTTTGGAGTATGTTGGATTTTGGAATTCTGGATGAGGGAGACTGAATCTATATTGCACTTTGAACTTAGTTTGTAACAACTGAAATAAGCCAAGGACAAAGAAAGAAGGTGGGAGGAGGAGACAGAAACTGGAACATTGTAAAAGCAGCTGAGAACCTCGAATGGCAGAGACTGAACCAGTTGGAAAGCATGGCATATTTTTTTCTCTTCTTTGTTTGTTACAATAAATCAGTTCTTTGATGTGTGTCCTCAAGTCATTTCTGACTTAGTGTGACCCTAAGGAGAACCTATCACAGGGTCTTCTATGACATGGCAACATTTGTACATTAAATTGATGTATTCTAGAGGGAAAATGCCTCTATACATTTTATGAAATAACATTTAGGCCTGAAGTCAGATTCTTCTACTGAAACAAACTTTTAAAATCATCTTCCAAAAATAAAACAAAAGATTAACAGATGCTCAATTCCACTACTGTAGCTTTAATCCTTCAATGCCTAAAACATGTTCTTGGCAACAGTAGGATTAAGAACAGCCAAAACTCCCAGAATCTTTTGTAATTTTGAAATTAGCTTGGAAAAATGGAGCTGAAAGGGGGAAGTATCTAAATAATGACATTATTACAAAAATCACTTGCATGCATGGACACACAGGTCTTTCTATTCCAATCTGTTACCGGCTTGGTGTCACTATCAAGATGAAGAGAAAGTGCCTTTTAGAAGATCAGCAGCCATAAATTCTCAAGAGTCACTGGCTACTCAAGACATTCAGTATCTCCTAAGAACTAGGTATAAGCAAATATAATAAGGGTGAATTTCCTCTTCTATGCAGGTTTCCATGGGGACTGAGACCAAAGAAACAATTAGTAACTGGCAATGCTTACTTAGATTTTGGCACAATGTCCAAGCTCTTACAGAGGTAACTCGATTTAGAAGTTGATTAGAACATGGATGGGGGAAAAACCCCGTTCCTTCTGTTGAAATACATATTTTATAAAAGTGCCAAGAATAACTACTGCAGAGTTGCTTTTCAAACTATTCAGTGGCACCCACGTGTCCAAGCAATCCTCCATTTCCTTAGGATTTTGTTTAACTCTGAAATGAGAACTGCAATAATAAGGGTCATGAACACTCATTTGATTAAAACCTATGGCTGACTAATGCCTGTTCAAGAAACATTTGTGGGGCCATGATAATTATGATGTGTCCCAGGAGATTGGACTGGATGGCCTTTGTGTTTTCTTTCAATTCTGCGATTCTATGAATGCCTTTAGTCCTGTAATGCTTAAACTGAGACCATCATAGTATTGAAACAGTCTGTTCCATTTTATTTCTGGAACTTCTTTGGATAAACAAGTACCCCCCCCCCCCCCCAAAAAAAAGTCCCATTTTCTGTCATTCATAGAAGCTGACTGTCACATGGAAAGGACAAGTGTCATCATAAATTCCTGGGAAATGCCCGCTGCAATTCAGATATATTTGCTTTAGCCTTAATAGGCAACTTCAAATGCATTCATTTATCTAAGGGGTATATGATGCAATTCTATAATGCAATGCATGCCCATGGGCTGGAAATGGGAGACTGCTTGCTCAGCCTGGAAAGTACTAGAAGAAAGGTTCATAAAATGATAGAGCACTGCTACAAAAGAAGTATGGCATTGCTGCTGCTTACTCAGTTAGTGGTTATGTTATTAAAATGTCATCAGTGTTTTGCACTCAATTCTACCATGTCAAAAGTATGCAGAACCTCTAATGTAAAGCTCCTTAGGCTATCTGATATGAAGGAATGGCGATTACAGTACTTCCTCCTCCCCCAGTGTGTCATATTTGTGCCCATCAGCTAAAACTCTTCACTTCGTTCCTGAAATCTTGCTATGTATTTCAGAGGAAGGAACTGGCAAAACCACCTCTGAGTATTGCTTCCCTAAAAAAGCCCTGTAAAATCCATAGGGTTGCTATAAGCCAACAGGTGATTTGAAGGCACATACAAACACATATGGGCCACCATTGGCTCACAGATTGGCACCAGTCATGGATCACAACTTTAAGAAGCACTGCTCTAAAGAATGTCTGAAAATACTTTAAAACAAGGCAGAATTTAATCTAAAAGATTATGTATGTGTTGTTCATTGCTGGTAAAGTTATGGATATAAATATTATATCCTCTTTATTTATATCCCTCCTTTTCCCAGTCCAAGACTGAAACTTAAGGCAGCTTGCACATGAGAAAGATTACAATGAAAAGCATACAAAAAGTCAACCTGAAATCCAAATTAATCATATTAAAAAAATACACTTCAAAAAGACTTTTAAAAGTTAAATAGTAGTTAAAAAAATACAGCTTTTACTGACCTTTCCTTAAAACACCTCAATTATAAAATCTGTCTGAATATTTTTTTAAAAAGTTTTCACCTGCTGATAGAAGATCAGCAAGGAAAGGGCCATTTTAGCCTACATAGAAGGAAGTTCCAACATCTAGGAGCAGTCACTGAGAAGCCCTCTCTTGTGTTTTCATAAACCGCACCTATGAAGGTAAGTGGGACTGAGAGGAGTTCCTCTCTTGTGAATCTCAGGGTCCATGTAGTCTCATATGGGGAGACATAGGCCTGAAACAGATAGGGCTGAAAGAGTGATGCATGGCCACGCCAACGCCAAGGCTATGGCAACCACATGTGCCCACCTGAATAGAAGGATCCACTCCTTCTTGGCTCTAGATCTTCCTGGATGGCATGGCATCAGCGCAGCTTCCAGCAGCGTTTGGGGCGTGTGTCATCTGAACGCTACACCCCAAACACAACCGGAATCCACATCGTTTGGGTTATGAATTTTAGGCCATAGTGCCAGATAGCCTGGATCTAAACTGTATAGAGCTTTATAGGTCATAACCAGCACTATTCAGGAGCTACCGCTGATATTTGCTTAGCCCCATTCATGTATCACTCACTGGGCCAGTTCACAAGGAAGGAATCATAGGAAGCTTGGCTTATTGAATAAAGTCTAGTTGCGCACACTGTCCCCAATTGCTTCTATTGGCAATTGGAGCATCTAAACCAGGGGTAGGCAACCTTTTTGAGCTGGGGGCCGGGTTGCAGTCCCTCAGACAACTGGGGGCCCAAAAAATAAATAATTAATTTTAAAAAATTAGATATATAAATAAACCAGGACAAATGTAGGACAAAATGTTCAAATGGAAGACACTTTTTTTAAAAAATGGAGGTCACGTGAAAAAATTTGCTGATTTTTAAAAAAATGTTAATGCATTTTTAAATAATTTTTAAATGCATGTTTCTGAGGCTTCTATAGACAATTGCCCCCCAAAGGCCCCGGCGGCAATCGGTGGCAGGACTGGGCTGGGGCCGGTCCCAAGGCCTCGCCGGGCCGCATCCGGCCCGCGGGCCGCAGGTTGCCTACCCCTGAGCTAAACAAACCATAGAACATTTATATTGCCTGAATGCAGGCCCTATTACCCCTCTGATCCCTTTTCTAGCAAGGCAGAAAAAAATGCCAGAAAAGGAACAATAAGTTGACCAAAGAACACTTGTGGCTCACCACTCCTACTGTGAATAGGAGCAATTGACAGTTTGTACCAGTATGTTGCTTGTGTTCGATAAGCTAGATTTCCCACAGTTCCCTGGCTTGTCATGGAAAGCAAATATCACAACTGACATTTTCAAATAGGAAAAATGCATTTCCCCAGGAAGAAAATACTACTGTTTAGAGGGGTGACAAAATACAAGGTGAGAGGATGCCAAAAGCCACTCAGAGGTCCTATACAACTCAGCAACAATTTGGAGTGAAACATGCACACACAAAAGGGAATGTCAAGTCAAAGCTGTGGCAATCTGTAATAAGGGGTGTTATATAATGCTGATAGGGGATGTTACACTGACATTTTTATTTTCCAGCACAGTCTTTCAGAAGATTGAACTTTAAGCTTATAGATACATTTCATTGCTTTCCAAATACTTTTTTTCTTTCTAAATCACCTCCCATAAAACTACAGCACAATCTTATTATACATTTTTACTCAGAAGGTCCACTGTGTTAAATGGGGCCTCCTCCCAAATACACAGAATTTCAGACTTACAGTGCAAGTTTACTCAGAAGTGAATCCCATTGGCTTTACACCTGGAACTTTTGTTCTGTTCTCATATCTTGCTTATTCTCTATGCTTCTCTGCTTTCAGTTGAGCCTATGCATTTTTACTCAGAAGGAAGACTGATGCAA